>NW_020455049.1:1444692-1545381 GCF_003342845.1 Nothoprocta perdicaria
AAGGAAACCATTAGCAATATCTTCTGTGGTGGTAATTAGTTTAGTGCTTGTTCCTTTCCAAATATAGAGGATAGAGACTCCTTTGGAAGCAGAAGAGATACTATTGTATAGTGCCCTCAAGCTGAACTCGCAGGCTGCTAATGGCGATAGGGGCTTCTGAAAGTTTTTGCTGAGCTCATCTATCATATCAGCTTTATACAAATGTACTAGATTTTTTTCCTGTCTCCCCAGATTATATTTTTCCCCTACAATCAAAAAAATCAATCAATCAAAAGAAGCTAGTAAACACCTATGCCTATTAGGTACCTTCCATCAGGGAGAAAAAAAGGAGATGGAAGCGAAACAACTTTTGGAATTGTCAGTGCATCAAACAGGCTTACGCCACAGGGTGTAACTTAACCTGAGGCAAATAGATGGCGGCCCCTCAAGAACAGCATCACTATACTGTGCAGGCCTTGATACTTCTGCAGAACTACTTGAAATTGCAACTTTTTAAGTTTTTTTGAAGGTGGAAAGTAAGCATCAGTATTGATTTTCTTCTGTCCAGCCTYTATTTGTTAAGGTGCAATTCCCCCGCCTCCCATCAATGCAAGCCAGGGTGATTTCTTTCTGTTTGTTTAGGGCCAGTGACCTGCATGTGACCACTACGCAACTGACAGCATACGKAGGCATGCCTCGGAGAATAGCCACCCCACTCATCACCCAGGCAGCTGTACAGCATTTTCATTGAATCCCCTTTCTCTTTAAGGGTGGAAACAGGTTAGTCAAGTTGCTCTTACTTATATAACATAGTTTGTAAATATGTAACCTAGTTACTGAATATTTATTACATGACCATGCTCTATTTCTGCTCCATTTTGGAAGGAATTAGTCTGTATTCTACAGCAGTGGAAATTCACAGGTACTTCTTTGGAAAGGGCAGTGCRCTGGTGCCCAAAAGCTGGTCTCAGGCCTGAATCTATGTAATTCTCCTTAACAAACACTTCTCTTGAAACAGGATAGCATGAATACTCYTTTAGTGCAGATATTGTAACTCAGGCTTGGGACAACTCTTTCAGAGATAAGTGTCTCTATTTACTGATTTGTGACTACATTCATCTACTCAAGTTTTATTCAAAAATAAAGAGATGTAATATTTGCCTATTCCTATACCACAATGTTTTGATCATGTTTTCTGTCACATTCCTTCATCAACTTTTACGAATATACAAAGCGCTGCAAATCTGGCCAGAATGTAGGGGAAGGCATAACTCAACAAAACCCGATGGGTTATTCAGATATCTGAGCCACTTATGGACCTTCAAAAAAAAGAGAGAAGAGTTTAAGGTGATGTTTTTAGACAGAAAAAATAGTTTYCTTTCAATCTTGAAATATTTTTGAAATAACCAAAATGACATTTTAACTAAAATGTCTAACTAACAAGTTAGACAACAGCTCTGCATAGAGCAAGTAGGACTCGTGTTGGATATGGGACAAAGCAGGGAAAAATGTACTGTGTGCCTAGAGAGGAATCCAAATGCTTTTTGAGAGTCTTATTAAACTCTTAAAACAAAGGCAAGACTAGCAACAAGAAAAAGATATACATAACACCAGAATGTTTGTCTTATGGTCAGGAGAAATTATTTCTACCTTGTTGTACTATTAGGACTACTTCTAGATAGAAAAGCTTAAAAAAAGAGTAGCAGTAAGTCACTGATAAGCAAAGCTTTTCATGCTGTGGGTAGATTTTAGAATTAAAGTTAGTTTGAAAACTGTCTTCTGTTACAGAAGGCAAGTGACACATTAGCTTTAAATGAGAACACATTCCAGCAACCAAGCCTAGCTCRGTAAACCTTTTCCAGGGACACACTCCTGAACTGGCATGTGTTGAGCCCAGAACCTCAACCTGCTGGGGAAACTACTGATCATCCTATGGGACAGCCTGGACAGAAAGAAGGCAAGGTCCTCATCAGTGGCTTGGAAGGGGAGGGAGGGGGAAAAGAGTAGCTAAGAGGTCCTCTTGGATACTTGGATAAAGTTATCATTTGGAGATGGTTTGAGATAAGAGCTAGCACTTAGGCTAATTTTTACCACACTCAAAATATTCTGGCCACAGGCACTGGAGTGTTTGTGAGAATGTGCTGGAAAGGTCAGCTGCAGTGGATACATGCAACTAATTAATACGTTAGGCTCTTGCTAACATCTAGCCCTATGGAAATCATAGCCTCTGGTATCRTTATATACTTACCAGACCTTTCACTGCATCTTTATTTATTGAAGTGGCTGAAAAATAAAATACATGTATCACTAACTTAAAGAAACTGCAGAAAATTACATCTAACTGAATTTGTACGAGTTTTACAACATGAATCAAGTGCAAGTTTTAATGCAAGTTTTAATGCAATCAGTGTAGTTTCCTTAAACTGTATTACAACTGTATTGTTGTCAGTTTCCATTAATGACATTCAAACATTAGTCCTTCATACAGAAGGCAAATAAGTGGTTCTACTTAATAAAACAAACCTCAAGAGGCTGTTCAGCTTTTTACACATCGCCACACCCCCACAAAGAAAGAATCCCTAATCCTTAATGCATTCATTAGGTATTGCCACTTGTGCCTAGTTTTACATTGCTTTTAGAGCAGCATAGTTAATAGGCCAAGTTTTGAACAGAATATATTTTCAAAAAGAACTATTTTCAATATTCTTGTCTAACAAAATTAGTTGGAAAGTAATCTACTATATAGTAATTGAAAGAAAATATTCTTCCCCTTAGTCTCAGGGCATGTCTTGTCTAGTTTGGAAAATTTATAGATACTCAAGACAGTTACCTTTATCACTCTTCAGCTTTCTAGATACAAAACAGAGCAGCATCAAAATGAAACAAACAGTAACAAATATAATAGCCCAAATAAAAAATGAATTTCCTGCAAGAGAAAGAAGAATAAAAATGTTTGAATCACACAAGCAGTCCACAAGTATTCTGAAGTGCAAGAATGATAGGTTGCCCTCCAGGACCAGAGTTAGGACTATATTCAGCACTACTGTAACAACCTAGCTAGCTTCTGTCCCAGGAAAGTCCTTATGAATGTTAGTCAGCCTGAACATGCAAGTACTAGTTCACATTGCAAACTACTGTCCCAGCAGCAGTTAGGGACTCTGTATAGCACTGCAGTACAATTACTACAAGGCTTTCAGAATAAACAGACAGTAAAGAAAGGAAACAAAAGTTGGCTTCACATGCCAAGATATCAGTAATCCAACTTTCTGCTCCTGTAGTCTGAGAGAGGCTACCCATCAGAGTGGGATACTTCTTTGTGCGATACTTCTCAGACTRACACGACACATGGAAGAAACCATTTTACCATCTATAACTTTAAGTAGTATCACTCARTACAGCTTTGGTAACTGTCAACACATTTTGCAGCAAGGCAAAAGTCTTGCTTGTAACAAAACTTAATATAGTAGATTAGTTTATCACTATAGTCCCTTTAGTAACTTCTCTTTAGTAAAGGACTTCCAGATTGGAAAATAGAAGCTCTTTAAATAMGTCTTAACAACTCAAGCCTCTCTTTTACAGGCTGCTTCTTTGTCATTCACTGGAAGAAAGGGACCAAGCAGACCACATCGAGCGGCAGTTACCTTGACCAGGTAAGCTACATTCCAGGTCCATCGTAGCATTGCAGTTCTGGACAATTTCTTTTCCTTCTGGGCACCTGAAGCAGATAAGACTGTTCATTACATTTCTAAAACAGCCATGCAATTCTGCTCAGGCCTGTTTTCAGGTTTAGCTGAATAGATACAAATAAAATATGCATAAAATAATATCTTGTTAGAAGAGCACCTTCAGACAACTTAAGATACTACAAGATTAAGTAGCAGCAAAGCAGGTGTTTCTTTTTTAAAAGAAAACCACTATATATATATATGTTAGTCTCTACTTTGAGGGACAGGAAGGAGAAAAATGGATAGTTGCATTACTCAAGCATTCCTTTTAACAGGTGTTTCTACCTCAAAATTTCAGGTTGGCTGCTGCTACCGAAAGCTCATTCATGTGTATATGTGAAAAAAGCTAYCAAAGACAAACGTGACTAATGTGTAAGCATACAGCAACAAGCCACAAATATAATGCTAACAAAATCCATACCTTTCTAAGCCTCAAACTTGTGTACTCTAAAACACAAAACTTAAATGCATGAATAATGCATTAWATCTATTGGCTTTAAGAGAATTATTCCCAAGTAAATAACATGTTAGGTATTGAAAGGGATTGGGTCCCAGTTTGCATATTTAAGATGCTTACATTCATTATTACACTTACTTTGTACTACATTTCTGACACATTTCACAGCCCTCAACAGGGCAGAAGTACCCTTCTTTGCATTGACATTCAGTATCACGCGTCAGAGTGCAGGTCCTCAAAGTTACCTGATCTACAAAGAAAATTTAAGTCAAAAAAAACCCAAAAAACATAAGGCTTCCAAATYAAGCAAGGTGTACAGGTTCTAATGTCAACAATGTTGTGTTCAGTACCATCTTTGCACTGCTTGCATGGCAGACATCTCTCCAAGCCATTTGGATGAGCAGTATAGTCTTCTCCCTCAATGCAAGGGGCACAAATTGCTCTCAAGTGTGAAGCACTGCAGTGCTGAGCAACATAATAACCTGTCAAAGAGAAGAACCAGCAGCAGCATCAAGCTATCATTTAACACATGAAGGAGCATAACAGGCTGTTACAACATAAATAGTTTTGATCCAAGTTCACTCAACTCTGCTTCCACTTTTAAATGCCCATTCAGAAATACGAGGACTCCTCAGGGCCTGCTCTTAATGTTCACTGCCTTTACAAATCAGTTCTGAACCCTTCATCCTTGGCAGTGGGCAGGCTAAGGCCTCTTCCCGTCATCTCCCTATTGCATCACTTCAAAAGAGAGCATTAGAAAGTCAGCACTACCTTAAGAAAAAGWTCAACTTTCACCACATTCAGCATAAAAAACAAGAACACCAAAACTAGAAGACACACACTCACAAAAAAAACATCCCAAACCCTTATGAGAATGTATCTGCCTGAAGTCCTACCTGCTGGACAAGATTTGCAGCAGTAACCTTCATACGAATATTCTCCTTGATCACACTCATTCGCTCTGCTTCCAAGGATCGTCAACAACATAACCTACAGAGACAGACAAGCACTTTCTGTGAATCATCTTTCCCCAACATGATACCATCTCAGGGAGATGTTCCTGCAAAGACTTGGAAACACTCGCATGTTCACGGGAAGCCACAAAGGAAACCCAAACTAATTTCTGCTAAGTACTCATCACAGAAGCAATTACTGTCAAAGGACAGGTTAGATCGGTGAGATGCAGTTTAAGAGGTCCAGCAAAATAATTTTAGGAAGCTACCAACTCCCACCTCTACTTGTTCTAACATCATTCTCTTCCCCAACCCCCATTAATAACAGATTGCAAGCAAACATCGGGGCACTGCTAGGAAGTGAAGTTTCTGCCTTGTGCAAGCAGGGCAGCCTCACTCTTCTTGCTTTTTTTTTTTTTTTTAAATAAAATATGGAAGGGTCAACACTTCTTTCTCCAGCAAGATAAGCACTCAACAGCCTGCAGGGAACATTAATTGCTGGCGTTAAACAGCAAAAATAAGTTACTGTAACCACAACAGCATTAAGTTAGAGAAACAAAATAGAACAAACGAACTAAAAAGCAACTAAAGAAAACCGAGCAGGAAGTGGCCCTGTAGGATCGGCCTGTCCACATTCCCGGGACGGCCAGGAAGCGGTGCCGGCTCCCACCTACCACAGCCGCCGAGCGCCTTATATCGGACAGACCCGCGCAGCCAGGCGCGGGGGAAACGGAGCAAGGAGCAAAGATCAATGAGAGAGCAGCGCCCAAGCGCTCTCGGCAGGGAAGGGCCAGGCAGAGATCCACGTGGGTGCTCGCCGCCCTCCTGCCGCCCGGGAGCCTTTCCCTGGAACTGCGTAGTTCCCTAAGCCGCAACTCTGACGGTCGGATAATTGGGATGCCATTGAAAAATTAGTTCCCCTACTTGTAATTTTCACGAGGGAGAAGAAAATAAATAAAAACACGGCGGTTGGGGCTGCCGCTACGCAAGCTCGAAGGAGCTGTCCCGCTGCGAGAATGGCAGCCCCGCTCCCTCCCCGCTCTCCACGGGGCTCCTGCCTCGCCTGGACTTTCCTCCCCTTTCAGGCTCCGGCCTGGGAGAGCTCTGAACTCCCGCACAGGGAACGGGAATAGGGAGCGCAGGAAGAAAAGCGCTGCCCGAAAAGGACCCGCTGCCACCGCCGCGCCGCTCCCGGTGCCGTGCCCATGCCCATGCCCGGTCCCGCACTCACCGCGGCCAGGAGCGGCCGGAGCGCCGCGCGCGCGCCCATGGCCCTGCCCGGCCCGCGCCGCTGCCGCCGCCGCTGCCGCCGCCGCTGGCGCTGCCCGGGCGGCGCCGCAGCCGCGCTTTATCGGCCACACCTGCCCCGCCGCTCGCGGCCCACGAGAGGGGCGGGGAATCTCCCCACAGGCTGGCCGGCATAGCAGGGGATTTCTCCCTCTCTTTCTTTTTCCTTAAAAGGACTCCCAACTCTTTTATTTTTTTCCACACGTGCTCTCGTTGCTACAAAAGTAACCGCGCTGCTGCCCATGCTTCAAAATCCTCCCGTATGGGATCCTGTGCAATGTGCTATATGTGACCCTGCTTGTGCAAGTGGGTTTGTGATCTCTAGGTGATCTCTACAGGTCCCTTCCAACCTCAACCACTCTGGGATCCTGTAAAATGCTTTCCCCCTCCCCACCCCCTACACATAGAACAGTCATGTCCAGGTGTTGAAATTGCCTTCAAAATTCAGGCACAAGGATGAATGGCCTTTTTYTGTTTTGTGTCTGGTTTATTTTTAAATCATCTGTAGATGTTGGAGACTCCTCTGCTGATGATATGTAATTAGTTTATGTAGGTAATAGTTTCATTTATCCAGCCACGCTTCTAGTAATAAAAACATTTGTTTTACTTGACTGCAGGAACAAGTTGCAGCGAAACCCCGGTGGGTGCATATTGCCCAGTAAAATGGAAGCAACACAGGGTGTTTCAAGCATTTCCTTGGCTAGTGCCTTCTTGTTCAATATTGCCCCCCCCCCCCTTTTTTTTAAAATAATTACCTTCTAAACCTGGAATGTATTTGTGGCAGGAAATCTAAAATACCCATACAGAGAAGGAAAGGTCCTATCACTACCTCTAATAGAGCATCCCACAAGGAAACCTGCGTGAAGAGGCAGACCCTGCTCACAGCAGCCAGAGATGTGCTGACTTGTTGAACAATGCCGAACATTTAAAGTGAGACAACTTAGACAGGAAATTAGAACCTGTGTTGCACATGAGGAGCAAACATTTTCAAGATTCCTAGGTGACTTTGTATAGCCAGGCAGATACTTCAAATGTTTCTTTTGAGGGATCTGTTGTCACAGTTTTACACTGCATATAGCAGAGGTTAGCCTGTCCCAAAAATGAGCGATTAGGATAACATCCTCCCCAAAGGATCCCACTTCAATTGAGTATGTCACAGATGCTGAATCTTTTGTTTTCCTGAAACTTTTTTTTTAATAGTATTATTATTTTTATTTTTCACTTATTTTTTACTTATTTCTTACTCAAACCTCCAGATGCTGGTTCCTACCCTATCTTACCATGTTAGAGAGTTGCGCTTTTCTCCCCATCTGATTACCTATTCACTATAGAAAGCCCTAATACTAAGGAGGTAACTCGATTAAAGACAAGTCTGCAAATTTATGTACAAAATCAAGCCTCAAAATCAAGCCAAGCACTTTGCTTTCTATTTTGCTGAAGTCACTACACTTAAAAGACATAACACTAGTGCTGATCTAAATTGGGGTCTCTGTCTGAAGCTCTTGCATGTCTTTTCCTATTGTTTTCCTTTGTCATGGCCTAACAGTTGACAGCTTGCAAAATGCTTCAAAATACTAATCTAAGTTCCAACACAAAAATAATGTCACAGATAAACTGTCAGTGAAAGTTGTGTGTAGTTTTATTTCAACATATCAAGCACAAACAGGTTTCCCCTAATTGGGGAATATGACAAGGAATGTAGTTAAAAATTTGGAAACATTTACATTGAAAGTTAGCCCGGACTGGCACCACCACTAAGTATTTTAAGGCTGTATATATAGCAGTACTTACCACTTGGAACTACTTCAGGCCAGAAAAGAAAGGCTTAGTATTGTCTGCTGTCTACATAAAATATTGCAGATCTTTAAAAAAAGTTGTAAAATAGGAAGACTATTAACAGAGTTGAACAATGCAGTGGCAAAACCCTTCTTCCTTCCTGACCTTTGACGATAAACGTGCCTATGATCGAACATACATACACCTCCACTTGCTCCCACTCTTGTCATCTATTTTAGGGCAGTGATTCCTCTCTCAAGTGCTAGTGTGTGATATTACAAAACAGCCATATAGCAAATAATAACAATAAGAATATGGAACCAGGTTTTACAAACAGGCATGTCCGACATTTCACTCCGTTGGCCTGGTCCAGGACATGAATCAGCTCTGTAAAAGAACAAGGAGCTTTTACCAAATACTTCCCGTTTCCTAAAGAAGAACAGCTCTAGGAAATCGTGCATATTTACAGTTCTTGTGGAATGGAAAACAAAACACATTCGGAGGTCCCGTTCTGTGTGTGCTGACAAAACAAATCRTGGTCTAATACGCAGGGGGTGAATTTTTTGGACCAAGTGTTGCTACCTCCCCTAATTAAATGCAGCTGGACAGGCACCAYGAACTTTTTTTTACAGCTCCCCAGCTGCATTCCCTAAGTCATATAAAACAGACCTGTGTGACCCTGCCAAAATGCTGGGGTGTTTACTATTTTTGGGGTATCAATACTGGTGGGTAATTATTAATTGCATCAGAAAATGACAAGACATAGAAACAAATTGCACAATTAAAGCTACATTTGGCTTCAGCATTAAGGCCCATACAGGTTAAGAGGTCCTTGAAGATGTACATGTAAAAGGCAAAAATGACGTAATCCAGAGGAACAAAGTGTTGCAGGTTCCTAGGTCCCTTTTCACCTTGTTTTACAACTTGCTTCCACCTCCGCCGCGTTGGTTCTAAAGTGCTTTGGTGCCTCGCCGGGCTCCTTGTGCGAGTGGCCCCCCCTCCTGCAGCCAGGAATCGTTATTGCTGCCAAACGTAGTGCTTTTATTTGAGGACATAATTAATGAACAGTTGGCATGTGAGAAAGATGCACAGGAGAAACCAGCAGCGAGAGTCCAGAAGGAAGCTTCCAGAAGAGCCCTTCCTGTGGAAGGATTTTTTGTTCAGAGAACTGAGGTTTCTGCAAGAGAAAACAATAGGCTTATTTGCGTGCCAGGGACAGGCGTGCATGCACTCGCGTGTGTGCACCCAGAGCCCCAGGGTTTGCACACAGGCAGGGATCCTGGCACCTCAGCATTTGCCAGTATTTCATTAACCAGGAGTGAACACCACTTGGCTTCTCTCCAATGCTGCGGTGGCAACAGTTGGTGATTTAAATCGAAAGTGTGAATGCTACTGCTTTGCAGGCATGAGCCCAGGGCTGCAGCTCAGCAGACAAATTTGTAACAGACTCAATGCCTGATAATGAGAGAAACCTGTGCTTTCTTGCCTTGCAGAGATTGATAGCCAGCACCTTGTCCAGCCCCTCCAAACTCCTGCAGCTGGAAGTGTCACGGTTCTCACTGTGCTTTTTACGCCATGAAGGGATTTCATCACYGGGCGCTGGCTTTGTGTTTCCGATGTGTTATGTAACCTCGTGACACAGTTGCTAATTGTACCCAGTCAATTCAGAGGCCATTGCAGACACAGGTTATTTCTAACCCATTATGATCAGGCTTTGGTGGGGAAAAACGGTTACCTGTGTATGTCCTGTTGGGCTTTCTGCAGGGATAAGACAGCCGAATGTATTTCCTTCAAGTGATTCATCTCTTTCCCACACTGAGTGCACAAACTTTCAAACCCTGCATCAAAGTAATGAAGAACATCATGTTTTGCATTACTATCTCTGCTGGCAATAGTGAAACACCTACCAGGCTCACCAAGGCTCTCCCCTGACTGTGTGACAAACCAAGGAGGACTCCTTCAGGAGAAAGCAGGGAAGAGGGAGACGGAGGACAGGATCCTCCACTCTGGATATGGAGGTCAGTGGAAAGGGTCTGGTGACACCGGCTCAGGGCCACCTCTCTGCTGTCARGAAACTTCCTTTTTTTTTTTTTTTTTTTTTTTTTTTTGGCAGAAAACCCAGCACGCTCCCTTGCTATGGGGAATGCTGTGCTAACACCTGTCCTCATCTCAGAAATAATCAAGGTCACCCCCAACAAAAGCTGAGAAAAGGGAGTGAGAAACTAGGTCTGCTTCCTATCTGACTGCTGGAATTTCAGTGCATGTTTTTCTGACGTACTTGGGCCAGGAGCTGAGAAGCCCTTGTTGACACGGAGAGCATGAGAAAAAAAGAGCAGGAGAGGTGAGCAAAAGAAATATAAAAGCAGAACTTCCTCTGCATTCGTCTATGGACTACATGCCCTCAGTATTAACCAGCTGGGTGGTGTCCAGATTCCAGGACTAAGTGCATTAAAGGTGATACCCAAATACTTGCCGTCATCATCTGACAACTCCTGCACAGACTCGGGCGTTGAACAACTGCTCTCTGTGTTCTGGCTGTGGTTGGATGGCTGATCACTGGCTTTCCGGCGCCTGCAATCCTTGGCAGACCTCTAGATAAGTGAGCATTAAAGGAGACTTGGTCACTGTCAAGTTGAACATTCCTCACATCTGTGAGACTGTGCAACCCGATCGCTTCCTCAACAATCTTTAGCCTCCAGGCAGCTAGTTAAGGATTTTACACATATGCCCTGTACAAAAGCATTTTCTCAAACGGTAACATCTTTAGGAAACCCATCCATGTTATTCTTGTCCTAGCTTTAAGTGATGCATGCTGGTGATGAAATTTATAGTCATTCTCCTGAGTTGTTTATTCACCAGTGGTTTATAAGAAAGGATGAAAAAAGATTCATAACAAAATTTTCAGAAGAAGGAAGATTTTCAGGGCCAATTTTTTCAGCAGGTTCCTACATGACTTAAGCATCACAGAACTCTTGTTTTTCAAGTCCTGATGCTTTTTGTGAGGTTTCTTCCTACCTCTAGGATGGACAAACAAAACCTATTCACTCAAATACTTCTTATCAGAGAGTCTGAAAACCAATTCTGAACCGCAACTTTCCCATTGTTTCAGAGATGTTCACATTTTGGCTATTACAAAAGAAAAGTCTACACTCATAATAAGATAYGCGTTCTTCAGTGTAGTAGGGATTATATCTAACTGGCTCAGCAGTTCTACGGTTACAAAGCATTTTATGAATGACATAAATTGCTCCAAAGATGAATGCAGTGAAAGGTGAAAGCATYGTCCCTCTTCAGCAGAAAGGACGGACAGAGGTTACAAGTCCTACCTAGAAGGACGTAAGTAATAAAGGCAGATGACAAGGCCTGAAAATTGAGTTGCAGACCCTTAGTTTTGAACTCTGACACTTTGCTCACATCTTGTTACGCTGGAAACACTGAACACATCAGCCATATTCTGAACCCAGTGTCAGCGACACTAACACAGAATGGGAAGAAAAATACTAAAAAGGATAGGACATGTCAAAAAAAAAAGTATGTGCAACTCTGGAGATGTTAGTCATATTCACCCCAAACCAAACCTTTCAGCCTACAGTGTCTTTGCATAAAAATGCTGCAGGAAAGAGCTCGTCTAGTCAGTCGCAAAGGATGTTACACTTCCCTTGAAAGGCTTTTTACCTTGTGCCGGGTAACTTGGTTGTTTATGCATGTCATTTTGTGGTTTGACATCCCTGTGGATAAGTGTCGCTCCATGGTCTGAAGTATCCCGTTCTTCTCAAATTGAGCAATGTCATTCAAAGGATCCCAAGGTCTTAAACTTTGGAAAACAAAGGAAAGAATCAGAAAAGCAAGAATTCCCCCAGATGTGTGAAGAGCAGTGCACCAGTTCCAGATGCACCAGGGCGAACCCTCAAGAAGAGGTTCAGCCAAAGCATCATGTGGTGCAATGACATTTCACTACATACACAGCACCCACCAAAAAGTGAGAGTGATTCAGTCCCCAGAGGCTTCACCCGTAATGTCAAGGAAGACCAACACTGTCGGTTCTGTTTTGCTGCTCATGGCAGCAAAATGGATTTGTATCAAAAGCACTGCAGATCTGCCATCGCCATGCCCTCATTTCCAGCTATTCCCACCTTATTTATTTATTTATTTATTTATTTATTGAATCAGGAGTATATTTTCTAGTAACGCCCTGCAGCTCACAAAGAGCAAACTCTGGGCACAGTGTGGGGAATGGCAGGACAGCCTGGCCATGAGAACAGTGGCTGCAGGCTGTGCCTGCAACCTTGCTTGCTGTACGTGGTCTCAAACAACAAGGCCTGCTCCTAGCCCACGACCCTGCCACTCACTCCTCATATTTGTAGCGCCATTCGTTAGTGACAGCGTCGTGCTGGAAGAGCAGCGGTTTCCACTCTGTGCCGTTCTCCTTCCGCTCCCGGGCAGCGTTTCTCTGCTCTTCTTCCAGCACAAATTTTTCCTGCGTTGCCTTGTGCTGATCACCTTTGTTTATTGCACTAGTTACATGCTGCCAAAGCCTAGAAGTAAACACAGAAGCAAGTGAAACTGCCATAAAAAGGCAAAGTATTTTGCCACCTGRAACCTTAGCAGCTGCTTTTCTCATCTCTTGATACTCTAGAGGAATTGTAACAGGATTAGTCAGCCTCAGTTTTCACTAGTAAATTGAAGATTATGAGAATGGTAAAGATGAATGCTGTGTGTACAAATCTATCAAAGAAAGGGTGACCTTTTCATTAGATAACATCACCTACCATATTCATTAAAATCTCCAGTGCGAGGAGTTTTGCTCAGCTTACTCAGGCGAGTAGCCTGTTGAGGGGCAATGGATGTATAATGTAGCATCTGTTATCTTCCCGGCCCTTTCAATCATGTATGTTTAGATGCTTTTTTGCTAATCTCTATCCCTCAAAGCCAGCCTTTACATTCAAAGCTGAGAAGCTCCAGTAGGCGAATTTGTGTTCAAGGCTTGCAGCTGCATGTTTTATTCCACACACAATTAGTAACCAGAGGAAGCGAGTTCAGCTTGCAATAGCTGGATGTGCATTTGTACTTGTGAGCTGCAAGYATGTACAAAAGTTTTCACTCACACTTTTTTTCTGGTGCAAAAAGRCAACTAATTTGTCATATGATGTCTCGCTGAGACTCTTTTATGAAGGAAAATCATTACCTCATTTTCACTATAGCCATAAAGACCAAAATGTGTCAGTCTTCTCTATAGCTCCTCTAACCAGAGCACTTTAATCTTCAAATCAGACCGGATACACTTTTGAGATTAGCAGCTAGCACTTCCGAAACATCACTACATTACTTGTTAGTCTACTAATTAGAATAAGCATCAGCAGTCCAGCCTGCTCCAGTACTCACAGCTCTACAAAACACCAGTTCTCCCTTTAATGGGTTGATGCATTACTGCATTTAATCCAGGGCCTCCTGTGAAGCTCTTAATTTAAAAGGGATACTAATGATTTCATAGTTAATATGTCCAAAGGAGCAATTTCTTAGATAATTAACCGAAGGCAGAGAAACATTTTTCCTGTTCTATTTGACACATCACTTCCCCCATTCTCTTGTGAATGAACCTTTTCTTCTAGAAACAAAGCTTGGTATGTTATGAAACACTCAAAATAATAGTCTGAGAAAATAATGTAGCAGCATAAAGAGCCATTCTTCTAATTCTGGAAGCAGAGACTGGGAAGACATAAAAYTACATCATGGGCACCAATGACTCCATTAAGGCTGCATGTGCCCCACATGAACTTTGAAGACTGCCAAGTGTAGGTGTAAACAGGCGATTTTTGGCACTGCAGACAGATCTAAGTGCTTCAGACAGTGACATARCCTGGATTAGACAGCAATTTATTCATGTAACTGTCAAGATAATAATGAAGCTGGGTGGCAYGTCTCTTAGGGATCTCCAAAATGTCTCCTTTTGCCTCCTTCACCCCCACACATATGTCACTGCTAACCTCTGACCGAGCAAAGGGAGTCTGCTCTGGCAGTACCCTGCTAAATACAGAAATGGAAATCCTTTGTCCTCAGTACTGGTATTTCTCCTATTTTAACAGAATCTTCTTCAGAAGATTTAAAGAAGAAACGTGCTCCAGTCTGCTCTGATCTTGTGCCAAACGTAGTGTTACAAAAGGGTATGGTGCTTGCCTAGACATTAATGCCCTTAATGCCCACTGCTGTCCAGATGACACTCAATGCTCAGGTGTATTTTTTTGGCATTGGATAAGTGTGTTTGTGAGACAGCAGCATTGGCTGGTTTGAATGGGGTGCCACATGACATTGCTCCAGTTCTTGTCCAAGCACTGGCTCCTCTGGTGCTAGATCTGGGCTGCTCTGCAAGCCCCTGTGCCATGAAGTCCTTCCTTCCATTCCTTAAGTCATGCACAGTGATTATATTATCAGGTGAATCTGGATTCACCTAATAAATTCAGAGCACACTGTATTGGAAAGATCAGCTGAAGTTATGAGGAAGGCTTAAACATTGTTTAATTAGGTTCCCTCACAAAATCTCGTTATATGATTCAAACTATTGCACTGCTCAAGCCAAAACACTCATGTTCTCTGGGGTTCTGGAAGAGTTATTATTTTAGCAGAYATAAACCAGCCTCTACCATTTCTCAACCCAGCTACCTGGTTATTTCAGAACGTCACTTCAAGGAAATACCTCAAAATTAAAAGACTATAACAAAACAGGACAACGGCAGGGTTATATATGTGAGCAAAGTGAGGTCACAGTCTTTCCAGGGATGCCCCGGGAAATAAGAGCCCACAGAGTTCTGCTCAGTCCGCAGGGAGGAAGCAGCAGGGAGGTGTCTGCAGGGCTTCCTACCTCTCTGACTCGAAGTCCGTCTGCTCCTCAAAGAGCACAATGTGGCGCTTCAACCTCTGCCGTCGCACCTCACTTGTCGGGTTCCAGAATATTTCCGTGTTCCCGCTTTTCAGCTCATTTATGTGCACTTCTCCATCCTCAGAACGGAAACCAAGTGAAAAAGTTAGTGACAATCAGAAATATAAGGCAGAAACTAGCTCTAGCAAATGCAAACCCAATGTAAGCTGATGGTGACAGGAGGACTTGGTCAGGGCTGTTTTCTTTTCTTCCATCAAGACAACAATAACCAAGAAGGAGATATCTAAATATAGACGAGATAAATACCTAAGTCTCCAGTCCGGTTACGAGGAGCTCCCAACCACAGCTCTAGGCTATGTCCTTCACCATGCAACTTCACTTCTACTGGGCTTTAGCTTATGTGTGCCTTTGAGCTCTTCACACATGGCTGCTAGGCATGTAACAGCATTGACAGGTCTGGTGTCTGCTGTGAGCTTTCCTTATGGACATAACCTCATGGCATCTGACTCTCTGCTCTTTACCTCAAGAGAAGAGGAATATAATCTTCTATCACATGAGTTTGCTGTGGATAGCCTGGTGCCTGGGACAGTTACGTAATGGATKCAACAAGACAGAAGGAAGTGTCCTGTTTTTCACAATCACTTTAAGGTCAACAACCTGTCCTTGTTTGTCCACTGCCATCTTCACCCRCTTTAAATCTAGGACCTTCACAAAGAGCCACTGGCTGCAATGGAAGCTCTCCCAACCACTTCCAGCTTCAGCCCAGGCAGGTGCAAGTTGTTATTTGAGTTATTGCACTCAAGGTGGATAAGATCACAGGGACTTAAATGCCATCACTGTCAAGTGTCAGCAACTGCGACTGTTGGTTCTTACCCAGTGGCCATCGAGGCTTGCTAGCACTTCTTCTCCTGACTTAATCTTCCCGGAGATTTGATTAATGCTTGTGCTGCCACCGAAGAAGGGCTGCCAGAGGAGGAAAAAACAAAACAAAACAAAAAGAGAAAATATGATCTGTCTAGTGAGAACTGGAAGGGAGCCAAACACAGTGACACAGCAGGAGAGAAGAAAACTGCAACCTGCTTGATTTCCACTGTTTCTAGGGAAAGGCAGAATCAACTTTAGCATGGATTTTAACTACCTGCCATTGTTGCCTCCTGTGTGTTTACAATACCGATATTACTTGCAGAAGACATGTGAAGAAAGAGACATTAGCATTTATATGCAGGACTGCAAAACCTGGCCCTCACTGCAAATACATTTACTGAAAGCTACGCTTCAGGATACAAGTGTTTTGCTAAGTTCTCCTCTAYATCCAGCAATACCTCACATTATGTCAGCAAAGGCCAGAACTATAAACCCCTGCAGGCTCTGCTCTCCATGTTTCAATTTACAGGCAAGAAATTGTTTGCTGGAGCAGAGCAGAAATGTCCTTTCCCTTGTCCAGAATGACACTGGAGCTCCCATAGCTGTTCATGCAGCCTCCTCTAAAGAGGGGGAGCAGCACGAACGCATCTCATGACTTTTCTTTTTTCCCAGGCCAGCCACGGCAGCCTGGCACTGCTGATAGCTGCATCTGCATTAAATCTCCAGCCTGAAGTGCTCTCATCAGCAGCAATTGAAAAAAGAAAAGGGTATTTCCAGAGTCACAGAAAAGATTCTCAGAACAACGGAAAATTTCCTTCACCTCCTGCCTGCCAAACACAGGAAACAGAAGCGACGGAGTGGCCAGCCTCTCCATTTCTGCCATGCAGTATGTCATCAGATATAATAGCTGCTATTTTCACAGAATCGCAGAATGGTTGGAAGGGACCTCTAGAGATCAGCTAGTCTAATCCCTCTGCTCAGACAGACATTTTCACACACATTTTCTAATAAGTCTGCGGAGAGGAACATTTTATTTTTATTTTTTTTATTTTTTATTTTTTTAACAAACAAAACACAAATCACACAGAACACATTGTGTTTCATACACAAACCAGCAGAGAACTGGCACACATCCAAAATAGTAACAAAATCTACTGAAAACAGTGAATAAGAAACACTCAAAGCAGAGCACACTGCTAAACTACAAGGACCTCTGCAAGAGCCAGGAAAGAATGGCATGAATTTTAGGCTCTGAAATATTTGTAGGTTTGAGATGACACTGGCTGAAGTCAGGGAAATACTCAATTGCCCTCAGGGGAGCGTGTTATGTCTATGGGAAGAATGGGCTTTAAAGACAAGAGTATGCAAATGTCAGAGAGGGACATATGGAAAAATAGTTCTCTTTGGAAAGGCAAATAAAAGAAAATAAAGATAAATATCCCCAGAAAARGTGTTTTGCTAAGTTCTCCTCTGCATCCAGCAATACCTCACATTATGTCAGCAAAGGCCAGAACTATAAACCCCTGCAGGCTCTGCTCTCCATGTTTCAATTTACAGGCAAGAAATTGTTTGCTGGAGCAGAGCAGAAATGTATGCTTTTTTAAAAAAAATTTAACCGTCCAAGAAAAGCTACAGGTCACCGCTTTCTTTCCCAAGTTTGATCACACAGAACTTTAACAATGTTTACAGTTGCCTTCATTTTATCTGCATTCCACGAATTTTGCAATGCCCAGTCTCTCTAGGGGAAGGAATTGCTGCTACATGAACCAGTCAGCCTGAGGCAATGATTGTGCAGCTCTCCAGCACCTCAATCACTCCAAATCTGCTGCCTGAAAAGAGGCACTTGGACTACCATAATAGCATGGTCCTGTAGTCTTCAGAAATACAGGGTTCATCAGATAGTTCTGCAAGTCAAGGGTATATAGGCACAGGAGAGCAACACCAAAGATGTACCCTACCTTTAGCTTGAATTCCAGTTCTGCCCGGTGATTAGTTTTCTCACAGTCGATGGTAACTTTCCCTCCAAGCTCCATTGTCATTGTACCATATAAAATTCCTGAAAGAGGTAAAAAGAGAATTAAGAGGGTCCTCAATGGTATTCATCYGCTTTCTGAATTCAGAGTGACTCTCACTGGCATGCTATAAAATTTGTGGCTTAATTTTTTGAAAAGACAGGGGACAAAGTTTCTAGGAAATGTCTGTCCAGCCTAGGCATCAAGAATCCTCTCCCAAATCCGCCTTCCCTGCTCTTTAGCCCACCTAGGGAAGGGCTTGACAGGTGGCATCTGTGCCATGGTGATGGTGAGAGAGGGAGAGTAACTGAAGTTGCACCCAGCAACTTCATTTACACTTGTTTATGAACAGCCCCAGCTGCTTCTCTCATGGGGCAGAAGGGAGTTGTGATGAGACTGAGTACACTTTCTTCTGACAGAATCAGGAGGACTAGCAATTGTGCAGGAGATTATTTTTTACATGTGCTTGCCATTTTCTGAAAAAAAACTTTTGCAAGGAAAAAAAAAGTCAACAGAAAGATTTATGCACGTAAATAGTTTCCAGGAGGCACAATTTATGGAAACTACTGTTTTCAGATAGCTCAGCTCCATAAAGATTACCTGACAGGTAAAACATGAGAAGGTGAAAAAATATTAATAGCCCAAACTGTGCTGAACTGCTGCAGGAACCATTTTACAACTGCAGCTCAAATCCCACCTGGGCTTAGTTTGCTAAGGAGAAACGCAGAGTTACAGCAGTGAATCAGCCCATCCCGTCGGCTTCAGTGCATGTTCAGAGCAAAGCCAATTCTGTACTTGCCCACAATATTAAGTATCAATCTCACTGAGGCAGCTCATTCACAATTAGATTAATAGAAAAATCAGGAAGAAATCAGGACTTTTTAATCCTTTACTCTCAGAAAAACAGAAAATATTACACAATTTCTATGTTAACATAAACAACTTTACAACCTCAGAGGTTTGAAAATGAACTTTTATTTTTTCCATCTTCACTTTAGCTGCAATACATATATGGAGTATTTTCTAGTTTATACATAGTGTTAAAACTAACTTCCTAATTCTGTCCTCAGCTCTGCATGGGCAAATCAGAAAGACTTCAGTGACCATTTCCAGTCCCCTTCTGTGTCCTACAAATCATTCATGAAGCAGTCGCCTCCCAGAACTACCAGGATCTGCAGTGCATGGTGTCTGGGAGGTAAGAGAGTCAGGACAAAAATAGTAAGGTATCACTATGTTATTCTTTCTATTTGCTCCTGGCATCCTAAGTGAATAGTTATAACTTACCTTTACAGTGAGCATATGGCATAGTAATGATGTAATCTTCACTCCTATTTAGAAATGTAAGCTTTGCTTTCCCATCCAACAATGCAGAAAGCGAGTTTCCTAGGATTTAAAAGAACAAATTCATAAATATTAAAGAGCATGATTTACACAGCTGCTCATCTTATTCTACTTGCTCATCTTATTCTACCTCCTCATCTTATTCTACTTATTCTATATTTGCATTCAAATGTAGGTCTTTAGTGACAGAAAAGATAGGAAATGCTCAGAGTTCAGGACAGAGTAAATCATTTACTGTTGGAGGCAGCAGTTTTAATAGACTCTGCATGGGAGGACTCTTTCTTTGCTCCAGCATGTAGTCCATCCTGGAAAGGGCAGTAGATGAAATGAGCCATTTGTGGGATGAGGAGAGCACCTGGAGGGCTTTAGAAGTTTTCCATATCCTCCTCGTGTTCTCACAACTTCTGGCATATGATCCCAAATAACACATCAAACTGCCAGAAGGATAGCAATGACTCTTTAAAAATGTTTCAGCAAAATACTCCTACCTGAGGATATTGTTCAAGAAGTATTTGTCTTAACAACAACAAAAAGTCCCATTATTTTAAATAAGGTCATTGTTTAAGAGCCTGTAGCTCTCCTCCTACAGGACAATGAGACGAACAAATTTGAGGACATTTTAAAGCTCTAGGTTTCCATTCCTAGAAATCTGAGAGCTCAGTAAATCAAACACATTTATGTAGAGACTGCTGCACAAGTCAGCTGGATCATCAGATCTCTCTGATTTGTGAGCACATGCAAAGTAGGCTGACAATCAAGTGTCCACAAATCCACATGAACTTTTGCTTTTTGAAAACCAGGTTTCCAAAGCCCTCAAGATTTCTAGCTGATATTTTTTTCTATAAATGATCTCCCACTGAGATGGTGGAAATGTAAAGGAGCAACAGGAGATCCCAGACAAGCAGTTAGTGTGTCCTCATGGTCAATGTTCTAAGCATTTCTCTGCTCCGAACCCTTAACGTGCTCAGGAATGGTTGCAAAACACAACAAAACCATTGTCACAATTGTCACCTGGAAGACACCTATGCCTCACGTCTTACCATAAAACTTGGACCTCGCCAGAATGCTGCCGCTGATGCAGAACCCATCCTTCCTATTGCTGACGTGGAAGGCTGACACCGGTGGGTGGTGAGAAACCTAGATGAAAAACAGCCATATGTCATTAAGAGCAGTCCTTAGGGTCCAAGCAGAGTGACAGATGGACACACAACCCCAAGGGGCTCTTGGGAAAGCACAAGACGGAGGCCATATGACTGAATAAGGTCCTATGAGCTCCATTCACACTGTTCATCTCAGTGTTAGAGCGGAACAGCTAACATGAGCAACAGAACTCCTGCTTGACCCTTTTTCCCCACCCCACACTTTCTTTCCCTTGTATATTTGAGATCACTTTAGGCCTGAAGATGCCTAGAAGATGTCAAATCTTCTAGGCAAAAAATGACAGGCCAGTTCACGGCAGATTTTGGGTTTTTTTAGCGCTATCTGAATAACCTCTCTGAACCTGAATAAATGAAAGGGATACACCATTTGAAAATAAATAAATAATAATAAAATAATAATAAAATAAAATAAAATAAAATAAAATAAAATAAATCCTTTGATTAAGTAGAAAAAAAGAAGTAAAAAACCAGAGAATTCATGTAGCAAAATCCACATAGTTTTCAGATCCCCTTAGCTATGTAAATCTCAAACTAAATTTTGGCAGACCAGTTTACTTGTGAATTTTGCCCTCCTTTTATCTCCAAATATAGGAGATAAGCCTTCAGGATGGCAGGTTTAATAATAACTCTTTTAGGTGGTCTATGCCCTTTTTGAAAGAGGGAATAGAAACCACAGCAATGTTTTATTAACAATAAGCAGACAATAATAATTCAGAGAAATAGTCTTCACTGAAGAGGCTAATAAATCAACGTTATATGTGGAGGACTTGCATTTCCAGTCTTGAGTCCCTGCCAAAGTTATTAGTAATCTTTGTAAATCTAAAGAGAAAAAARAAAAAAAAAAAAAGAAAACAGCAGCTACTTTACTCCATGTCCCACTCTGTCTGTTGCTACACAAATCTCTTCTTCTGGGGTGAGATGGGGAAAGTAGTTCTACAAACAGAGGCACCCAAATCGAGCAACTTGCCTGTTCTGCTATGTAAAATGTGTGGCTGTTCGTCTGAGGGTGAAACCAACAGCAGCGGAATGTCTCTCCCAGGATAGGGTTGTATGGCTTTTTTATTCCCTGAAAAACAAAGCAACCCAAACCTGCTAAAAACAAAGATCTGCAATCCAACTTTACAGAGGTAGTCACAGAACAATACAGAACTTTTATCTCTCATGTTTTTCACCAAGTCAATTACAAGAATCAAACCAAAGAAGTGACTATGGACATTCTCCTGGTCTTACCTCTTTACCTGAGCCATGGATCCACCTGCTATTTCTGCTTTGAGATGCCCAAGCTTCATTATTTCTGTGACTATAGACAGCATGTACATACTGATGTGGCACTATGGTATTATCAATTTTGAAACTCGGAAAAAGAGACCTGCTTTCAACCAATCTTGCATTCTAGGAATAAATACTTGCTGATGATTAGTTCTGCCTCCCAGCTGACCACTGCAAAGCTCTGAGTTAATCAGTACTTTTACACATGAAGATTACCACTATCTGCTTTAATTCCACCCCAGCATCAAACACAACTTTTAAAACAATGTAACCTGGAAAATCTTTGGAACAATAGAACAGGCAAACAGTCAAAGGAAAGGCAATAAGGAAATACACAACTATAGTAGAAGATTTCCGGATGTAATGGGTATTGAATTTATACATGCTCTTACCTTTGGCTTCTTATAGAAGCCAGACAAATACCACCTCAAAACTTGCTTAATTCGACTGTATGGCTCTTCTTCAAGGGCAGCCCTGTAGGACAGGACAGAAAATGTGTATTTAAATTTCTTTTATATATTGATACCATTCACACATCCCATTCATTTCATACCAGCGTTATGACATTAATTTCAAAAGTCTTTCACCAGTACAAAACTGAAATTAACTTTTGTGCTGCTAACAGTGAAAAAGGTGTCTGCCAGCCAAAAAAAAAAAAGTTTCTTAGTGATGTACATCAAGCAACATGCACGCAAGCTCCTGATAATTAACACTCCTCACTCTGCACTCCTGCAAAAAGCCTAGTAAACATCCTGGGGTTTATCAGGTTTGATGGGAAATACTTTTGAGTATGTTAATGTGGGACTGCTACTCACACTGGCGTTTGGTTACAGTGAACAATACAATGTGGTTCAATACAATAATACTTATCCCTCTAAATCCAAGACTGATCTCATTCTCTCTCTTCTTATTTCCTCTTTGTTTAAAGATTTCAAAGCTGGTGTTACGTGGCCCTTTTTAGCCCACTGAGATTTCACAGAATAATTTAGGCTAGAAGGGACTCAAGCTCATCTTGTCCAATCTCCCACCCAAGGGTGACACGGGAAGTAAATGTTACAGTAGGTTTCCTTGCATTTCCAGCCCGCTCAGCTCTGAAAACTTATCTGGATAAATTCTCACAAAACGCATTTAGAAGGTGCATCCATACCACAAAGAAGTTTATTTAACAAAACCTTCACACCTCTCCAAGCTTTCAGAGATCTCAGCACTGAAAAGAGTCATTTCCTGAATTTTGTATGTTACAAATAGGACAAAAAGAGCTTGAAAATACCTTATAATTCTTAAATAATCCAGAGGTAGTTAGGTAAACATGAGCAACTTGTGCTGCCCACATAGGCTTTAAAATATACCATGCATATGCCACTGAGAAAGATGGTCCTATTTACAAATGTAACATTTTCTGTTTTCTACTCTGGTGCTCCTAGAAGTGTGCATCTGACCAAGGGTGTTAGAATATGATTCCCATGTATTTATAAGCCAAATAATGATACTGCTTTCTGGGACTGAAGCACTCAACAAGGCTTCTGCAGTTTGCACTCTGTCCCTCAGGGCTCTGTACACTGGTACACCAGGAGGTGGCACAGCACTGCTGCGAACACTCACAGGAACCAGTTGAATCCCCATCAGTTTCTACATCCTGAGCTTTCCTTGCTCCCTATACTCATATCCTGGCAGCAGTCCCTCTTTAGAAGGTCCCACTGGCTGCTGCTGCCTGGCTTGATTTGTTGTATATTATTCTGGATTACTCAGGAACCTCTCAGGAGTACAAGCTACCAGTGCCAGACTCACACTGCCACGTGTTCTGGTGCAAGTAAGAAATTTATGGACAGCCAGGTGTGCTCTGAGTGCTGCTTACTGGGAAAGCAGATCCGCGTGGTAGTAGTAGTCGGAGAGTTTGTTCAGGAACGAGCGGGGCTCCAGGATGAAGGTGGGCAGCACCACGCGGGACAGGTCCATGCCTGGCCGCAGCTGCTTCAGCAGGATCCACATCAGGCTCTTGTTCTCCTCTGAGACAGTTTCTGTCTGAGATGACTCACCTGTCTGATGAGAAAAGGGAAGGTCAATGCAGAAGCAAGGACACTCTTTTCTGCAGGTACATTTTAAAAATATTACAGGCCTTAACACTACAGAGTCCACTAGGGCTTACAATACGTACGGGTCAGTCACCTTCATTACTTACCCAGGTTTTCATGTGTGCACGTGCTGGAAATACAAATTAATTCCATCTTGAAATTGCTGTACAAGGTCATATCGGAAGTGAATCACCACAGAAGGGAAGGATGGTAAGAGAAAGAGAAGAGGCAGGAGGAAAACCAACTTCAAGTCATTTCTGGTTTGCTTTTCCCACAAATACCTTACCTTCAATAACCCCTTCTTCTCTGCTGTAGCTAAAAGCTTTCACAAAAGGGAAGTTTGCTTTGGACAACCGTGTACCTTATTAACTGTCATGTGGTTATCTTGATGCATCTCAGCCCACCGCTGGTAACAAACTCCATCATCACACACAACCCACTTTTCCTTACATTATTGTCACTGCTGGGATAAGATTTTGACAACTAGTCCAATCTGTGCACCTCAGGGGAGGAGAGGCCAGGCATTTGATCAACACCAGAAGTCTAATAAAACACCTAAGGATGCATGGAAACTTTTCAAAGGTTTCCACAAAATTTTCATTTCAAAACTTGCAAGTTCTGAAAACTGGATATTTCCTCTGCCTTAGCAATCACACTATGGGAAGGCTTAAAATAAGCTATACAAAGCAACACTTTGTACAGCAGAAATGTATTCCTTTCTTTTGAGTTTATATGGTTGCTTTATGTTTTTATTTAAAACCACAGAGAGCTTCTTCCCCTTCACCCTCCCACCACACCACACACCAGTACTGCCTGGTAAGCTCATTCAAGCACCCAGTATCAGTCTGCCCTGTTAGTATTCCTAGGACAAATTTCAAATGACAAAAACCCATTTCAAAATTGGAAGCATTTTGTTAGATATTAAGTCCCCCTTTATTTTGCTGCTGTTTAATTCCTCAGCTATATCCAGAATCCCGTTTGGTCCCAGTTGCATGTCTGGGATGGGATTTGAGAGGAGAGGTGCCTCTGCTTTGCTCCCAAACTGCTTCATACCCAGCACCCAGCTCTGGGGCCGCTTGGGGTGTTAACAGTGACAACCAGCTAACAAAGACTCTTGCATCTTGCACACAAGTGCACCCTCCTGCTGCTAAATGACATGAGAAATCGCATCCTGACAAGAAACAGCCATTTAGGAATCAAGCGGCTCAAACGCTCCATTAGGACGCACAAAAAGGATGTTTTGTGCATAACGAGGAAAGGAAAGTATCATATTTTGTATCATGCAAGGACTGAGCAGCCTAATTGGCGGAGGTACATGCTCGGAATAACAATTCCCCCTCCTGMCGGCACTGCGAAGCCCTGTCGTGCCAGCGCTCCGTGGCTCTTTCATGCAGGAACTGGTTAAAGCGCTCGCTGCTCCTGGAAACGCGCCAAAGCTTGGCAGCAGAGCCGCTCTCCATAATACAGAATTACTAGAGCACGTGATAATTCAACACAATTTTGCAGCAAGCTGTGCACTGCTTTATCTGAACCACACTGGAACTCATAGAGCAAGTTTTTAACTGTGCAGAAAGGGCTGCTTGACAGATACCATGAACCCAGACACATTTCAATAGGAACAAGGCTTAAAATTATTTTTTTTTTTTCCATTTACCTCCCCAAATTCTTCATAGATCTGTTCAATATAAGTCGTCCCTTTCCCTCCTGGGGAGACCTCTCCATGCATTTCTGACTGATCGCTCTCGCTTTCATTCGTCTTTCGGCTGTTCTCATGCGTTTCATTCTCTGATTCCTCTACATTGTCTCTCTCGGACTTGTCTGAAAAAGCATCATTCTCCAAATGGTGGTTGTTCTCCAAGGCTGAGTCATTCAAGCTGAAATACAGGGTTGATTATTTGTTAGAAGAGATTTTTGCCTTTCCAATAAATAAATAAATAAATAGATAAATAGATAAATAAATGAAATGTAGCATATGGTGGAAAAATGACACTGTGGAATATGTATTTTTTTCAGTATTGCTATTGCTTTATTACAACAGGACAGTCCTAAATCAGCCCTACATTTGGAAAGGTGAGTTTAAAAATCAATACAAGCAAGTATTTTGCCTGTCGCACATAAACTACCCTGGGTAACTTGTTGCCATTAGATAATGTTGCAAGCAAGAACTCTGTAGTTCAAAACACATAACAAGAGCAGTCAGATAATAATGGCATCCAAAGAAAAGTGTAGAAGCAGCAGCAACTTTCATGCTGTCTGATCCAAACTTTACAGAATGAAGAAAAAGCCAAAATTAGTTCTTCGGGTGGTCTATAGCACCTCCATTTGAAAAAGCAGATACAGCTCACATAACAGACAGCAAACGTCATGAAATGGACCTGACATGGTAATTACTAAACACTTTTTTTTTCCCCAAGAAATATTTAGCATAGGCTTCAATTTTCCTTATTCATACATGTTTTCACACAAATGCAACCTTTTTGCTAGGCTAGCCTAGCTCTCAGGTCCTGCTGACACCTTCCTCTGAACATTTCTTATCTCAGCCCTCACACTTCCTCACATTTCTGAAGCAAAGTTTTGGTGGAGCAAATGACTCTTTTCTTAGATCCTTCTGCTTTTCCCACCTACTCTCCCAGAAATCCTCCTTTTGTAAACAGATGTTTATAAGGATGTCAGATTTACTCCAAGGGGAAGTGAAAATCATATGAAATCCCTCATCATCCGAACATCTGGAGCCAAGGAGCTGCTCTGGGGAACCAAAGGGAAACCAGAAACTTCTCATTCTGGTTTCTGAGGAACAAACTCAACAATCTCAAGTGGAGCCAGGCACTTCTGTTCTTCCACACAGCATCAGCAGTAACTATACATAATATGCTAAAACAAAAAGCAAAGCTATGAGCTTGAACTAAAATCAATGTAAAGGCTTCCAAAGGGATTTGGATCAGACTTGGAAAGCCAAGAGGAAATGACTATGCTGAAGTCAACAGCAGGCTTCCATTTTACCCACAAATGACAGCATTTTTCAGGGCTAATTTACTGTTTCAGTGTAATGGAGCTGTCTGATATTCTGTAGGATTGTTCCTGGAACTTTTCACTAGTGACCAGGACTTCCGTAGGTTAGACGGTGCTTTTCTCCACAAAGGAAACACACTTTGGCTCTGCATCAAACAAGGAGACAAGCCAGATATCTGGGGCTGCTGAGATAAGAGACGGAAGCCATAAGAAATACGGTTTCACAGGAAGAGAGGACTGTCTATTTCTCTTACGGCCTCTTGTCTAAAATGTCAGCTTTGCACAGATCCTCAGCCCTTGATTTGGCAGCATGATTACATAGGTTTCCCCTTCCCATATTCATATGCTCCTGAAGACACTGATTTCAATGCCAGTGCATAATCCTGACTTCTCTCCCAGCAGGGGAGCAGAAAAGCAGCCAGCAGGCAAATATAGCTTTGGCTCAAGGGAAGATCCCCCCTTGCCAAGTCTCTTGGGGACTGCTTTCCCTGGAATACACACCATCTCCTTTTTCTTCTTGTTTTTCTTTTTCTGACAGAGTCGTTTGGCTAATTTGAAGATAGAGTTAAATGTAATTAACTGGCCCCCTAACAACAGCGTGCCAATTTAATTGGTATGATTCCCTGTAGGGAAGGCATTTAATTAGAATGATTTAATTCCTATGAGGAAGCTGCTGTCAGCGGCAAACCCAAAACTCTTTACTCAGCACTTGGGCAGTTTTGGTTTTGCTTCTTCCCTTACTGAATGTTCTTTATTCCTCCAGGGTAACTCATCCTTCTGACCTGTAATGACAAACTCTCCCGGGCTTTAAGCACTAGGGAAAATCTGGGTAGAAATTAAAACCAGCAGCAAAATTCAAGAGCGGAAACTGACTCGTCCTGACGGTCAGACACCAGGAAAAAGTTCATCTASCCCTGACTTGAACCACTCATCTAAAAACTGAGCTTGTCAGAAAAATCGGACTCCATTAGCACATCCGATGTCCTGCTGAAGACTCTCCCATGGGTGCTCCTGCTGAAGAGTTCAAGAGGCCTTTTAATATTGAACAGATAAGTGGTGAAGCAGAATCATTTGTGCATTATATGTCAGAGCAAAAATACTTTAATATACACCCTTTGCACTTGACATTTATAGCAGTCACGGGTCTACATGCATGTCCTCCATACCACAGGCCCCATTTAATCTAGGATTTATGCACACACCTCCACCAGCTGAAAAACAAATCCACTGCCTTCCAGGATTCACCATCAGCCAAAAAAATCATGGTGAGAAAGCTCCTAAGAGACTCTCTTAGGCAGAGGGAAACTAGAATAGTAAATTCTCAGAGAATTGGAAATACAGAGCATACTGCAAGAATTATTACCCTAAAAAATTACTGTCCAGCCTGTGCTGCCTTTCTGTAAGCCCTGAGTGTCAAACTGACATCAGCAGAAGTAGCAATAGACACCTCATGTCCCCTGACATGGGAACAATCTATTCCCCCTGACATGGGAACAATCTATTCCACAGGGATTTTTGAGATCACCTATTTAGCTATAAAAAACAGATAATCCCCTCCACCTTTTCCTATGTCACTTAAAGAGCACTGATGCGAGTTTTTCCAAAATGCTGCTGTAGTGCTGTGAACAGAAGGCGGCTGCAGGGACTTTTTCCCCGTATGTGAAAATTTATCTGAGGCATTGAGCAGGAAATTGGAAACCACTCAAAACCCCTGCAGAGAAAGAAAGTAATTATACGGCTCAGGATGCCATGCGCACAGCCTGCTGACTAGGACACTGTATTATTAGTAGCAAAAGTGCATTATTAAAAAACAGATCAGACTCCCAGCCATATGTGCTAACCCGTAGACAGACACTGGAAGTGTCTAGCTAACCCCAGATCCCCTGTAGTGGCTAGACTCTGCAGTCTCCACTCAGGCAGACCATTTTTCATGCCAGCCTCTCCAGACGGTGTTTTGGCCCAAGCAAGAGATGGAATAAATTTGCTTCTGATGCACAAGAATGCAGCTGAGGCTCCCTCCAGCCTGTGCTCAAGCACGAGGTGACATCAGGCCCCACGTTCGTCTGACCTGATGGACATGGCAGAGGAACCTGGAAACTTATTTGTAACTGTCTTTTTAAAGTGAACTCTGTCCAGATTATTATCGGGTTAAATGGATGTCCATGTATGAGCCACGCAAAGCTGCTCTGGGTATTAAGAARTGAAAGCTCAGGCTTACTGGAAGAGCTCCTGGTCCGAGATGGTGCTCGTGTGTAAGAGGTTGTTGAGCCCTGCGTGGGCTGCGTCGCTCGAGCAGTTCATTTCTCCATCCTTGCCCTGCTTGGAGGCACTGAGCCGAAAGAGGCTGGAGCAGCGCAGGGCAAGCTCCAGAGCATCCAGCCAGCACCGGCCTGCAAAAACAAGGGGAATTATTTAAGCACAGAAGAGCAAGTAAGATGATTTGTACATTGCATCTAAAATGCTTCTTACCTCAGTGCAAAGCTCCTTTTAAGGCAAGAAGGCACTCTGTACAATAATCTACTTTTCACATAAATAATCCCTAGGTTATCTGTCTGGAAATGGTAAACACGTCGGCAGCTGCACAAGTGATACTTGTGCATAGGTAACAATGACAGAAAACTCACTGCAGCTTTGCCCTAACAGCACCTCTTCCTCTCCACCTACTCATTTTAACTTTTCTTATCCTGTTGCAAAAATGCTTCACTTAAAAGTAATTTGCCAACATGAGAAACCTCAGGTGTGGTACAAAGACACGGGAACCCAAACCGCATATTGGCTCCTCAGGCAATGCCCCCTCCAAGTCCGCAAAGTGGTGTGTTAGTGTTAAAGCACAACCAACATTGAGTGGTGTCTTAGTGTTAAAGCACAACCAACCATTGCAGTGCTGGAGCCTCTATGTTCTTGGAAACAATCTGCTGCAGTAGTTCAGAGTCACTAATGAGGCCAGGACACCTGCAAATTGGCTGAGCATTCAAGGATGGAGGTATCAAGGGAGAAACCCTCTAATTTCTAGCCTGCAAAACAAAGCTTTTCATTATGGTCCTCTGAATACATTTTGCAATAATTAGAAGTGCACTTGAGAGGCAGTGAAGAAAACAACGAGGATTTTGCTCTGGCAATGGCAATTTGCTACAGACAGCTTTCCTCTGGACCACATCTACACCGATGTCCCACTTGGGAAATGGTGCTGTTACGTCCTACTCTTATCACACGCTGAGCATCAGGCATATGCTTAAATCACACRGGGATCCAGCCACTACTGGGCAGAATTCCCATTGATTCTGCCATGACTAAAATCTAACTCTGTAAGAAGATCAGTGAGATTTTAAAAAATCCACATCACAAGGATATAAAGAAAGATTTATAAATTTGAGCAGCTCTTAGTGCTTGCTTTGATACAAAGCTATAACCAGTGAAAGCGAGGGAACCACCSCCAAGCTCAGAGGAATTCCACTTGAACACAGAATCACAGACACCACAGAGCCCAGCCATTTCCTCCAATTTCCTCCTATAAATTCCATCAGCACCAGCTTATGATTTAATAATAAAACCATTCATAATGGTTAATAAAAGATTAGGAGGGCTAAAGGATATTGGAATTGATTTCACACTATTTTGTATTTAACAAACTTCTTTTACATTAAGGCTCTACACACAGGAATTTATTCCCTCCTCACCATGGGGAGGATTTGCATGGATAAGCTGTAAGAGTAGATGGCAGAACTGAGACAACTACATATCCCCTCTCGCCTGACCCATTAAGTTGAAAGCCCATTTTTGGCTATTATTTGCAGCCTTATGCTCAGGCAGCAGCAATGAGATAGCTCCCGTGCCTGGCAACACTTTGGAAACCTTAATCAAAGGGCCTCCTTAAAAAAAACATTTGCTAAAAATCTTCATTTTAATACTGCAGTGCAGAAGCACAGAACTTTCGAGGAATATTCCTTAGAGAACAGCCCTGTGCATTAGCAATCAGCATTACTTCTGTCCCACCGAGCACAGGAATGGCACCAGGGTATTGCCCTACTTTCAGTTCTAGCAGAAAGTAAATTCAAGGGACGCAGAGCAGCATAAAAGACACAGGTCTTTGGCCATCGGGTGGTGCTGTGAATCCAAATAAATGCGTAACACAGAAAAAGACACAAAATATGGCATTTCCTCTCCAAATGAAAAGGTTACATTCTCTGCAAGTCAACAGTGTGGTAATCGCACCATAACACAAAAAATTATGCCCTCCGAGTTTCAAGGCTTGCACACAAGATAAACCTGTTTCCTCACTACAGGCCTACATGAAACGTTTTTACGTTTGAGTGATCTTGCTGTTGAGCAATATTCATCCTTTTTGTGAAAAGGAAAGGAGAATTCTGGCATTTGGATTACTTAATTGCTTATACAGTGAATCTACTCACTCCCTCATGAATTGCAGAAGGGGAAAAAAAGTATGTGGTCCCGTAATTAAAGGCTATCAAATATAGTTATTGTCGCCTGCACAAAGGCTTCATTGGCTACATTTATTCTCACATTTCCACATTTTGAATGGTTGACTCCAGTCATTTCTGTATKCAGGATAATTAGATGAGAGAAGTAGAATGGGTGGAATTGTTTCTTAAGAGGCAAAGAGCAGCACAATATGATTCAGAGAAAGGAAACAAAAATAAAAAGAGCTGGGAAATAATTACAATTGCATTTGTGCAGCAGGTCTGAGGCTTTTAAAACTGTARTGGAAAAACACTACAATCAATTATCAGATTTTTATTACAGTCTGTGACAGACTGTGCCCTAAACAAGCTTATGTTTAAATCCTGGAGGAAAACCCAAGAACTATCAGCCTATGGCAAAATCCCCCACAGGGTTTTAAGAATTTATCATACCAAATGGTATGCTACTCTATCCGCCTCAGTGACTATTTTGAGAGAATTCTGCATAAATTCTCTTGCTTCAAGAAGATCTGTATTACCGAGGAGCAAGGCACACTGTTCCTTTAGCCAGGCAGTCTCGGAGCAGGATGCCTTCCCTTTTGCATGCGGCATTTTGCGTTGACCTCACGGGAAGGACCTCTGGAGGGAGCTGTGACTCTTGCATTGAGTTGGGATGTAAATAGTCTGCTTGCACAGACCCTTCCCATCTGGATCAGAGACCACATTCACAGCCATCACAGGGAGAGACAAGTTTATAAAAAGCAGCAAACAAGACTGAACACTCATCCCATGGATGTTCCACACCTTCTCTAGACTGCCTGGCCCAACGGGCTGGTCCGGGTCTTGACAGCCCTTTGAGAGGAACTTCAGCACCCTTGGCTGGTGGGAATCACACAGGATCCTCCCACTCTGCAGGGATGCCCCTGTCCACCTCCACAGGGCACTGYTGGTACCTGCTGCCCAGTGGAAACCTGGAGCCTACAGCTGAAACACCTTTTTTTTCCCCACAGACAAAAGGGAACCACTAAAAAGGAATAAACAGCACAAAACGTTTCTACTGCTCCCCCTTGGAAAAAGGCAACCAAAAGGTTGCTTACGCTGCTGAACCAAGGTTAGTTCAAGGAACTCCTTCTAGAAGTACTTGGAGAATGGCTTAGTCCTCAAGCAACTCTCCAATTACAACAATAGCCTACAGAAAAATCAGCTAGTGCTGAAAGCTCTTCACTTTTGAAATTCTTTATAGTCATCATCATCACACCTAAAAATACTCATGATTGGATATGCCAACTCTATCTGCCACATTTTGCAATGAACAATCACTGAGACAACCTTCCCTCAGCACTCACCAAGAAAGTAAAAATCTGCTCGAGGTGCAACGGCGATGCTGTACACCGAAATCACATCCAGGGACTACAYGTTTGCCATTGAATACTTGTAGCTACAGAACAGCTGGGATGCATCTTGCCAATTAAGACTTCAAAAGCTTCACACCTAGTAGCTATACATTCCTCTAGACAGGCATCACTAAGGGAGCATTATTCTTCTTGAATTATTAAAGTCATCCAGCTTTCGGCTTCCTGCTTTACACCTACAAGACAGATGCTTTTAAGAATCAGCCTGAGGTAGCCTGCCACCTGGAAACGATGAATTCTTGCTCAAGTGCACACAAATCACAAATGATGAGGAAGACACTGATTTGCTTCAGTCACTGAACATTGAGGTCACCGTATTCAGCTGACTGCTTCTCATTTTGCTGCACCACTTGGGTGTCTACGTGCATGATTCGTTACACTTTGGCTGTCAAGCTGCAAGGATGTAATCCTTCAATTAGCTGCCAGTGCAATTTATGCACCAGGCTACGTAAAGTCTAGTTGCAAATGTATAGATTTTAAATTGCTGCAAAAGAATTAAGGKGGCAGAYATAGGTCTAAGAAGATWACTTTATTTTTTTTTTCCAGCATCYCTGGGATTTCATGATATACTTCAACGTGAACTTGGTTTTGAACTGCAGTCTTCCTCYTGGTTTGCTGCTCCTGTGTGTGACTCTCATTGCAATAATGCAATTTTTCTCTCCAGATCACGGTATCCATTTTGTGAGAAGAGTCTGGTGACTACCAATGACTAAAGAAACAATAACACAGCAAGATAGACCATCCGTTTTTCCACACAACTCCATCTACATCAGGCAGTGGAGCCTATCTAAAGCATGCCTGGAGGAGCGGGTGCACATAAGGAACAAAATGCAAGTGTGGTTTATATTTCCTCTGTCGAGTCTTTAACCCTTGCTTATCTGCCACACTGAGTTCCTTCCAATAACCCCCTGGGTGGCACTACCCACGGGACATGTTTCAGCAACTAATTCTAACACTCCTATCAGCACAAATGTCATTTGCAAACACAGTCACTGCTTTGGAAAAAYAATTTTCCTTACTGAAGGTAGTTTGAGAGAAAGACCCTGTTTTTGTACAGGTTGAGCCTTGTAGGCTGATTCGACCTTCCAGATGTCGTTAAAACACATCACACTGCAGACTGCTGCAGGGGGCTGTGAATGTGAAATTTACTGTAGCTTGACGGTGGTTCGGCAGGCTGTCCAGAAGTCAGGACCTTAAATCCTGCCAACAGGCTGTCACAGATGGCACAGCACAGGGGAAAAGGGGGATTCTGAAATGCAGAAAGAAAAAAAAAGTAGGCCAAGTAGCTGCTGATCATGATAGAGCTGCCTGGATAGCAGAACTGTACATCTGACATATGTTTTAACTCAATATTTCCCAGATAGTCAAAGGCCTCCATGAATTACTGTTAAATTTGCTTGATATTCGGCAGTTCATTTTTCACTATGAACACGGGAGGCTGCGTTAAGCAGAATGTGGTCAGGACACCTCCTCAGAGGTGCTGCAGATTCACACAATATCGCACCTCCGCGGGAGACGTGAGCATACTGCAAACACACGCTAACATTATGCAAGGGAACACATCCCACCTGGCCCATTTCTGTCAACCAGCTTAGCTCTTTACAGCTAAAATCCCCCTCTCTCTTGACCATAAGTACACTCTGTATCCAGTGCATTAAAGAAATGAAACAAACTGAAATATACTCTCCGGGAGATGCCTGTGCACCACAGATAAATCTCTACAACTGCCTACAACCATCTGAGTAGCTGGGCTGCCTGTAGAGTAGTTTGTTCAAGATTTCTTTAAATGTAGCAGTTTCCATTCTTGGTGTCCTGCGTTCCTAAGCTTTACGCCACTTCATGATATGAAGACCATTTGCAAGTCACAGATCCTTGAGTGGGATATCCAGGCACTTGGCTGTTTCTCATCATGTCTACACTGCTCCATGGAGCAAAGATGCCCAAACTTCCTCCTCTTCCTACTCAAGGTTCATTTGCTGCTCACAGCTCATTGACCTTAGCTGTGAAGTCAGATTGTTTTTATTGCACCATTTTTCATGCTAGCACTTCTGGTGAGATACGGTACCAAAAGCTTTTGCAAAATACAGAACCAAAGAGACAATTCTCAAAGCTTCATTTCTGTCAGCTGTCACTGTCACCTCTTGGGACTAACTGATAGAAGCTATTTAGGCATAATTTACTCACTCCAAATCTGTGCAGGTGAATCTTGAGCATTGCTAGTGCCATTCAAATGCTATTTCATCCTAAGCCAAAGGTTCTAGCTGCATTCTAGATATACATTTACGATATTTGATTTAGGGGTTTCTCGGTGCCTGCTTCTTCCCTTGATCACATTAGATTTCCATCTAATCATAAGAGTCCACTGCAGGGAAGAGACAAAATACATAAAAATTATGCTAAGTTCTCAAGTGATTCTACTCGCAGCTATCTGGCCTTGGCATTCTTCCCAAAATTCTTAGTAAACATCTTGGCCACAGTAATACATCTAAATAACTCACTATTTGAAGCTCTTATGATCTACCCAGGAATAACAATTCCTGGGTAGAAAGCTTCCGACMGGCCTTTAAATATTGAAAGTTCTCAATTTGGTCCATTTTGTGTTTTTTTCCAGCACTATGGTGCATTACCCAGACAAAGAGATCATAGCTGGAGACATCTTACCTTCGATAATCTCCTGGGGCTACTTGTAGCTTTGAAGCTTTTATGGGAAAGACTAATTTAAACAAAACTAGAGCTTTCTACTCCACATAACTGGCCCGTAACAGTCTGCCAAAAAGAGGGAGCACAAGCTCAGGCACAGGCCTCTTTGCTAGGTTGGCTTTAAGGTTTCATCATTAGGCAGCTACCAGAATGAAGATTTTCATTTAGAAGACAATTGAAACACCAAGAAAAAAAAAATCTTTATCATAGAGAAGTTTGTCAGAGAAAAGTTTGTCTGACTGCTTGTCACTGCATGCAGTGACTACACTGCTCCTTTTGCACACTTTCTAACTAAGTTAACAGAAAGGCAAGTTGAATGGATCTCTAAGGAAATAATTTAGACCTGGATTGATAGACATTTATTGAAGTTATTCGCTTGCCTAGGAACTCTGTGGCATTGTTCTATCTACCTATTCTGTGGGCTGTCTAACCGGGGTTTGAAATGCCTGTAATTTAGCAGGTCTAGCTCAAAGGTACTTTATTCCTGAGAGACTATTATATCAATCTGCATCTTTCTACACAAATGACATTTGGGTGGAATTCTGTATTCCTTTGCACAAATATGCTGTGGAAGTCGTATTGTACCAGGAGGTACAAAAGCATCAGGTCCAAAGTAACAAATTTGCTTCTTTGCCTCTATACAAGTTCCACTTAATTTTGTACGACCTCACTGCACTGGCAAACAGCTTCCCCTGCCTAGATGGTACAGATCACCACGAACAGCCTGCTTTGCACAGGGGCAAGACGAATAGTGTGCCAAGCCTCTAATAAAGAAAATCTCCTCTTATTCTAAATGCCATGTCAAAGATGTGTTGACCATCTTTGGTGTCCCATTTCCAGCTGTTAGAAGTAAGTGAAATTTAATCCTTGGGTCAGAAGGACTCTGATTCTAAAGCTCCCTGTGCTTCATAAAATGTTGTGCATTCTTGAAGGTATCTAGAATAAGACAAAGCAAGCTACCTTGGTATGCTTTGTGGGACAGATGAAAAATGCCCCTAAAATGCTTTCATTTGCTGCAGGAAAAAAAAAAGGGGGGAAAAAAAAGAAAAAGAAAATAGAGAAAAAAAATATGTAGTCTCAAGGTCAGCTGGAATGAAGACATGATTTTAATCTTATCTACTTATAAATCACTGATATTTTAGGCCTTCTAAAGCCATTTAGAGAGATTTTCACATAGCAAGCTGGCATGTTTGTTAAATACTGACCTAAATTTACCTTCCATAATTTTGCGAATTCCCAAAGCAGTATTTTACAGAGCCATCTGTGCCTGCTGTAGTGCAACCACAGTACAGTAAGCTCACAAGAGATTTCTGGTGGCAGAGAGACATCTATCAACAGCCTTCATTATTACTATATCATTTTTCTCCAGCAGATCCCTTCCTAGTGAAAGACATTGGCAGATAAACTATAAAATCTCTCTCCAGCTGAGGGTATAAATAAAAACCTTCTTATCCCAGTTTTGGAAGCAGCTCCTTTCATCTTCCAGTATTTATTTATTTAGTGTTTTTTTCTCCAGCTATAATCCTCAGTCCTTCACCTATGCACACGGCCAACATGAACGGTGCCTAGTCAGTGAGGAATATGAAACGTGCCTGTGGTCTGCTCAGACTGTTCAGGCACTTGCTAATGAAATACATTTCGAATTTACATGCCATTTTTTTTCTTTAATGCATCAATTTACTGCATCAACCTGCTTTCTTAACTTGCAAGGAGTGTACAGCACCACATTGTCCAACCTTGACCACCAAAGCAAATAAAGACCAGAACTCACCATCTGATTCGGAGGCTGCTCTGAAGATCAAGTAACTGCTGGGAAGAGGCTGAGTGATCGAACCAACATTTTCTCCTTTTGGGCCCTAGAAATGTCAGAGACAAAAAACAAGTGATGCAGAGAAAAAAAACGAACAAGTGCAGAGAAGTCCACTGCACTGGCAGCTCTTCTGGAAGAGGGCAAGGGGAAGGAAGCTCCATCCTCTAAATGCATCTGCAGAGAAGGGGCGCAGCATTGGAGAAGGAGGATGCTCCAAGTTCAAGGTTTTCCCACACRGACACATGTTGCTGGGCTGCAGCCTGTCACCGCAGCATGTGGGCCCACTGGGAACCTGTGTGATTGTCACCTGGCCCAGAGGACAGGGAGCCTTTCCTTTAGGTTCTAGAGAACAACATACACAGTGCTTAAAATCTGCCAGGAAATTTCTGTACTTTATAGTCTCATTTCTAGCATGAGCTGCTACAACATCCTATCTTGTCCTCAAAGGAAGGACTAATTTCTAAAAAGGAAATCTCCAAAATATTTTTCAGTAACAGGGCAGAGCCTATAAACCTTTCACATAAGAATTCACTCCCTGACTGCCACCGAAAACAGCTCCCATATGCACGTGTCTGATAGTTAAATTGTGGTTTTGTTTTGGAGGTCCACCCAGGAAGCCAAAATTTGTAAGGAATGAAGAGTGCAAGTACAGGACAAGCACTGAATTGCATCTGTGCCTGCAGCACGAGGATGTACTGCTGAGAATACAGCAGTCTCGAGTCCAGCTTCTTGTCTCTACAATCTTCCACTGCCAGGAGAAACAGGGACCCTTGTTACTCATTTTTCTCTTCCCCTCTCTCACAAGAGGCTCAAGATTCCCAAAATTATGACTGTTTAACAGGCTTAATAGTCAGGAGTAGCCAAGTTGGGATTTGATTAGTGATCCAGAGCTGAATACAAGAGGTATTAATGCAATCAGGCAGCATTCCGCTGGCATCCTTCCATGCCCAAGCTTGCAGCTGAGCAGGTGCCCAAGAATAGCTGGTAACATCATTATGTGATGGAGTTTTCGGCGCACAGACCTCCAGACAGTGCAGCTAATAAAGAAGCATCTTCAGATCATTCCTGCCTTTAAATTTGATTTCAGACTTAGAAGCTTTATTAAAAAGGGGGTGTTTATGCTTTGAGAAATGGAGCTGACTACCTTGGCGACTCCTGGAGACTCATAAAACAAAGCTTACAAAAGGAAAAAAATCCCTTTCATTAGCGGTTCTGTGTATAACGGTGAACATGAAGAAGAAACTAACTAGGTTATATCACAGACTAGAACAAACATCCCTAAAAGAAGTGGCACAAGTCCCATAGCGAGAACTTCTTCTCTTTGATTTCTTTAAAGGTATGACTCAAAACACTGAAATCTTTAAAATTAAAATCGTAAAATTCCAGACTCGGCAGGCCTGACCCTGACTCATTTACTGTTGTATATCTGCGACAAGAGAAACTGCAATCAGTATCGCTCATCCCACACCAAAACGTTCAGCTCCAGCAGAGCTATGCTCCAACAGAAATATCACCTATTCCAAGATGATATTTGGGACAGCTTCACAAGCAAAGCCAGCCAMCAACTGTACACCCCCTCCGCAGAGCCAAAGGGTGGATGTCCCCACCCTCACATCAGCTCTCGGCCAGACAATCCTTGGAAATCCCAGAAGCCACTTTAGCCAGACACAAAAATTATTTAGCCAAATCTTACTTCCATCATGACGGACAGAAACTTGGGCTGATTGTTTGAGTTCAAGCTAATTTATATTCATGAGAAACTGGCCTTCTTCTTTGCAGAATAATACAAAACAAGTTTAGACAAGTCAGTCAATTCTGCTTCAGTTGCTTTAAAGGAAGGCCACGAAATGACATAAAATGAATCTGTACTTTTAGCAGCTTCAGCCTTAAATTGTTGTCAGAGTGCTGACAGCTTCTTGGACATCTAGCCATTCGCCAGTGCATTTCTTGATGTGTATTTTGGTGTTCACCTTGGGGCTGAAAGCATCTATCATACACAATAACCTGACCTGAACTCAAGCTTCAGGAAACATCCTGAAACTCAGKCTGCTCAAACACTGCTTTCCAAGCATCTGTCTCAAAAGACTCAGAATATTATTTTGACTTTAAAACTCTCATCTCTTGGGACCTTCTCTAGTACACAAACACTTTCAGAGATATATTCCCTTCATATTTAATTCCTGTTTCTGTCATATATTTTCCCAAGAGACAGAGGAATTAGATACAAACACATGTAATGCATACTGATAAAACCTCTTTCTTTTGGATGACTCATAGCAAGTTCTGGCATCTTGCAACACTTTAGATCTCTAAATGATACTAGTTTTTCACTATCTTTCCTACTGTGCTTTCAGGAAGAATTCAGTTGACCTGTCATTTCAGAACAAATTTTTGGCTGATGGATAGCAAAAAATTGACAACTTTCTTGGGCGTAGGCTCTGAGTAAGACAAGCATCACGACTCCTAAAATTGAGTAAGAAACAAASTGGCAGTCAAACCTATATATATAGCAAAAACGATGCACCTAGGCACAGACTAGAGCTAAGCAACTGTCAGAAAACAGCAGCTCTTACCCTAGATTGCTGAGCTGTGTTTTCTTTTTTTAATTATCTCCTTCTACCATACTCAAAATCAASACTTTCTATACCCTTTCATCTGGTTGAGCAGAAATAAGGCTGCTTTATCTGCTCCCATCAGGCTTCTCCTCCACTTCACCTGACTTTTTGGTAACAAATGTCATCATCCCTCYCACATGAATCTTTCTAGGCACACTTATTCCACTGACCACCTTGCAGCAAGGCAATAACCTGCAATGCCTTGTATACTCCGGTGATATTTCCTAGAGAATTTATATCTGCAATAACTCAGCAGAGTTGCTGTTTTTAATAGGGAAACGAACTTCAAGAGCAGTTAAGTGCTGTCTCTTCAGGGCATCCAACAGAAGTTGCACTCAGTGCTTCTCAAGAGGCACTGGGGTCTTTCTCTTTGCTCACAGACATTAGGTAACTCTTCCTAGTTTTGCCTATTCTTTAGGAAAAAAAAGAAACACAGCTCTTCAAAATTTGGAGGGAGTTATTTAAGAGATGTGAGAAACTACTGATAATTTGTTCTGCAGGGAGATTCAGAGGCCACCGTTAAAGCTACTGTGCATTAAGCAAGAGATGGACTCAGCCTCTGAGCCACAAGAGTCAGAACAAGAATTCTTGATTGAAAAGCCTTGCTATTTCAATTTCAAAACAGCTATAATTAAGGCAAGATAGATTGGACAATCTATCCAAAATCACACCATTGTGGCAGAGCCGAGGCTTGGGCAGACCAGTGAATTCCAGTCCATCACCAGCAACCCCAAATCTCAGAGACAAAAACAAAAMCAAGCCTTGGTTAGATCATTCATCTGATTTTTGTCACTCTGTCAACCTTCTTCTAGTGCCTTGTACGTRTTTTTTTCTGGGAAGTCAGTTAATTGCATCAACTCCTCATCTCCTGGCAGATTTAGGCCAGGGCTTGATATAACTCCTAGATGTGGATCATTTTTTTTTCTGCAAAAACGTGTCTTTCATTTCTTCAATTTATGCATGAATTTATACACCAAGAATGATACACTGGTCTAACTAATCTCAATGCACCATGTTCCTTTGATGTCACACCATGACCAAACTTCAGTGTCCCCAATCTTTTCATGCAGTCAATTTACCATCGCTAAGAACATCTGAATAACTAAAAACCTAGATAGTACAAACACCCTCAAAAACTCTGCACCACTTTCCCAACCTTTTAGTTTGACAAGAACCCACTGTTTTAGGATCACTGCTGAGTCAAGGGATGACGCCAGTTCACTGCAGAGTAGCAAAGCAGAACAGCAGTGYTTGAGTGGTGCTGCACTGGAGTTAATAAGTTCTACCAGACAAAACCCAGCTCACAGAGAGTCACACAAGGCAAATCACCCTCTGCAGCCTGTTTGGAAAGCAGCTTCTTCCTACCCGCATTTCTCACTGCTCGGAGGTTCTAGTGCCCAAGAAGAAGTCGTTCAGCTCATCGGAGTTGTTACCTTTACAGCCCAGATGGATTGATCCAAAGGATGAAACAGCTTAAAACAGAAGCCGTCCTTTTTGGAGGGTCTCTCGATCAGCTCACAAGAATGGAGCAAGATTGTCCCAACCCACTGTCCGATCTTTGGTGTTTTATAAATCAGCAGCACTCCTGGTTTCAGAACACACCACAGCTTGGTCCAGCTCTTCAGAGTCCCACGGATCTGGAACACGGACAAGAAGAGAAAATTGCTTTTAGATTACTTCCTAGAAGAAAAAAGCAGCATTTATCCTGTATTTATTCAGTATTCCTACTTCCAGTATGCACTGCACCCAGGGCCAGACCAAGGTAAACTTTTTGCCATGATTATACTGCATTGTCCAGCCAGTCTCAGGGATCTCATAGCAAAATCCCAGACCACACAAACACAGCTATCAGAATCTGCTCTTTATATTTCTATTACTGACTTCATGCTTCCAGCTTTCTTAATATTTTAGGCAAGCAGCACCACTGGCCACGTGAGCCAGTGATTTGTTAATATTTGGAGGGCAGGCCAATTAGGCCATCACAGAGAGAACTGTTCTAGCGAGTCTAACTGACCTCAGCAGACACTTTAATAGTGCTCTGCCAAACAGAGCTATTAATGGTTCTGTCAAACACCACTATTTCAAAGTGCCTTCTAGCTGGTTTATTTCTCTGTCAAGCTCAATGCACTCTCTCTCTTACAGAGAAGACATTAAAACTGATAGCATATATTACAGTTAATAGCTTTGAGAACGGGGACATTGCTCTGTAAGGTTAGATTCTGCCTAAGGTGTTCTTGTCTTCAGTGTGCGTGGGGTGACTCTCAACTCTTGTGTTGGTGTGTTCTGCTTTGACAGCCCTGGCCATTTGCTGTGGGGCTAGAAATTTCCAGCTGCAGCAAACGCCACATAGGGGCTTTGTATAAAAATCTCAATATTTCAATTTAACTTCGTATTATCATCAGCACTAYACACTGTGGCACAATTTCATTGCCTATCTTATTTCTCAAGTAAGCAACACACTTCTCACTTGCCTAGATTCCAACACTGACCCCAAAACACTGTAAGCATTTTTTCAAAATGCTCATAAACACAATTGCAAATGAAATCCCTAATTTATCTTTTTTAAAAAAGCCAAAAAACACTATTTGTTTAGAGGTGTTCAAAAAAGTAAGTTTTATTACTATAAAAGGGACAAGCAATTCATGATTAATCAACAAGACCAAATGCTCTAATGAATTAAAATACAAGTCGTCAGAGACGACATCTCTCAATGACAGTCCCAGTTTGATTTGTCTTGTACAAACTTTCAGGGCTTCAGTGAGAAGCTGTCACCCTTTGAGTCCTTGCACAAGGAGAAACTTCAGTTGTCATTAGGTCCACTATGTTTCATTCTGGGCTGCAACAACATAAAATCCAACTGTCAATAGAACAAGCTGCACCTGCCCATTTCTGACCTATAACTCTGTCTGTTCCTTCTTTAGTCACAAAGCACATCTATGGTGAGACTCCTTTAAAGAAGAAGAAAGAACAGTGAAACATCATCAGTTCCTTTGTACTCTGCCCTTTTCGAGAACTTGCTCCTATTACGGACAAGGAACAGATGGACTGAATTAGGTTAGGATGGAACAGAAACATTCCCCGTAGCTTTTACAGCAGTTTTTTAAGCAGGAACTTCACAGCAACACCAGCTGAAAATTACTCCATCTTTCCTCATGCAGGAAAGTGCTAGTGCACACATCTCAGACGCAGCGAGCATTTCTCACTTGTTTATTTTCTGACAGCCTCAGAAGCAACGGTCTGTACCAAATACCTTCAGCCAGTCTGCTGTGATCACCACACTGGGGTCCTTGAGAGCGCTGAAGAGCTGCTTGGTAGCTCGTTTCTTCTCCTGCCTGTAATTTTTTTTTTGTACCTGGCTCAGAACAGAGAAACAGCAGCTGTAATCACCTCCGCCTTGGAGGAGAAAGGAACATAATGCATTAAAGAAGTCTATGTATAGCACAGCTAGAGCCTGACCCAGCACAGGTTCCTCAGAAAGCAGCACAAGGGGGAACAGTATTCTGAAGCTCCAATAAGCACCATCAAGTTCTGCAGTTTACGTGTTTTTATTTGGGAAAAATGAGGTGAGATTGAATATGTCATCATCCCCACTCCTCAAATCGAAGATATGAAAACTAAGTTCATCCAAAAGTAAATTAATTGTTTCAGTAGGCAATTATCTGTCCAGACTGCCAAGAAACAGCCCTTCTAGCCACAGCAATGAAGGGTTATGATCTTCAGGTGCTTTGTAACACATGAACAGAATACAACCATTACTCTTTTTTTTTTTTTTTTTCCTGTTTGCAATATATAATCTAATCACTTTACAAAGCCTGATAATACTCTTAGCCCACAACTACTCACAGAAGATTGAAAGTCTTTTCTGGGTCTKGGGAAATAACTCCCAGTAGTTGCTATTAGTTTGGAAGGTACTTCTTGTTTTGTTAAAAGGAGTCAGCTGATGCCGATTTGGCTGCTGTACACATACCTTCAGAGTTTCCTTCTTCATGAATTTGGCTGTAGGAGACACACACTCTTTGTCAGAGCCATTGCAAAGCTTATATTCATTCTAAAAAAAGATTGGAAGTAGAAACGTATTAACATGAAGAAGTTTGAGCTGTGCTTTAATGAAAAGTTGTTTATAATTTCCAGGAATCCATGGAAGAGCTGATCGCAGGCTTTGTCAGCAGACACAAGGCACCCTCGAGAAAGGTATCTTTGAAAATCCTTTTTTACACACAGGGTTACTTGGAAAACTCCCTACCACGTTTTCTTCATGTTTCTCCGCCTCAGACATTAATCTTGTTAGAAACAACAAAAAAACTGCTCTTATTCCTAACTCTGAAAATTACCCATTTCTTTACAGATCCTAAAGTATTTCAATTACTTAAATAAAAACTATGGGGAAGTTGGTAGAGGTCTTTCAAAACTACATTCAGTATTGGCAATGACTGTTTCCCTAGCTGAAATATCCAGAAACATGAGTAGACAATAAATGATCTAATCATGTTACAGATAATGTAGAAAATTATCATCATCTTGGCCTTGGGAAGCCAGGCACAAAATAYATAGTCACTTTAAATCATGTTTAACAGCATCAGTGATGTTTAAATTCATTTTCAGAGACTGCAGACTGATCTCATGCTTGTGCTGATGGTCTAAAAAAATGATTTACTTGCATTAGACATGGAAACAACACTACCGTTCCCCAAAACATGGTGCACTTGGAGAGCACATCGCTCTGCAGCAGCCCCCAAGCAGGACCCTTCTCAGACAGGTATCACCAGCAAGGTGTCCGAGCCTCAGGAAGAGCACATGGGGTAGTCCGGGGTCTGCTGCCCTCTACGTGGCCCTAGGGAAGTTACTTCTTCTCTCTGAGCCTGTTTTCTTTCCAACCTTTCATCTCTTGTGCATTTAGACTGTGATCTTTTGGGGTAAGGCACTATTTCTCCTTCTTAGGATGACAGTTTGGTAAAACATTCAGCCCTGGGCCATGTTGATTTAGTGGTTATGACGCAAAAATGAGCTGCGTTAAGGAGACCATACATCAGATGTGGTTCCCATTTATCAGGTTGCTGCCATAACGTAAAACATACCCAATGGGCTCTCAAACTATCCCGTGTGCTTCATGAGTCAGTGTAATCATTTCACAGTGCCTTCAGTTTTGACAGACCTACTTTTTTTTCCTCCCTTCCAGTGACAAARAAATCTCTCCGGCTGCTATAGCCATGAGCCACACTGAACATTAATAGAGCAGGATTTAACGACAGCTGGATCAGTCCTTTCCACGTGACTGACAGGGAGAGAAATATGCAGTGACATGGCCAGATCACAGCAAAGAGGCATTGGCCAGGCTTTGGGGACTGCAGCAAAGCAAAAGCCTGAGGATGCACCCTCTAAATGCAGCATCTCSAAGGCAAAACTTTTTGGATGATGCAGGATTAGAAAGTAGGGACAAGAAGGGCAATTTATAGCAGGGATAGGATCGCTGAAGAATCTAGTGCTTGCTCTTACATACCATGAGTCTACTAAAAACAGAGATATGTTGGAAACTAGAGAATAAATAGAGAAATAAAAATTTCATTCTGCAAAGGCACATAGAGACTCATGAAGTCCCTGATGTGACCATGCAGATTACAAGTGGATTCGGCTTTAGCAGTGCCCAAAGAAAATGCCAGCTCTGGACTCCTGCAATGTATATAACATTTGCCATCTTTGTTTTAGCAGAAAAAAGCCTTCCTCCTCTGCCTGCAATGCAGTCTCTGATGCATATTWTACATCTCTTCTGCATGTGGGACTTGACTGTATAAACACAGGATGTACAGCAGGAACCACGGCAGCCACACGAGATCTGAGCAGCAAACCTGCCTGCACGCTCTGTGCCACGCTTCCAAGGACAGGGCTGCACGTTTGAGGAGGCTTTCAGCTCCTCTTTACAATAAAACACTTCCAGGTGCTTAACTGACTCGGAGAAAGAATCCCCCAGAACTATAAAGARCTTATGCTTTCATAACTGGAGACATGTGGCCTTGGGAATTGGTCAGATTTCTCCCCGCTTCTCCCCATTAGCAGGAGGAGTGTCCTATCCTTGAGACATCATTAGGAGCAGACTCTTTGCAGGCAGTTTCACCTGCTCCAGCACAGGCAAGCACAGGCATCTGTGAGGCAGATCTGTGAGGCATCGGTGTGCGCAGGTATCAGCAAAGCATCAGAATACAAAGGTGCTTTTTACTTAATTAAGCAAAAAACACTGAASTCACTTGTTGCCTGGAGAATTACATCTTACATGAAGGATAAAAATTCTGTATTAATACAGGGGACACGCAGGGCCRCTGCTCTAGGTATTAACCAGGGACGCTGTTCTGCCAGCTTTCTTGGGGCTCCTCAGCTCATACTAAAAATGAGAAAGCATGAAGCTTCAAATGAGGACGGAGGAGGAAAAGATGAGCTCTCCTTATAGCCACTGCATTCTTTAGCAATTCACTGAATACAGTGAAATTTATCTGAAATCAAATTCGTCTGAAACCACTAGGTCAAAGCAGCTGCATGAACAGCGTCAGTGGTTGCTGCCATGGGCACATGAAACAGCGTGTGGCTATTGGAAAATATCTGTGCTGCAACATAATGACTACTGCAGCTCCCCCAGGTGATTATAAAAGGGCCAAGGTTTTATAAAAAGAGAATTTCATTAAAACCARGCAAAAATACTTGGAGAAATGAAGATTTCAGATGTTTCTAACCTGGAACTTCTGTTTCCAGAAGCTTGACCCCTTTCCCCAGGTACTTTTTTAATTAGGCAGATTAAGGGCTTCTCACTGACAACTTTGCCCCTTGTGCTTTACAGGAATGCACMGATCCTAAGCAGTACTTTGCTCCCAGGCAATCCCCAGGTCTCCAGCATGAAAAATGCTGCATTTCTGTTTAGAAAGTTCCTCCTTTTGGTAGAGAGGATAGAATTTTAGACTCCAGGACTAACCCACCATATCTCCCATCTATTTGCACTCTCCAGGCCAAGGAGGACAACACACAGCTTTCTCAGTTTTAACCTGCCGAATAATTGGAAATAATAAGATTTCAKAGTTTTACATGAATCTGTCATAAGAGTTTTGATGAATCTCATAGTAGGTGTGAGGTTCAGTAAATCCAGGCTGCCAGCTGTAAAAATCCCCATGACAAAGCAAGGCTTTACAAGCACTAAGACACATTAAGAGCATTTAATCATGTTCTTTTATTGATCTGCCTTGCTCAGACTGATGGAAAATAAGAAGCCTTTTGTCATCACAGGTTCTGTCATCTTCCTCTCTTCAGAAACTGGGCTACACACAAGCAAAGTCTGGCCCTCTCACTCTGCAGGACCTTGGGAACAGTACTGACCAGACATGGGACTTCATTCAACAGGGAGTGTAGGGAATTTGTGCCCCTTTAAAATAAAACAAGGGGTATTCTAACGAGGCAAGCAGCAGACATGTTTTATAGAGTGCTTCTCATAACGCTAAGTCTAGAAGACAGTTAATCTCCCCAGAACTCTTTTCGGGCACTTTTAGGCCTCAGCATGTTTAAGGGTGGGAACGTGTGGCCCCTTGTTGTGCTCTAGCCAGATGAATCCTTTCCAAGCTGGGCTCGTGGCATTCCTGGACCATGCCTGGATGATATTCACCAAGATACACTTCTTATCCCTAGTAAGTCTGTGTCCCCTCTCATCTCAGTCCTGTAGGGATGCACTGCTGATGGGCAGCAGGTATCACAACACACTGTAATTTCTTGAAGGCCTTTGCAAGGCRACGGCTGCGGTGCTCTGACCATGAGGCTGTTCAGCTCTTTTGCTGCCTTCATTTCCAGGAACCAAGTCACAGGGAAAGGGGCTGCCATCAACTCTGCTGTGGAGGATGCCAGTCCCTCAGCATGTCCCATCTTGAGTAACACCAGGAGAATGTTTTATTTTGTTTAGCAYAGGCAAGTCTCATTGCACAAAATGGACATAAAAAAAAAAAGTGTGTAATAAGAGGCAAAGAGAACTATTCCAAGTTAGAAATGTTTAAACAAAGTCATTCTCTAGAAGCAGCCTGCAAATTAATGGCAGTGAATTGTTCTTTTCTTTGTATCCAAATGAGAGACAAGATGAAATCAGAAGGGAATCTGAAGGAAGAACAAAAGTGGCTGAGGTCATAAGTTTTGTTTCATTAAAGTAAAAATAGTCMTCACATGGGAGACATCTCCTTGCTCCCATATAATGTCTCTAGTTCTTCTCTACAGATAATTGCTACAAACCTGTGTCACTGTAGAAATAAACTCATGAAATAAAAACTCTTCAAACAGTATTAATGCTGTGGAAAAGCTTGGTCTAATATTGCAAGTGAAGTGCTTCTTAAATATCATTCAGGTAATAACTCAGAGATATTGCAACAGAACTTAAACACTGTTGAACAATTTACTATGGGCAGTCCTTTTCTAAAAGAGTAGGTGGTTAGAGCTCATCCAAAGCACAGTAGACAATCGGATTTGCAATTAATATACTGCTTTAGAGAAAGCTGATTATTTTTCACCTCAAACTCCTCAGTTTCCAAAGATTCCCCCTTACATCACAGCAATGCAATATGGATCCTCTCAAGGCTGAAACAGTGCAATGATGGGTGCTAATTAAAAAAAGTGCACAAATAAGTAGCCGAAGCGACAGCAAGAACAGGGGAAAATCATTGCTGAAAGCCAGAAGAGCGCTCCAAGCAACTCAAAACATAAAGTTATACTGCTTTTCAGTGGAATGCTTTGCTCCATTGCATCACATTACAGCAATTAAAGAAAAAAAATCACAGACCTCAAGGGATTGCTACAAGATCATTTAAGTGAGTCTTTCACGGGAAGAATTCAAAGTTTAGAATATTTAAAGAATATTTTAGACAAGATGGAGGAGTTGCACACTGAGAACAATGCTGCTTCATATGACTGCTGCAGTTATAATTCTGACCAGAAATCTCCAGCAAAGCTTCGGTTTCCCCCCTAGCAAATGCTGGATGTAGCTTTTGTTCCCAGACATAGTTTAGAAAAAAAAAGAAAATGAGTGATGAAAAACAACTGGACTTGCAGCTTAAAATTWTGCTTTGCTAAATCGTTTCATGAATCTTTTTGACTTGAGCATCTTCATTTAACCTCCCCTCCTCCCATAGGAAACCACTGGCCCAAGAGGACACGATCGGACTGCTGTGGCTTATCCAAAGCAAGCAACTCTGAGTGCCCAATGACTAGCCCCTACATCTGAGCCTGTGAGTTTCAGGGGTTGCATGTGCCTACCTAGCTTATGGATCTCCATTTTCCTTTATTCTCTGTGCAAAATCCCACTCTCCTCTGCTGTGCAATTTTCCTGTGCTACTCCAGGATAAATCTCTGCCTACTTGAAATTACCACAAAATCCTCTGCAGATCTGCACATGGATTACTTAAAATGCTATGCATGGAACTGAAGAAACGACACCTTGCTGTGCCTTGACCCAGGAATGGAGCATATTTATGCTGATGAGAACAGAAATCATCCTGGCAAATGTGTTTTCCTTAGGGTTTTCTTTTATTTACTTGCCTTCATTCTTTCCTGCTTCCTGTAGTATATTTTATCTGTTGCTTTTTGCATTGAAATGAAGGTATCTACAGTCACCACAAGCAGCATCTCGCAGTAAAAAATGACTTCTTCATCTACTTGGTACCATTCTGCTAAGTCTGGGACATTTTTCCACAACACATGACTACAGTGACACAGAGAAGCAGCCTGCTTAAATCTTGATGGAGACAACTCCCTCTTGATGGAGACAATCACACCTATGATACCCACAGCAGTGGTTTCAGGGTGGCAGTACCAGCACGTGGGGCGGCCAGGCTCCCCACTAAAGCTCTGCTGAGTACACGGGCAGCACTCCACTCCTTGGCCTTGCCAAGCAGATTCATTCCTCCAGCTGCAAGAGCTCACAAGCAGCTCCCTGGTTTGCTGCTATGGGGCAAGCAGGAGGAGGGCTGCCCTTGCAGGTTCCCAGTCCTGTGAATTGCCTTTTATAACAGTCTCAAGTGTAACCACGGCTGTAACTAACTTGGGCTAAAAGCATGACTGAAGGATCAGCTTAAGAACACACAGGCTTCAAAACTACTCTACTAGGGAGTGATCAAGTGACCGTGATTTCTAGCAAGTGATAAACTGCTTATAATTCCTTTACAGCTAAAATAAGTTTCAAGCAATGACTTAGATTTATCTTTCAGATTACCAAAGTCTTGAACAATTTGGAAATGTGGAAAAACTCATTCATGAGGAACCAGGCAATCTCAGCTTTGCCCTCCTGTACATCCCATGCAAACAACAGCCAGACTCCCACAGTGTGATAATTTTAGACTTCATTGTGGTGCCAATATAAGATTGAAAAGAGTGAGGCATCACTGAGCTCCAGCTTGAAGGTTTTCCAGCCTAGTGCTTTAAAAAATACTTCAGCTCTATGTGGGTATATCAAAAGATCACAACATGTTTCTGGACACTAGAATAGCTAGGTAAACATTGAGTAGGAAAGGAGGAAGGAGATAATACAACACTGCAGACAGAAAGGTGACTTAAAGGATGCTAACAGTGCCAAAGGAGGCGCACGAGGAGAGAAAAACATCTCCTGTTACTACCAGGCACGAAGTAACTGTGGTACCTGGCTGTAGAGGAGAGTTTGAGGCTTAGAAATAGTTCAGTGATTTTCTACCTCATTCTGAGCACAGGTCACAGAAAACAAGTCTGAAGGGCTCTTGAAAGTGAGAAATTTCTCACTAAAGTGAGAAATAACCTGGGATAAGCTTTTTTATTTTTTTTCTCCTCCCCATGCAGGATGGCTGTGCCCCAGGGTGTGAGATGCAGAACCGTCCCCAGGCCATCCTGGAGGAGTGAAACAGCAACTCARTTCACCCGCCTGCAGTGACACAGGGGCACGCAGCTGAGTTGGGAAGCCCAGGTCTGCAAGCCCGGCGCAGGACCGAGCAGGTCACGTTGCAGGTCACGAGCGGGCGCCGCSGGATGGCCGATGTGCAGCGGCTGCTGAAGGCGGGCTGGCTTATGAGGGCAGCGACACCCTGCAAACGCAGGGTAAGTATTCACTGCACAGACCTCTTGGCCTTTAGGGGAAAACGTAAAAAGCTTCCCTTTCGGACAGAGCAGAGCTAGCTCCTTGAATTTATCCTGGCTCAGCATTACCTGGTATCACGCTCAACATAACTATAGGGGGAAAATACTGCGGGGGCAAACTCAGCATCTCCATGGGAATACAGATTTTCACAGGAAGATGGAAACAGCATCCTCAGAGCTCAGCCATCTCGCAACCACCTGCTGGCCTGGTCAGCATATATCTGCCTCCAGAACCCTCCAAAGGCAGGGCCCTTGTCAGCCTTTCTTCTTCCTTTTTTTTTTTTTTTAAACTATTTAAAATTTAACTGAACCACCTCTGCCACATTTTCCCTGTGTTGCGGCTCATGCAGATGCTTCTATTTTGTGGTATCGGCAAATGTATAATTTGAAAGCACCTCTCCCACATCTATAAAGGAGGCCAAATTAGGCTCCAATATTCAGCAGACTTATCCAAGGAATAATTCTGTGTCTTTTCTTTTTGTTGAACGGCTGCCTTAACCTACTACATTTACTTTCGAATTCATTAATTAAACCTGCACATCTTGCAATGTGGTTTCTAAAAATTGTTTTCCCCCTGCTTCTAGTAATCTAAACACGACCCAATTAGTGCATAGCCCTTCCTTCAGTTCAAGCTGGTGAAATCACTACTTATTTTTAAACTGAAATACTCAGAGATTGCTATGTATGTTCCTGGACACCTCATAGCAAGATTTCATCATATAATCTTAAAGCTGAAAAAATCCAATATTAATTGACCACGGATTTGCCTAAATTTGCATATAAGATTTGGCACACAGCTGACCAGCTCCACCAGAGATTAAAGAGAGAGTCCCTTTGTACTCCTAAATCTCAGTGATTCTAACACCACTCACGGCAGAGCCTTTGAAACACCCAGCTTTGAACGAAGCCGCGGGCACAGCTGCCGAGGCCCTGGGTTTCTCCACAGCTCTCTGTTTCCAGGTACCCCCATGCAACGGTCTGCAAGCTCCCAGGAAGCACAGCCAAATTTGAAGATGCAGAGCCACTGGCCCATATTATGAGGAATCATTTGTTTCCAGCTGTTCCATTTGTGCTATATTTTCATTTCAGCTGGTGCCATTTGCATTTTATAGCTTCATAGCTGAATAAATTTAGTTAAAACCTTATTATCAGGCTTTGGTCCCATTTCTAGTTATCTTCCAGAAACATGTGGGAGCTGTAGCCATAAACTCCGTACACTAGTCTCAAAGCCAGTCCTAGATTAAAATGTTGATTCCATCTCTGCAGGAAATGAAACCCAGGTGCTCAGTAACTGTAGATCTACAGCCAGGTTTGGAACACCCAGATCCAGAGCCTTTCAATACCATTTATCTCTCTCTAATAGGCTGGGTGGAAATGGTGGGTTCAGAWAAGTTTGGTTTGTTTGCATTCCTTTCCTGCTGCACTGAGTCCTGGAGCCCTTGCCCCACATCTGGGCTCACAGTTTTGGATGAGATGCAATACATTAAATGCTAAATGAAGCTTTCTCTTCCAAGACAAGCAAGCTTTATGATTGCCTTGCTGATCAGAACCAGCAGGAGAAGCCTCAGCTGACAAAATCAACTTTACACCTATAATTGTTCACACCTAACGTATGGCCACAGGAGATCCCAATAAACAGGGCTCTGCTGCCCTAGTAGATGCTATCGAGACTGAGGAAAGCAGAGACTTATCCGTGCCAACCCAGGCACCTGAACACTCTTGTTTTCCACCTCTCAGAACATGCATGCACAGTTCCTGCAGGAAGAGATGGAAATGCTTTCTCAGTGACTTTAAAATAAAAAAGAGAGAGCAAAAAACATCAACCAGGCAGTGTGAGGAGAAATGAACACACGAGTGGAGTCACGTCCCTCTCCCCCAGTACCTTACTGATGGAGTTTGGCGTCTGCGGTGTCTCGTCCTTCAGTGCTGAGGGGCTGTTCCCTTCCACGTCCTTCCCTGCAACAAAGCAGGATTCAGAAATRGAGGATTTCTGTGAGAAGAATCACAGCAAACTTACAGCCTTAGAGGGGCTGCTGCTAACAGAAAGCAAGAGCAGGTGTCATGAGCAACACCAAGCACGCTGAGGCCAAACACACAGACCTCGAGGAGCTTGAAATAACCTAGGGCTACGTGCTCAGCCTATGCAACAAGTACTGCTTGCAACTGATGGCTGGAAACACTCTGATAAACCAACGTGATGGGCACAAAACAACGTGATGGTTGCAGACTCCTGCATGTAAGGCTAGAAAATACCAGAAATCAGGTGGCTTATGCCTCCTTGATCAGCCCCCTTGCATGTCTGCACTACGATGCAAACTTTAATTACACACAGCCTGTTTTTTCCCCTTACACATCTCAWGTCTCAAAGCAAATAATAGATGATATCCAGTTAATAATAAGCTATTTAATATGCCAGCCTCCCTGGGCAGTATCTGGCAACTCTACATAGATTTGCATGATAGCATGCTTTGTTTGAAAAATAGTAGCCATGATCATAAAATGTTACAAGAGACAGAACTCCATACAGACATCATTAAGGAAAAAATATTGCAGATCAATGGAATGTCTTCTGACCAAATTATTTGTTACAATAAGAAATAATTGCACTTAATAAGTAGCATTTATGAAAACCACGACATTTTCTAATCAATGTAGGGAGATATATTTTCCTCTACSAACATACACTAAACTCTGAGTACATTATACACATTATACACTAGTATCAACACATGTAGTCCTGGCCAGGGAATAAAATGAAATGACAAATGCTGTTCTTTCTGCCAGCTATAATCACACCCTTACAGTAAAAGGAAGCACAGTGCCTCTACTTAAAAAAAAAAAGGCCAAAAAAATAGCATCTGATTAGACTAACTTCTCAGTGCCAAGACAGTCATTGTTATCCAATTGCAATGTAGTTTTCCTTTCCAAATGGTTAGCAATTAGAGATTCAATACTGGCTGCAGTACGGAAGGACCAAGCCAGGGGAATCCATAAGCCATTCACAGCACGCTGCAAACATGGAAACCAAGAGAAAGGTGTTGAAACTCCTGTGTGGWCAGGCCTTGGACACACACAGCAAATACAAACCCAGTGAGGGAAACCCTGGCTCTCCCAAAGCCAGGAGGACTTGCCATAGACATGYCAGAAGCTGCAGTGTCTCCTGCAGCCTGCAGCAGAGCCACTGGAGAAGCCAAGCAGCATGAGAAAAGCAGGAGCAGAAGCTCGCTGAAAAATAAGCATGCTGAGAATCCTGTTCTGCACTTCCACCCGGGACACGAGGGAGAACAAAGATCCTGTTCTCATCATGGATTAYGACCTGGATCTCCTCCCATTCCTCCATTCCTTTCTCTTCTGCGAAGGTGCTTTCCTCTCTACTACCCCTATACTCCCAAATGGGGGTAGAGGGATTTGGGATAAACTCACAAAGCTGTGTAGTTCCTGCACTTGTTTCCCATGCAGAGGTCTTTTCCCTGCTTGTATGGGAAAGTAGCATATGGACTAAAAGTTCAAGCGAAGTTAATAGGAGTCAGCTGCTGCTTGCTCTGAGGGAAAGGCATCCATTAGCGTAACAAAACTCACGTCCGTTCTTTAGCATGTCTCATTTCTCAAAGGAAACCTCGCTGCAAGCTGATATCCATACCAAAAGCCTGGACATCAGAGATTTTTGCCTTCTCTCAGGCACAGAGCCGAAAGCATTGGCACATTATCAGGGGTATTTTAGSTGTTTCTGCAGTTCTGGACCATCCCTCCCAGAATATTAGGCAAAGAGGAAAATGCAGTCGTTCACTCATACACACATTGGTTACAGAGATGCATGAAATAGTTTTATGGAGCAGCTTTATGTTAGTTCCTTATGTCAAACTCCCTGGGCATAYTGGCACTTGCAGGGGAAAGGCTGCTTTCTGGAGAGGAGCTGTTCTAGCTGTCTCGAGCAGACTTGGAGCCTTGCAAAGGGTGAGAGCCAAAGGGAGGCCTCATTTGGAAAGCCAGCAAAACCAAATGGCTTCTCTGCGAGTTTCTCAAACAGCCACACATGGAATTAAGGGTCTTGGAAGCCCAAAAGAGCCAGTGTCATCCTGAGCACAAGATCATAAAAGGACCTAAGTATTAACTTGCCCCATGGAAGCAGAAGCTCTCAACTCGCTGACCAAAGAAACAAAGAATAACACAGCAAGAGAAATTACTGGGCTATGGAAGGATTCACTATTAGCTCCACATAGCAATTCTTTTATAGAGTTTTTGATAAAGTTTTTTGACAAAGTTTTATAGAGTTTTTGATAAAAGCTCAGCTACCAGAGAAAGGGCAGGCTCTGATGCATCATAAATCTATCAGCAATAAAGCCCGCCCCAATGCCATGAATGTCACCTCAGTAAATAGCAGCCACTTGGTCTACACCAGGCTGAAATTTAGTTCCAGCTATCTCAGTGAAATTCCCATTTTCATTAAAGTGCTTCTTTTAAGATGCAATTAGGCTAATCTAAATTTTTATTTAGAGACGCAGTGTGATACTTCAGCCTAGTAAATTTTTAAAGGAAAAAAAGTTCCCTAAAATATCTTTTAGCCACTCCTATAATAAATTTCTGCCATGCTGTAAATATTGTACCCATTGAAAGAATGAGAAGAGAGAGATTCTTTCCCTTCTTTTGCTATGGGAAAAAAATGACATGGACAAGGTGAATGAATTAATGTATTTTTAAGAAAGTTTATAAACCAGAGAACATCTTCCTCAATTTTTAGTTACCATATAATAAAGGCTTAAATATGCAAAGAAGTCAAAGAAAGAGGAAAGAAGTTGCTTGCAAATAAAGTCCGCTGGGACCTGAAAGCACAGCATGATTAAGTGGAAAATACTCCAGAACTGAAAGTTCATGTAAAACAAGAAAGAAGTGAGAGACAGAGAGACTGGAAGTAGCTTCCGAATCGCAGCTTATCCTTGGTTGCATCCTTTACAGGGAATGGAGAAGGTGCAAAAGAAGCAAAGATGCTCAGAGTAAAACAGGGCAGGAGAAGGAAGGAGAAAAGAGAAGCAAACAATAACCAAGTGTCAAGAATAGCATCTACTTCTCACAGGAAATCTGTGGCAAACAAGGATGAGCACTGTTGAAATGGGGAAAGAAAGAAAAAGGAAGACAATCCAGACACCTTCTGCACAGATCTCCCCTAGCTGAAGCAGTAACTTTTGTTTATTTAAAAATGTCATTCTCCCCTTTAAAAAGTTTTCTTTGGCCTCTATTCTTCTGGTATATGAGATCTGAGACATACAGGACGTTAGACGTCCTGTTTAAGTTGTCCTTGCTTTGATGATGAAAAGGCTSTTGAAGGTTCTGATGATCTCAGCCGCAGCCAGGTCCATTGAGCACTGCTGAAAACAGGCTCGTTCCTCATTTCCTTGGAGCAGGGACCCACAAAGAGTGATACCTGCAGTCAGAGGCCCTTGAAATCTTTCCACTGAAAGACAATTAGCTCCTGAACCCCGAGCCTGGCTTCGCTCACCTGCAAAGCCCAGACAGCTGCTGAGCGTTACGCACAGATGAGCACTGAAGGCTTTTGACACATGTCATATCCTTTCTCCACCTCTCAGCATTTCTAGACTTCATCTAGGTACTGTGAGGTTTGATTAGTTTGCACTGACATGGCAACCACAAGTGACAGCTCTTGCACACTCTGCAAGGGCTCTCTCAGCTAAGCCCGAGGTGCTTGTTTACAGATGCAGCTGAAGCCTTTCTCACGAAGGGCAATCAACGGAAGACATTCCACAGACTGTTTATTGCAAGCAGCAAACACTGAAGCAATACAATGAGCTCTATTTCCTCTAGATTGAAATCTAACAGATTCAAAGTAAAAAAAAAAAAAAAAAACAACTCAAAAGCGAGCCTGCAGCTTTCTGCAAACTGGCAAACTGACAACAGTGCTGGGAAAAGTGCTTGTAGATATTTACAGACCATTAACCACTAAGTCTGCTCTTGTGATACTTATCCTGGGCTTTGGACCTGAATAGGGAATGCTGCCATTAGAAGTYTGAAAAGTGTCCTGGGCAACGGTTTAAAAGACCCCCAGCATTTTGGGCAAAACACACCAAGCACCTCCAAGGGCAAGTGCCCCAAAACATGGACCATTTCTGAAACATTTCTGAGGCCAYACAGTGTTCAAAGGGCTTTGAACCCAATCTCCAACGCCCACATTAAGTTATTTCTCTTCCTGGCCATCCCCCTGCCTCCCCAGCTTCCCCACAAAGAAACAACCCCTCTATTTGCAGCCGAGCACCTGAAGGACCGCACCGATTTTTCCAGTACGAGAGACAGGCGGTTCAACAGGGGCAAGAAAGGAGACGCTCAGCACCGGTGCGGCAGAAACCCACCTGGGCTGAGYGGGTAGATGTCATTGTCGGTCCCAAAGAAGAGGTTGCGTGTCAGCTTGCGAGGGTCGACCTTCTGTGGGGTGGACGAGGCCGGGCAGAGGGAGAACCTGCGCCGAAGGAAGTTCTCCTCCTTCATGGCATGAGCTGTAGGGGTTTTCTGCAAAGGAAAGAGAGAAAGGGTTTATTTCAAGACACAGGAAATCAAGGTTTCACACCCAGATGACTCTGCTGCTTCAAAGCTACATCGGCCTAAACAGTGTGCCAGATCTTTTTATAGTGTGCCAGAAGGCTATGTAGAGAGAAAAAAAATAAAAATAAAAACTGATATTGGTTGGAAGTTGGCATTAGTGATCTGCTGACTCCCACTATTTGCAAACTGCCGGGAAGCAGGGCACTGCTCCTCAGTCAAACCYGCCACTATAACCTCTGCTCCTCAAAGATCTCTCTAGTAAAATAGCTACTTAGTGTGCCTATCTAATGTATAGTAGCTAAAATTCCTTTTTTTAAACTTTCTTCTTAGGGTTTTGGAGTCTTTCCTAAGTGTAACACCACCAGTGTCAGCAGGGTTTCAACACTGCCCCAGGATTTAGTCCAAGCTGCCTGGAAGTCTGGCTGCCAGGAAGAAAGAGCAGCAAGCGGGGACCTGCAGGGCACTAGGATGGAAGAGCACRGGCCTTACTTCCTAAAAGGCTACATACAAGTAAGTTTTAAGGATATCCCTGAACATGCAATGTCTTATCCCTCCCCACTAGCCATGTGGGTGTAAAAGGCTAACGAGTCAGCAGCAGCTTTTTAGCACCACTGCTTCGCGTGACTCGCGACGCGACTGCCTGGCAAAACTCTCTGCAAACACACCCTGGGGGACCCAAATCCCCATGTTCCCACTCTGACCGATGGCATCCCCAGAGCACCAGGTAACTCATCTTCCTCGTGTTTGGCAYTGTAAACAAGCCTCTTTTTTTCTCCCTGGCATAGATGCTGTTTTGATGGCAGAGAACTGCAGGGGGAAAGGGAGAAGAAAAGAGAAAAAAAATAAAGTTAACCTAAAAAAAAAATGTAGCTAGTTACACGTCTCAAAGCAGCATACTCAAAAACAATCTGTATCTAAATAGCTGCTTTGGGAATGCTAACACAGGGCTATTTTCTGCCCTYGTTCCCAGAAAGGCCGTAGCAGCTCACCCGCTTTGAGATTGCTCTGGAGGAGCTCTGAGCCAAAGCAGAGCTCAACAASCTGCTCCCTGGACAGCCAGGACCCACCAGGCCAGGCTACCTGCACTAGCACTTCTGTCCATCCAGCTCTCCCCTTCTTGACACAAGGACAAAAGAATAAAGCTGCATTCAGCATCATGTTGCCACAACAGTAACACAAGGTATAAGCTGAGAACTACCACGATGTCACACAGATGTTGGTGGCAAAGCTCCTGAAGGCACCTGAGCACAAGCAGGTTGCCTGTCTGAGTGGATCTACCAGAAACGTCTCCTTTCACCTGCTGCTACATACACTATGCAGAGAAACCAACGCTCTACCCTTCCCCTCTCCTATTATTTTACACCTTTCAGCCACAGGATAACTGACAGGATTATTATGCTGATGCTCTCTCCTTGACACACTTATTTAAGCCACTAGCCTGAGACCAGGAAATCTTGCTGTCCTGCTCAACTGAAAAGCCAGGGGGTGATTGCAAAGGAAAAGACTTTTTTGTCAAGCCTGTAATAAGCTCTGATTCTTCTCTTACACATCTCGTTATAGGCCAACAGTAGTTCATATCTTTTAAGCTACAAAGCTCAACTGTAGYGATTTCACTTGGAATGGGCTCTTTGAGGCCGACTTCTCATGGTCGAAGCTCATCGAGATGCAGCAGCTGTGGATCTGCCCGCTGGCTGCCCACATGTGCCCCTCCACACGTGCCACATCACCATCACTCCAGCCTTTTTCCAAAGAGCGCCTGCCGCGGTGTCACTCCAGCCTGTTTATGGAGACCTGGTGGGAAAAGCTCCCTCCCTGGGCTGGCCCTAACCCACCTGGCTGTTCTGCTGTCTGTGCTTTCCTGGGCTTCACTGCAGCTAAAAGCTGATGGCACTTGCACCTTTCCMTCAGTGGGCTAGATGGTGTACATGCAGCTCGACTCACCTCCTGTTTGGGTAAAAGAGGTGACAGACGTTGGCTCATTCTATGAAATCAACCTATCTTAGACTCCCCTGGCATTTCATTCASGGAAAAACTGAGACAGACAAGCTTAACCTACAAGATTTTACCTTATTATGCAGAAAGTGCAGCAGAGAATTGTACAGAAGGACTTGCCAGCATGTCAAGTTTTTTGTACATCAGACACTTTGATGCTTAGTGGGAGAAAATGTAGTTCACATTATTATGATTCTACAAAACTGCTGTAATTTTTGTGCCTGTGGCTCTATGTCTACCACACTTCCTCCTCCTCTACCTTCTCTACCTTCTGCCTTTCATACAGCATTGGCAAAAGTCACAGAAATGTACAGATCTGTATGTGTAGGGTCTAGAAAACCTGAACATACTGAAGCCTTAAAAGCTACAAGAAAATCAATGGCCAGTAAAGGAAGGATGCTGTATCCCCACCCTCTGAAAAAAAGGACAGGATTGTAGACAATCACTGGACACCAGAGCATCCAACATAAGCTCTGCCTCCATATGAGAGCAGAAAAACAAAAAGGAAACGAACAACACAAGCTGCATTAGCTCACTTACCCAGAGAGCTACTTGTTGTATCTTTCCACGGAGCTCTGAATTTTCCTARCCTGGAAAATTCCATAATGCTCTGCAGAACAGTTGCTGACACCGCACAGTCAGAATCCAGGGCCAAGTGACTTAACAGGAGACTGGGAGGAGTTTAGCATTTCTTACACTGGGGCTCTCCAGATCCCCAAATAATCCACCCTCAGCCCAAAATCACCTGGGAAATGCGAGGGGGCACATACAAGGGGTGCCATGAGTACAGCCTTGCACTAGACTAACTTTTTTACCATTAATGCACCATTACCTAGAAAACGCACAAAAATCAACTGGTCATAAAACAGCAGATAAAAAAGCAGCAGCAGAAGATACACTTCTAGGCACAGGTTGCTTGTAGGTCTGGGCTCAAACCTTGCCTGGTTGATTTGAGGACAACATTGTTGCTCTGCAACCCAGATCTACTTTAAGCCACTACGTTGAAGGTTACTTCAGGATATGACAGATGCTTCAYGGAAGCCAATTCTGTGAGTATCAAGGAAGACAGAAATTGTGACAGAAATGCAAAACGGGGCAAGAATTCCACAAGGTCCCAAAATTTGCTGTTATACAACCAAACCACTTGCTCAACGCAGGGCAGCAAATTTCACTCCCTGTTCCTGCTTCTAGTCCAAACCCGGCAGATGAGACAGGAGTTAGTCTAAAACACCATGTGTTGATTTTGAGACTACAAGTGATAGAGAACCCACGTGCTCTCTTAGAAAACTAACCTCATGACYGAAAACCACCAACTTATGTCTTTTATGAAGGTATCTGGTTGCTAGATCTTCTTATGTTTTAATACACTAAAGACCCCTCTACTGAAGGCTGCTGGCTCAGGTAATTTCTGGGCTTCCCTTAGGCAGTCTCGATCATAAAAATGAAGGAAGTTAATACAGAGAGTATTGACGGAGCCACTAAGCAGGGTATTATTCAGGTTGCCCCTTGTGTGTTGATAGCTCTTTAAACCATAATGTACTATTAAGCGGGAGCTGTTCGCCAGGGCTTAAAGAGAATAAATAATTCAGGAGCAAGAAATAAATTTCTTGCTAACCTTGTCTTTGGGACTATTCTGTCTTTTTAAAAAGGGAAAGATGTAGCAGATGGAGTCTCAGTCAAGCCATCATGAAACACAAGGCCCTGGAAGAGGGAAATTTAAGAGGGTGCAAACACCTAATGGTGATTTTTGCTCATGAAAGGCTTCAGTAATAGCCAACAAAACAGAAACTTGGCAACGAAGAGCAGTTATTTTTTCATTTTCAGAAAACCTCACAGCTGCTGTTACAATGTACAGGCACTGCCAACACTCTCCGCTTCTGATGTTGGATCCATTTTGCATGGGGACAACAACTAGYAACTCTATAACTAAAATATGCTGGTGCTGAAATGCCTTTCAATGTAGTTTTTCTGCATTTTGGGTCTTCTCTGCTTGCAGGAAGATAGCAGCCCTTCTTAGCAACTGGCCTCAGCTTTGAGGGATGGAATTTTCCTGGCTCCATCTTCAAATTTTCTAGATTCGTGACATATAATTACCACTGAGTTAAACACTGTGCAGGCATTGTGCTGCCTCTACCCTCCGCAAGCTGGTGGGTAGACTGGTTTGCTTACTGTCCTTTTCAGCTTTTTAAAATAGACTGAAATATGCACATCCCTATAAATAGCTCATTAAGGGTTTGGTATGGTCAAGAAGGCTGCGTTAGTTAAAGACGGCTCTTAATTTATTCAAGGCTTGTTCCAAACAACCTTCTTTTTTTTTTTTTTTTTTTTCTGGTCATTAAATATTTCCCAGAAATCCAATTGAACCATGTTTTGTATACACAATAGTAATCTACACCAGAATCTGCATCAACAAGGAAAATTAAATCTAAAGATACTGACATTTCCTGATTCAATTAGCCCCAAGGAGCTGAAACTTTCATGAATGAAAAGAGAAGGCAAATTATTAGCAGACACACTTCAAGCTRTTACAGTCCCAACTACTGACATGGAAAAACAGCAGCACGTATCTTCCACGAGGGGGAATTACTAGTTGAGTGGTGCACTGGTGATTTACAAACTACCAGTCCAGTCAGATTGTCTTTGAAATTCATTTCTGGCAGCTTCTCCTAAAATACTCCTTTTCTAAGACAGTTAATTGGGCCACCAACCCCCTACTCAAGTTAAATAAAACCAGGCACAATGAAAACCGCCCCTGCAGGCCATTTTTCTTTAAGTAACCCATGTTTTGGGTTAAAGATGTGGCAAAACACACATATTATAGGATACACTGAATGTCTGAGCTGTCAGGCTGTCTGCCGGAACCTGAAAAAGTGCAGTTAGTCACTCAGCTTTGTAATGGTCCAGAGGGGAGACTAAACAAGGCGAGTTACTGAAAAACACTATTCTGCAATCACGGAGCAAAGCTGCAAAAGAACAAAGCTACAGATGGCACCGCTTCGATTACATGAATCAGCAAAGGTAATTCTCATTCTCATCTGCTACAGCAAGCTCGGGGGCTGTGTGATGAGTCCCAGCAGTACACAGGTGGCCTTGCATACCCCATCTCCCTCCGGGACRAGCAAAGACCATCAACAGCAAAATTAAAAGCAACAGCAGGAACCAAATGCCTAAGCTGTGATTAAAAAATAATAATAAATTTTAAAAAATCTCCTGATATTCTAGTTCTGGGAATCCCTATGTGAGCGTGAGTTAAAAGAATGGAAGGTAGGAGCACAAGGTGCCATACATTTTTATTTGATGCATAGGAAAAGCTCATCTTACAAATCAGCTCTGATTTGGAGAAATGTCTCCTGTGAGCAAACATGAGCCTGGCACTGAAGCCATGTTGCGATTGTGAGGGACCCCCACACTTTCATAGCTTTGAAATGGGCTTTGTGTACTGCAATTAGTACTAACTACACAATCCTCATGTGTTTTGTCTCAAAATACTTGCAGTTTACTCTGTAAACATTATGCTAGAGTTTTGCTCAGGGTAAGAATATGAATGAGTGGGTTTCTGAAATGAAGGCTTAGTAACAACTTTGCCAGGCATCTCCTCTGACCTTTAAGCCATAAAGTCATTGTTATGTAGGGGACTCTCAATTTAACAAAGCACATTACGTTTTCCACTAGCACTGAGGGGCCTCTCCTGACTTAGCAACTTCCCTGGTCTTTCCCCTTGCTAACTGCACAGATCATACCTCACTTGCTGTAATTACAGCTAGTACATCTGCTTTAATTACTGCCCTTGTAATGGTAGGCAGATGCAGAATTAAGCACCAGAAGGATGACAGTCCCCAGCAGCCAGCAAATGACAGCAGTGAACAGCTTTCCTAACAGATCTTTGTCTCAACCCCCTTGCTTTATCTGCAGTAAATCACACGTCGTATTATCTCTTTTAGGTCCTGATACATCAAGGCATCTCTACTGGCTAAACATCACGTTCAGGCAGTTTCTCARAGCACCCATCTCTGCAGGAAGGTAAGGTGCTTTCTTTGATTCCTATGGGCTAATACATTCAACTGAGGGCAACCGAAAGTCAATCACAGCCGTTCAGGATACACCAAGGATCTGACTGGTTTAAATAACATCTACCATTATGTGTTGCTGATATCAATAGTTGGGCAGGCTTATAAACAAGGACAAGAGAAATCAAAATACAGATTAGCAATGACTTTCCCCCAAAAGGAAACACACCACCAAGCGCACATGYAAAGGAAAGGAAAACAGGCCCCTTGCCCTTCTGATGCCATTTCCATACCACACACTAGCCCAGAAGCTCCAGTAACAGCCCACTTTGAAACAAGCCCAGGAGGGGGACCTCTCCTTTCAAAAACGCGTCTACTTGTGTACTTCTTTTAATTTTCAGTCAAATGACACAAAAATTCACATTGATAYCATAACCGATTCTTGTGGGTAAATTCTGGAAGACCTCCAGAGGCAGTCAGACATTGAGGTGTAARAGCCATTCATGTACATAAACACGGCTTAGTTTTGCCCTGGCTAGCCTGAGCACGGCTAGCAGGGTGCTGCTCCAGGCCAGKCCATAGCTCGAGTGAAAGGCAGTGCTCCCCAACATTGGCAACACGTGCAGGGCACCAAAAAACACAGTGACTCCGAGCACTGAAAGCTTGATCRAGTTAAACAAACATTGAGCTTTGAATTTATGTACAAATAACACCAAGCCCAAAGGCAAAGGCATTAGACATATGACTCAAACCCCATCTAGCTGAAAAGCCAATATGAAGCGTTCCGATTCCTTTTTATTGCTGCYATTAATATTGATCGCTCGTCCCCTGGGGATTTTAGCATGCTTGAGATGTGCTGCGTACGCCTCTCTGAGCCTTGTCATTTCAAGATGCAAGTCTCCACTTTCCAGGGATAGCACAGATGTAAAGGATACCTGCCTTCAACCCATTAACCTGCCTTTCCAACAGCCATCCACAATTTTGCATGTGCTTCCTTCCCAATGCCCTGTACCTTCCACACACACTGTCAGTAATTTCACCCAGTGACTTCTAACATCTCCCTTTCCATCGGCAGCAGCAGCCACATCTTCAAGGTATTTTTTTTGATATTTTTCTTTAAAAAGAGCATATTAAACAGCATCATTATAGCCTTGTACTGCTATCTAAATCACATAATGAGATCATATTCCTTTTTAATGGAAGGATCCTACTTGAAGCTTTAATGACATTTTAAAAAATCAACCCAACTACTGCAAGCCTTGCTGATGACTTTCTATGATATCCACCTCTGCTTTTATATAATTAAATCTAGAAATGATTGTGCCTCAGGGCTGCCCTCCCACCACACAATTAGTAGGAAATACCAAGCTAATTTTAAGACTCGCTTATGTGCTTGATAGTGTCCTCCTGACATCAGTCCCTTGTTTGCGAAATACTGCTCCCTTGCAAGAAAACAACAATAACCGTCCCCCCCCCCAAAAAAAAAAATCAGAGTCACCGAGTGCTGTGACACAGTGATCCAGAAATCTTCCAGTCTTCCGCTTTGCTGTTCCTCCTGTTAGACCCAAACCAGTTCCGTAAACCTCAAGGGGCTGGACAAGGAGGGGAGAATAAACACAACCAACTACATCTTAGGGAAGTGCATCTATTTTTGAAAAGATCCTTATATGTCCCCCATTTTACTCTCCCAGCTTTCTTGGTTGCTGTAATTACCATGGTCTGCTGTGCAGCAGCTGAAATCTAGCGTGCCACTTAAACTCCCTTTGACACAGCTGCTACCCCGACACTTTAATGGAAATTAGCATAGTATGTGTTTCTGCACAAACTTCACCGTTTCTAGACGAGAGCATCAAGCTCTTCTTTCGACAATTCGAAGGCAGCACAGAAGTTATTTTGGTCCTAGGGTTTTAATTAAAAATCTTCATGGGAGGAGGAAACTAGACAATCCACAAAGAGAATTTTGGGTGGGATTTATGCCACATAAAAGGACCCCAGAGGACTCGGGCCGCACACAGACTGACAATCTCCCCGTGTCTGCACTGCTGACTCCTCCTCTGCTCGTAGGAGCTGCTGCATGGAGTGCAGAGGCCAGGCACAGAGCCACAGGGCCATAACTAGAGCCTTGGAGACGCACAGAAATGAGGCAGTTATGGGTGCACTTTGCCCCYGAATTCATTTCAGCCAAAAGGAAGATCTCCGAGTGACTCACATATGCTCTGTGCTAGCTGCAAGCTTGCTTTTCTAAGAGCATCCAGCTAGTGGCAATTTGTTGGAAACACCTGATACTGAGGRCCTGAGCTACCTCTCCCTCATATTGCTTTTATATTGAGCTAGTCCCAGCCATGCTAGTCCAGGCCAAGCACCTTGCCCACCACGCCAAGGCTATCTTATATTGACATGGAAAGATTCAAGGAAACAGTCCCAGCTGAAGGGAAGCAATAGTGCTGAAGCACAAGCCCTCCTCTTTGCCAGCCCTGCCCGTGGCCCAGGGGCTCAAAAGTCACCTGCAARACACTGCTCTGCAGTGCGGACTGCGGCCAGCTCATCTCTCCCACAGCTCCAAAGCCTCCACAGGCTCCACGCACATATTGTACTGCTGCTCTGTGACTTTTCCAAAGTAAAACTAAACACAGCAAACTAAAATATCTTGAGTAGGGGACATTTGGGTGCCTTTTTAAAAGAGTGGTGCTGCCTCTCAGCCCACAGCACTGGGGGGCAGTCTGGGCCGACAGGGAGGCAAACCTTAGAGACCTGCAACAAGCGGTGGTGGTCAGAGCCAACGGGCTGTTTGGGGGGAMCACCTGGTTGCACTGCAACAGCAAGCTCCAAAACTACCACCTTGGAGTGGTTTATAAAACCTCACCTTGGAGGGGTTTATAAAGACAGCAGCCCAGATGGACAAGATCTGAAAAGTTTGGGACGGCAGCAAGGGAAGCACTTAAAAAGGCAAGGTGATATAAACAAATAAATAAAAGGTGATATAAACAAATATCACCAAAATTAAGGAAGCACTTAAAAAGGCAAAAGGCTAGAGGGTCAGTTGCTGGCGTTTTAGTGCCTCTGAGAGGTGAAAAGCCCTCAATATACATGCCAAATTCCCTTGCACAGCAGGAGCTTGCACTGCTATTGCAGCTATCAGGGATAAATACTATTGCCCAGCAATTAGCAATCAACTGGCACAGCACCCAGAGCTAGGAGCTGTGCAAACATGTAGTAAATTACTGTCTCTGTGCCAAAAAACCTATTAGGTTTCTGTCCCAAGCAGCCCCTCACACCCAAATACGTTTGCGAACAGAGCAGCAGAATGTGCCAGGTACTGGCAGAGTCAACCAGCGAAAACTGAGCCTATATAAACTGCCCTAAAACAACCTCTCCTCTTGCAGGAGAAAAGGGTCATGCAGCTTTATTTATTCTGTGCTAGAAAAACCAAACCAAACCTCAAAGCTTTAGTTAGGTCCCCGATCAGCTAGATTAGCAGCCGCACTGGGAAAAGCCCATCAATAAACCCACAATATTTGGGAATTAAAGTATGTGACCTGAATTTTTCAGAGTTTCCCCCTTCCGCACTTGCCTGCTGATTTCCAATGCTGCTAAGCACCTCTACATTCCCCTGCCAGCTTACAGGCATTTTCAAGAAAGCATTACTGTAATTTGCATCTCTGCCACGGCCCCTTACAACCCCAGCACGCTGCAAACGCACACAGAGGCCAACAAGCAGCCTGAAAATGAATGAAGCCTTCTGTATCTTATTGAAAACCCCAGGCATGACTCACGTGTCCCGACTTCACAGCCAACATACCAGCCGAGCCTTAGTTTCTTAATTGCAAATCCCATTGGCAGGCAAAGCAACGCTGAACCCTTCCAGCACCGCTCCAGTCGCAAAGGCAAGACCGCAAACGCGCACCCAAAACCGGCTCGCCAAGGAGCTGCTCAGGCAGCCTGCGCACCCAGACTTGTTCTAGACATGGCTTTGAATCGGTTCCTCTACTTTGAAGTGCTATTTATCGATAGAATTCCGCCAAGGCAACTGAAGCGGGGATGCAGTCGCAGGCAAAGCGGAGAGGGCGGTACTGGAATAGCCTGCTCTCTGTTCCCCCAGGGAAAGGAGCCATGGCAGTGCCAGCSTGTTCACAGCGGGACAGCAGCACCGTGGAGGGTTGCATCAATCTACAGAAGTGCAGTTAAAAGCAGYGCAACCTGCTTACATAGGCAAGGCCTCATTTTATACACAAGTTGCTTCTCGTCTGGAAATAACAACATGCAGCAGCAAAACACCTACTCTGCAAGCAACACAAGCAACGCAGGGCAGCATCAGGAGGCTGAGGGTTTTAGCTGAACAACATTGCCAGCAGCTGATAACGATTGCTGTGAATAAAAACAATRCAAGGAGAAGGCATTTTCATGCTGGCAGTCAAATATTGCTGGTTTATACCTTGCCCATGCCTTTCCTTTGGGCAGCTGAACATTTTTTTGCTCAGGCTATTTAGCAGCAGAAAGCAATAAAAAGGCCGACAGCGTTGGATGAGACCAACACCCTGCAAATATCCAAATATGAAGCTAAACACAGAGCCCCACTGCCAGCACAGCTGTTTTACAGCCTAAAGCCCAAAGGAGACTACGCAGTTTTTGATGCACATATTTCGGTACTTATAAACCCAATTCCCAGCAGCTGATAGGGGCAGCTCTTGGGAACGGACACTGATCCCAGCACACTCCCCATGTGTCCAGGACCCGCTGCTCTCTGACCACCGCTACAGGGGAAGAAAACACTCGAAACAGGCACCAGATGCTCCAGCACAGCAGCGTGGTGGGGGAAAACCAGCCCCAAAGGGGACCTGCTGCCCCTGCTCGTCTTGGGGAGCTTGCACGGTAATGCCCATGGACAACAGCTTAATTGTCAGCACTATTAACAGCTTCACTGCTGATCACAGCACGCAGGGCAGCGCCGACAAAAATGGGAGCCAGCTGGAGTTACTTATCAAAGGCAGCCAGCAATGAATAATGTGCAGCTCTGTGGCAGACTCTATTCCCGGTGCATATAATCTCTCCCACTCTTCCTGCTTCTTTTTAGTGGCTTCTTGGCACACAGAAGCACTGCGCAACCGGGAAAAAAATATCACGCACGCTTGTCTGCAATTAATCTCTTAAGGAATAAAGCAGCAAAATCTTTGCAACTGTGCGTGGGAATCGCTCGGTGCATTCTGCAACAGGCTCAGACATACCCATCTCTCAGGCCATCCAGCTGGGAACGGCAGAAGCACCATTCCCAAAGCCGCACCAAAGGTGTTTGCCAAGCGCACACACGGACATTGGATATGCTAGCACTGCCTTATTGCTTCAGCTTTAAAAATAGACAGATAGATGTTGCTGGTTACAGTAACCCATAGCAATAGTACACACATGTCAGTAGGCAAGGACGCTTAATTACAGCCCTGTTCCTCTGGGCATCATTCAGATCCTGCAAAATATCCATGTTTTCCCTTCTTGAGTTTTCCCAGTGTTGTTAAATTAAGCAATGGGCACAAAACGTAACCTCAGCCCACGTCTGCTCCCCAGGCTTGCCTTGCAGCATGTACTTTGCCCTAGTCCTTCTTCTCCCTACCTTGCACCAAACACAGTTTTGAAAATAATTTATATCTATCTATCTATATCTYCTGACTTGACCAGCTGTGGTTTATCAGTCTGTGTCTTTCTGTATATTGTTATACAGTGACCCATATATTTTTGTATCAGACTCAGGCATCAGGTATTATGCAACTAAAAAGCTTTAGAAGAACTCCCACTTGTTGTGCTGATTTCTCATGAACAGATCCTCAAAGCGACAGAAAATTGAGATGACAGCAACAATAAGAAGCTCGCATTTCTGAGGCACTTTACACTTTCAAAGCACTGTACAAACATGGATTAAAACGTATGTGTAAACACCRCCGTCTACACTTGACAGTTCAGGTTTCTTGATCTTAGACTTGCTCGACAGTGTTTTTTTCCATRTGCCAGGTGCTCTCATTCCCCTTGYTCCTTTCTTTGCTTAGATCCTGCTTCTCCCTTCCTTTATGTACTTGGAAAGTAAGTTCAGGTCCTCAAGTTTACAATTTTCTTCACAAGTTTGGGGATACTCTTTGACTTTTAAAAAAGTAAGAAAAGCACCTTGATGTCAAAAAGAAAAATCAAGCAGCGATGACTCCTATTAAATATCGCTAGAAAAACGTGCAGTAGCACATGCAGCTTCRTGCTTACAAACTGCTTGGGGACCTTCGCAAAACCACATCTTACAGCAGACTCCCACACCTGAAACCCCTCTAACTTTTGATGCCTGCAACAAATCAGTGGCTTAATCAATGCATAACTACAAGACAACCAGGCTGGAGCCGGCACTTCTGAAAGGACACGGCAGACGGGGAAGGGCTGGATACCCCTTCCAGGGAAACCTCAGCACTTGCCTGCCTCCAAGTTTGCAGCGAGCCCTCTCCTCCGGGCACCATTTGCTCGCTGCAGGCAATGCCATAGGATCATAAAACAGCTTCTTCCTACCCCCAGAGCAGCAGCAGGGGCCCAAAGGCAGCTCCCTTTGTGCCTTTTGGCTTCCTGGAAAAAAAGGCACACCTCTTCCCTTCCAACCCACTGCCTGCAAGCGGCCCAAGACCCTCCCTGGCTGCACAGCTGCTGCTGAGACGCTCCCCAAGGATTTTTCCTTTTTTTTTAAAAGACCTGAAATCATCTTGAAATATCACTAAGGCAAAAACAGGGTTTGAGCTGTGTATTTTTTTGGGGATCACTGGACAAATGTATTTGCATGAAGTTTGGAAGGTGATGGGCTCTGCAGTTCTGCATTAACCAAGAAGCAGAGGAGGAACTGCTGTCTGGTGCAACCCTGGCCATACTTTCTCATGGCTCCCAAACTCCCCATTAACTGCACATTTTCACAGCTCCATGTTTAGGAATGATACTGCCAGTCCTTGGATTTTAGCAACTTGCAGGTTAAAYGACATTTATATCCAGAATTTTGGGTAGGATAAAGTTTTTTGCTAAGCTGCTGTGCTCAAATGTTCTCATGCTATTCTTTATGATGAACCTTCTGGGGGAAAAAAAAAAAAAAGAGTTTAAAAAAAGCCAAATTTGCTTGTTTTCTAAAACCACCCCCAAGATTCCTCATGCTCCAGAAATTAAACCCTGGCTTAAGCAGTTCCCTATCACTCCACACAAAAAAGTAGGAGAGAGAAACCCTTTAGAGTACCAAACCACATGTGATGGGTTGTTGCTTCCACCACCAGAGCTGCTGCTGTCACTCACACAGCCTGTGCAGAGAAAGGAGCCTTCCTCACTCCTAATACTCTCCCTTCCAAAGCATCGCTGAATTAAAACAACAACAACAACAACAACAACAACAAAAAAAAAAACCAACAATCCCAGTGTTTCTTGCAGTTCAAAGGAACCAGGATCCTAGCAGTCAGAAAGTCATGCAAGGAGAAAAGCAGCTGAAATACGAGGTATCAGGATGCAGAAAGTAATAGAAGACAGAGAGATCCAACAGCAGCAAGGGGGACAGTCTAGGAGAGCAGTACGGGTACATGCACCCTCCGTCCATTCCTTTAGGCAAATTACTCATCTTAGGATGATGTGCAACTATTCCAAAATCTGCAATTAGGTCCCCTGGTACAGCAAGAAAGCAAGCCTAGAGATAGGTAACTCTTGTTCAGAAATGTTGCCACATGTGATTGCTGCTTCCAAACTCTCCATTAACAGCTTGGTGAGTGTCCAGCAAAAGACAGTTTTCCAGGGCTCAGGCCCTGAGGAAACAGTGCTGTGTGTAATGCTCACTATTGTAGTGATATTCCCAACTGACATGCTGTATCCAAGACAGGATCTATGCTTGCTGCCCAGTTAGCTTGAATGGGCACTACAACACCAAACAGCAGCATTTGGATTTGATTTTTATGCTGTTGTTCTTCTTTCTCAACTTATTTCAATAGACAAAACTGCAAGCAGAAGCCTTTTGCTGGAAGGCAGGCTGCAAATCTGCCTGGGAGAGGAAAAGCATGGGACAGGTTTTCCTCTATGAAGAATGAAGTATCATGGGAAACATTTGACATTTCAGTGTTAAGTCCCTGATCAGCTGAAATAGTTTTGGAATTACTACCCACAAGTTTTAAACACAAACACACAGTGAGAAAAAGTCAGCAAGAGGCACAGAGAGAAAATTATTCTTGTCTTGAAAGAGCTGAACTCTGACCAACTTTGATCACTGAGAAGGGAGAATGAACAAATGCTGTGTATTAAAAATACAACATTGCCTCTCAATCAGCACCAAGCAGCCTCCATACAAGACACTGTTTCCCCCGATGGTTTTGTTCCTAAASCAGCCACTCATTTACAAAGATCATGACCGCACTCACACTTGCAGTGAGAGCTCCTTGCTTCCTTCCTTCGGCCCGAGCCTGGCTGCCAGCGAGAGCCTCAGGCCACCCGGAGGTGCRCACTGGAGGGCTTGGGCCCAGCATRTCTAGGGCCAAGGATTTCTGTACAGAGGACTGTGGGCGAAAAGCAGGACCACCAAGGATGAAATGGCTCAGGAAAGCTTTGCTTGCAATGTTCAATACTTGGTGTCTTCTCATCATGGAAGACGTCAGAGAGCAGCTGTTTGGATACCGTGACTCCAATACTCACGCACACTTTAAAAGCCCCGTACTGCAGGTTCGGTCAATAACCGACTCAACAGTCCATTCCTTCAGTCCAGACAGTGCTGACTAGACAAACGTACTGGGCATTTACATTAAACTGCCCATGGCACTTAATTTGCATTAACTGTAATTGCTTAAGGATGAGTTTATTGATTGGAGCTGCTCAAGGATAGAGTTTCACCGAACTGGAAAGGAACATCCACAGAGAGCAAACAGACCCGTTGCTTTCAGCACTGTTTTCATTGTGGCCTTTTACACAGAGAAGTGTTGTGGATTTTGTCTCAAAATGCAGCCAAAATGCAGACCCTAAGGCTGCGTACTAAATGCCTGATGCATCAGCCTCCAACTTTGAATTCAGCCACGCAAAAGCAAAGTCAGAAACCTCCTCTTTTGCTCCATGCTTGKGAAGCCCTTTAAGATTTTCAGCTTGACAATTTTTTGCCTTGCAAACGGCTCCCGAAAAAAAAAAAAAGTCACAGCAACTGTAAGAAATTCCTCAAGGGAGCCATGAGCAGTGGGAGCCAAGGATGACAATACCACGTGCCAGCAGGGCCATTGACACCTTTCGTGCTGGGCCAAACGCCTGCAGCAGCAGCTCCTCCTGCAAGACAGGAAGGTCCAGTGGGCAGGACGAGCCGGCCGCGCCGCTGCGGCCCTCACCTCCCTCCCGGGGCTACCTCTGATTCTCACCACCCCCGTGTCCCCCAAGGGCACCGCACGAGCACCCTTGGCCATGAGGCAGCAGCTCCTCCCTCATTCGGGGACTGGCATCAGGAGTACAAGCAACCGGCGCCGGTGAAAGCCCTGCTAGGGGCTGCGTCGTCCTTGCGTGAGGTGCCCTCAAATCGCAACTCTGGATTCAAAAAATACACATCCTCCTGGCATCCCACCATGTTTGTACATCAAGTTTGCTTTTATCAAATCACATTAAAATTTTGCAGCAACATTGCTTGCAGCAAAAAAGAAGAAAAAATATAGATATAGATATAAAGATCAGTCCACTCAGTTCCTTTCAACGCTGCAAGAGCTGGCAAAACTAGACCTCTTTGTTGAGTCGAGCAGTAATCATAAATGAGCTTCTTGCAAAGAGAGACAGCCCAGAGAGGCAGCCCAACAGCCTGTCATCGAGCTTTAGGCAGACTCTGCCTTTCAGCAAGAGCAGCAAAACGTGTCACGGTATCAATATTTTCACAAAGCACCCGGGCTCCAACCCTCAACCCMAAAAAAGCAGGTCCTGTCCTGAGCAGCCCACTCACGTGCACGTCCCTGGGAACTCCAAAAGCAGCAAAAGGTTCTGTGTAAATGCCCYCAAGTTTTACAGCACTCTTGAGTTGTCCATGGAAGAAATTAATGCCAACACTTGGAGGAAATAACTTTTTTTTTCCTGCTTCTTTTACTCTTACTGTATCTATTTTTAGCCAATTACTACCCAGTACAAAAGCATTTGAAAAGCTTAGTTAAAATCCAGCAACACTCCCCAAATTTCTTACCAGCGCCACAGCCCTGATGTTTCCAGAAGTAACATGAGCTCAAAAAATAACCCAGAAAACAAAAACACAATGAAACAACTTTCTAATATGAGGAGAAAGCATYTCCCACTTCTGCTTCTGAGTTTGTTCTTGGCAGCACAGCACTCTCCACACCACAGTATCTTAAAAAAGAGACTGCAGAGAGTGAGCTGGCTTGCTCAGGGCTGACTCCAAACATCTAAGTGAGCACGTGTGCAGCATCTCGTCATTTAGTCACGCAGAGCTGATGATCTTGGGGATGCAACACTGGACTGGTAGTTAAAAAAAACTCCATTCCTGCTTTCTCTTCCATGTTTAACCGCATGAACACGGAGAGTGGGGGACTTTCACTTGCCTGTTGGGCAGCTTATAAACAAATATACATAAACAAATTCGGGTTTGGATCTCACAAGCAGCCCCGACACAATTGGACCGGTTGGCACGGGGAGCTGTGATGGAGCTGACAACGCGGTGCAGAAGCTCTTCCTTTGGAAGAGGAATGCCTTTTCCCGAGATACGTTCATCACTTGGATGATCTGGCAGGTTTTCTCACCATCATTTTCCAAACGTGATGGGCTTTCCAAACAAAGACAAGCTACGGTTTGCCAGCAGTTCTGCTCTTYGCTTCCCATCTTTATTTTCCTGTCAAAGTCTATGTGACAGAGGTATTGCCAAGGAGCCTCTCCTGAAGTCTACCATCTYGGTTATACATCAGGATTTGTTTAAAGGATATTTCAGTCAAAGATATTCAGTGAATTCTGTGAGTGAGTAGAAATAGTGGGGTGGTTTTTTGCAAGTTGTAGAGACCTTCGCTTGGAAATGGTCAGTATTGAGTCCCTCTATCTGGGACCTGGGACTTACAAGCCCAGCCTAGCGCTGTTCCTGTGAAAAGCAGCTTGGATTTGGCAGAGCTGTGAGCGCTCAGACCAGCATCCTGCACAGCACTGAAGAGCCTGGGACCTGCAGCTGCAGTGGGCGATACCCTCCGTCCAGGTATGAGGCRCCCTGGCAAGGCAGGGAAGGGAAAAAGCTTGGGCCACTGCTCCAAGTGTTGCGCCCATCTGCCAGTAAATCCAGTACTGCAGTCTTCAGCACTGTCACCTGTCTCTCTTCACAGGCGCAAAGCTTGCAAAATTAGAGTCATTGATCCATCAGGCTGAGGATAATACACTCCCATCTGCAGCTGCAAACTCAGGCTGGCAGATGCCTGATGGACCATATTAAATCTCACTCTAATTATCTCCTCCCACTGCTTTCCCTCGCAGCATCCAGACCTGTACCTATGGGCACAGGGCCTAGAGGATTAATCAGTGCAAAGCCCAGCTTTGGGGGCTTAGAGAGGGACACATCAACATTTTGTAAAGGGACTTCTTAGGAGGAAGCTCTTGATTCGCACTCACTCAGTGAAAGGGAAACAAATAAGCCCTTAAATGAGTTATCAGCAGCTTTGGGGCTGGATAAGATCTAGAAAAAAGAACTTGGATCTCTTTGTGGTGTAATTAACTGTAACAGTCATGCAAGTAAACACAGGAAGTTAAGCAAGAGCAGAGCCATAACAGCCCCAGCACATGGGGATCCCATCATCCTACTGCCTGCATGTATGAAACGCGTTTGCCTCGTGCTCCCTCCCTACTCTCACTGCAGGAGAGCTGGTAACTTTGAGGATATGGCATTTTAAGAAAGTATATAGAAATCCATTCATTAAACTGGGCTAATCTCCAAAGTTTTCCTTCATTCCTGACTTCATGCTGAAGAATAATTTCTCTTCTACAGTCATTCTTCCAGGTCCCATCTCTGTCTATACCAATATCTGTATCTAACCCATTATTTATGTATTATATGTATGTAGGTCTCTGCATATATRCAATTCTATATCTCCTACAGGAATAATGTTAAATAACAGGAGTGAATCCTATTCAGACYGTGTCCTAGATGGAGATGAGGGTCYCCTCATGATGTCTTTCAAACTAACCTCCTGCCACATTAGAAAAGAAAAATTCAAGTATTTTAGTGCAGAAGGGAGCAGTTTGGTTTGCAGCAGAGGAATTACTCAAGTGTGCAACTGTTTGCAAAAGAGGGTCCTGGCGTTGTAGCTTCCCCTTGGTCTCCACAACCAAGCCATAAGCCACCGAGCACGTTTGCTTGACTGTTCTCCTATACACACAATGCATGAATCTTATGTTTATTAACACAAAAAATGGAGAAAAGCATCAGTTTCTTGCTTGAAAAACAAGCAAATACTTATTTTACCACATTTTCTCCAAATCCAAAGGTTATGAATGGCTTTTTTTAGCTATAATTGTTACTATTTCACTTTACCACCAAGAAAAACCCTTACTGGAATCTGTCCTATATTCATGAGAAAAGGGACTTCACAGGGTAAGAAGCCTTCTCACATTTCCAACTCTTGCAACACACACTCCTAAATAGCTCCCTGGCATTTTGGTAACAGCCAGAGTCAAGCTCTCGGTTTCACAAACAAGCGTCTTGCCAGCTTGGAACCACACCGAGAGGAAGGTCCAAAAGCAAAACAGCACTTGGCGCCAGGCTGCGCAAGAGAAGCAAATCAGACCCAGTGCTGGTGAGTGGGAGAACCTCTCTGGTTCSAGAGAGGCCAGAACTGCCCAGAGGGAAGTAGCTCATGCAACCAAGCACAGAGCTATTTTCAGCACACTTAGACTACAACAAACATGAATTGCACTCTCTATGCGAGCTGCATAAGCTGGCTTTCAAAATGAATAAACGAGTCAAAAAAAATGCAAAATTTACAAAGAGTATTTATGTCTCATAAATAGCTGGTAGGCAGTTATTTATTCAAAAATACCCCAAGCTAATGGGCAGTTCCCAAACGCACCAACAGCTCTGCAAAGCGAGGACTCTCAAGTGAAAAAAATGGCATTTTGGAAGCTAAGCTGACATTCCCACAGCCCTGCCTCRCATAACATCACTAACCTAAACAAACAGTTCCTGTGCACTGTCAGATGTGAAAAATTACTGCAAAAGGTACTGCTGYTCTGTACACAAAAGCACTCCCAGAACAATGAAAGGAGAGAGGCTTTTGTTTCCAGCACACTTCCTGAGAGACGCAGAGGTTCCTGGCAAAGATGGAAAGGGCAGCTGAAAATTAATCCCTTCTCCCTCAAAGCATCTTCCCCTGCTCCCCACAAGCTGTTTCCGTTGCCATAAAGTGGGAAGAGCCCCACAACGCTGGAAAGGAGACGTTCCATGTGCAATGCTAGTTGGGCACAAGGGGCCAGAAAAGCTTCCTTAGGCTTCTTGGGCGCTCAGACTCTGTCTCCAGGGCAGCAACACCTGGCGACACCTAAGCACAAAGTCAGTCTGGAGGAACACACGTAAATCTGATGACCCTGTGGGTTAGCTTCATCTGTAGTAATTTATGAAATTTATGAAATAAATCCCAGCTCTTGTACAATTTGATACTTTCACACAGGCCTAAGGAGATATGTCCAGTTTGGCAAAGAGCAGAAATCCCAGATTACCTTTGTGAAGACCACGGAAATTTCTGCCACGCTTCTGCAAGCAAAGCCATCCACTAACAAAACGCCCCACACCAACTGCCTTGGCGAGGGGAGGCCAAGGAGAGGTTTGGCTGCCACACAACTGCAGAATGATTCCCTGAACCAACAGAGACCCAAGGGAAAACCAGGGTACAGCACATATTAGTAACCTCCTGCTGTGGTACCATCCCGTGCAAAGCACACCAGGAACACRAGGACGTGCCACTTTCAAACACACACCCAAGAACTCCTGGGACACATCAAGCAGAGCAGGCTTTGGACAAGGCTTCCTACATTCCCTCCGAAATTACTGCTGCAAGGACACTACTGCTGTGGAGCTCACGGGGTGACCGGGCCACCTTCAGGAGCCCCATGTGGTTCCTCTGAGGTATTTGGATGCAAGATGTGGCTGCTCACTCTCACGCAGGTCATCCACCACCTCCTAGCCCTGTTTCCGCTTTCTGCGCATTCACGTCATGCTGCCTAGAGCAGGCAAGATCCCCTTCCCACATGAGGCTCTTCTTGGCAGGCTCCAACTAAACCTCACAGGCCCTGCTATATTTCCTCTGGAAAACAGTCCCAAATAAACCTCACAACACCCATTGCTGAGCAGCGAGAGCTGCACAAGCAGCAGGAAAACCTCGTGGCCTGCGTGAGCACCTGCCATTGCAGATGCCTTGCTGTGTGCATCCTCCCCTTGAGCACCACGTGGAAAGGATCACACAGACCCCTTTCGGTACCCTGCCTGCTTCGTGACTGCAAGCACTTTCTTCCCAGTTGATGATGTGGCTTTCTGACTTGGTTTGGATGCGGCGCAAGAGGAAGGAGTCATTCACTCAGAATAGCAGCTGATTTGCCTCGCGTGACTCATGCTCAGCTTGGGCAACCTCAGCCCTGGCTCAGCGCAGCTCTGCCTGGGAAGCATCGCTCCAGGAAAAAAATCTGTCCCTTGCACAAGGTGTTTCTAAGGGAGATGGCACCAATGGAATTGGTGAGCGCGCGTGACCCGCTTGTCAGGAGGGACAAGGTCATTTTTTTTCTACCTGGCCTGTTTCTGGGAGCRTAGCGCACAGGAAGCCCATAACAACCCCTGGCAAGCCCAGAAAGTGAGGAAAGCTGCTCACACAAGGATAAGGAAGAGGTCACTAGARATCAGATGCCTGTTGGTGCCTCAAAACACAGCAGCTGGACCAAAGCAGCCTCGCCTACAGCAAAGAACTGGCAGTATTTGGGGATTACCATTTTCTATATGTTTTTTGGGCATTTCCTGCCAAAATAAGMCAACACTGCAGGCCCCTCAGCTTTGCTGCGACAGAAAAGCAAATTAGCACAGCAGAAAACACAGGAAAGATCTCAGTGATGGCCACAACGAGAGGGCAGCTGAAGCACCARTCTCCCCAGGGTCATCACAGCGCTATTTGCCATGACTGTCACTATCCTGAAACCGCCGGCTTGCCACGACAGCCTGTGCCTTGCCCTGGCCCCAAGGCAGTGCTCCCAGCACACKGGCTGCACATGGAGGACCCCCGAGCATGGAACAAGCCCCATGTGTTGCACCTCTCCCCTTCTCGCAGAGCTTTGCATGCACAGCTGAAGACAGCGCCTGTATTTGAGGAGCAGCTTCTGTAACAGCCACATCGGCCACCACAAGGCTACCCTGGCACAGCTGTAGCAATATAGTCTCGCTTCGTAATAATTTGGAATTTCAGCTCTCATGCTGACAACACCGGCACACARTCCCAGTGCGTGGCACATGCATGAAGAGTGCTCTGAAAAGCAGGGGCAGTATAAAACTGCAGTGCTCAGCAAACACAGAAATGTTCAAAGCATCGGGGCCCTAAAACTGCCAACAACACTTGAACCCCATCATCTGCCTTCATCTTTTGGTGGAAGCTAAAACAAGCCCCCAAGAGACAGCTGCCTGTTAGACTGTGACCAGAAATATCTTCCTCCAAACCCTGAAAGGCGCTGTTTATTTTTAATCTGTGGCTGAAATTCATTTTCTTTAACTTACACTGTATTTAATGCACACAGAAAGATCTTTGTTAAGATCACATGAACATAAACGCGGAGACAGATATTTACATACAAATCAGATCTTTCAGTCTCCTCTTGGTGCTAACTATCTAGAAAAAAATATGGTTTTGATAGTATAAGAAAGCTCAAGTTTAAGTGAATGCATAACCAAAGCTTCACAAAGCCTCAGGGAGCTGTGCATCTTCTGGAGTTCACCTTCTCTTTCAGAAAGTGACTTAATATCTCTGCTTCTATCAGTCTAAAACTCCCAACTTCCCTCCTCTGCTACTCCTCGCTGCTAAGCTCTGCTCCAAAATAAACTCTAGGATAGCAGCTGAGCGCGGGGCCCTCCCCGGAGCTGTATCCCCAGGAATAGTTTTCTTACAAACCCTATGGATGCCCGGGGATCCTGCTCTTGGCACTCACCAGGGCAGCAGCCAGTTAGTCTGCAGCTCCTCACCGCACTCCTCATGGAGTAGGGATGGGAGCTGGGATCACTGGGACATCATCCCAACTCATTACTGGGTCTGTGTCTCAACTGCTAACCAGACATCTGCTATAAAAGTTAACTTGGTCCTGCCATTTTAGTTATACCAAAAGGTTTTTTTATTACATATTCTGAGAGCTCCTTGGTGACATGTGTCATGCTCTGTCAGACAGAAAAGCATGGATAAAAAGAAGGACAGGATAAAGGAAAGACCAACCAAGGTTCACGAGCAGAAACAGAGAAGAACACAGACGTTGGATTAAACATGGAAACGATGCCGAGAGAAGCAGAAAAGGAAGAATGTGGCTACAAGTGCTGCCCTCCCAGCCATGATTTGYGCTGCTGCCACCATCTGCACAGACCACAAAGCATTTGGCTCCTCCACCAGCACAGCCCTCATGAGAAACCAGCAGGACAGTTTTTCCTGGGCTTTGTGATTTAAGAAGCCAAGCGGTAGCTGGTTCATGACAGTGCAATATCCCCCAACACACATACAAGGTTCCTCTGCCTGATGCCTGGGATAATTTGGAGCTTCTGCACCTAAAATCCTGCTCCTTTTTCTTGTACAAACTCCTACCCCTAGCTGATGCTTCCCCATTTGGCACACAAAAGAACCTGCAAACTGTCTGGAGAGGTTGCTGCCACCTTGAAGTGGGACCAGCACCTCCAGGACTAGGGGTAAATGTCACTTCTGATATCGGCACGGCTTCCTGGGTGGCCACGGGAGCYGAGCAGCCAGGCACCGTCCTGCGGCTGCACCCAGCAGAGGGACAGAGCTGTTGCCAACCGCTGCTGTCTGCATTCCTGCTGGGAACGTCCCGGGAGCAACAGGGAGCGTCCTGGGAACTCGTGGGCTCCGCAGCTGCAGGAATCAAGGCATCTCCCTCACGGAAAACAACTAGAACCATCGTGAGGCCGCRTGTCCTTCAGCGTGACTCGCTGCGACGGCCAGGAGATGCCCGCGGCGCTGCGAGCCACAGCGCTGCTGCACGCTCCTGAGCCTGGTCTCCAGACTCAGGAGACTGCCCTGAGGAAAAAAGAATCATGAGATTTTAAAGTGATACTTGGTCTCTTCTTTAGATTTGCTTTGTGTTTCTCCGGCAGGAGAGTCAGGATACTTGAGATGTTTCAGTGTTGACAGCACATCTCCATAATACCTTCGGGTCTCAGAAGCAGGGTCCAATGGGCAACATATCAGATACCCCAGGTCTGGCAAAAGGGGAATAAGAAAGCAATAATTCAGCAAAACACCCATCTGTRGCAAGAGTGTGAGGCAGCTTCCCATTCCCCTTAAACAGCTTGAACTCATGCAGAAGATCTCATTTTTTCTCAGCCAAGAAGAGCTGAATAAAATTTTCCTATGCCATAGGTGGGTAGGAACTCAATCCAAAAACTATCTGTTCTTCCCCTAAAAAGATAGGGTAGGGGGGAAAAAGGCGATGTGAGAAATTCCTGCCAAATTGCATGGTATAAAGGATCAGTAAAGGAAAGGTGGGTGGCAGGGGAAGGAAGGTCTGCCACCGTATGCATTTGAAGGAGTAACGGAGACAAGCAGCTAGTGCAAGGAAAGGGCCTGGAGAGYGCCCGGAGAGCGTGTGGGTGATCCAGGGAGCAGCTGGCAGCCTGTGGAACTGTAGGTGGTCCCCAGAACCAGGCTCTTCCCTTTCCCCTCCTCTGTAAACTGTATGAACACTGTAAACACATCAAATAAATCCCTTCCTAYATTGCAGCAGCTGCTGCAGCTTGCAGGCACAGACATAGGAGCACGGCTGTAAATGAGGGTGAGGRCAAGGCAACAAGTTAGCCTGAGAAAAACCCATCAAGCTTTACACTGGCATATCTGAGAATATAACATTAACACATAAGCTGTGCCCCGTCTTGAACAGGGGCACAGCCAGACGGGCTCTGAAGAATCCCCCCTGGCAGCTTAAGAAGCACTTGCAGGCTGAGATGCTGCATTTCCCACCCGAGCTAAAGCGCACGTTTCCTTCTGCCCTTCTACCCAGGTCCAGACCCTCCGGAAAGGGAGGGGAGCAGGCAGCGGGGAGCACCTTTCACGGATGCAGCAGGAGGAGTCTGTCCAGCTCATCCATCAGCACCCACAAAACACAGCACAGAAAACACTCAGGAAGGTGACTGGACTACGTAAAAGAAAACACCGATCACTATTTTCATCAGCCTGGYAGGAGAGTTCAAAGGATTCGAAATGATTCATGCTTGCCCACACCCTCYCTTTGAGGGCACTTTCAAGGGCTCATTTCAGAACCATCCAAACTGCAGCTGCAAACTGTACACATGATGATTAATGCCAGCTACTGAATTTCATGAGAGAGAGACTCAAGGTTCGCCCCAAAATATCATACATCAAAGCAGCTAAGACTATTTTTACCTCTGCTAACTATCTTTAGGCTTACGGCCAGCCTGGTGCACGCCCACCCCAACTTTCCCCCCACCCTCCGATGCCTGGGACTCTTTAGGAGTGGGGGAAACAAAAAAGTCATTTTTTGTTAAAATTTGTGGTAAAAAGCAACGAGTATTCAAGTGGAGAGAATGTAACAGCAGCAAGACTTGGCAAGTCAGGCTATTCTCAAATGCTTCAAGCAGCTTGTCAAAGATTCCAGGTAACCTGAAATTAGGGCTGACATGCTTGGCCAAAATCTTGACCAAAGTCCACATCTCTGAATCTCTTTTTGCTCATGCCCAGAACTCAATTAGCTCATTGGATTTCCCAGGAAATATCTTCACCCAGAGAAAGAAAATCTAGACTCCAAATATCTGGTTTCAGGACAAAATTCCCAATGTAGCCATCAAACTGAAACCAAGAACACAGGATCCTAAAGACTCAGGTCTGAGGAAAAAGTCATGACTCTGCAGTTCGATCTGATCAAACGGAGACAGGAAAATGGGGAAGTAATTTTTGATATCAGTTGCTTGAAACTGAAACCGGCTGAAACTATATTCTCAGTTGAAAATAAATAGATGCTATTTCTGAGTTGTCTAAAGATAGATGAGAATCTTTTATTGGACTTCAGCAAGAATATAGTCTCCAAAAACATCTCTGACCTAAAATCTTGAATTAACACAGCACTAATGTGACAGAATGTCTGCTAGTTTTGAGAAACAAACAAACAAACCCGGCCATGTAACTGCTCACATAAAAGGACTGAAAGACACATCTTGTTCTGAAGTTTCCACTGCAGCATTTCGTTCAGGAGTTACACAGGCTGTTTATACCACCTTTCTAGGACAACAGCTCAGCAAAATATTCAAGAGAGAGCTCAAACATTCCTGTTCAGCAACACACTGAAGCATCTACCTACACGATGTAAAGGGTTGGCAGGGTTTAGACAAGTAGAGACTATATATAAATATATATAAACTAAACTTAAGCATGCTCCCCAGGGCTGGCTGAGCAGGACCACTTGCTTGAACCGAGCACAGAAGTGTCATCAACATCAGTCTTCAGCTTGTAGGGGTTACAAACCCCTACATAATTATTAGGCACCTTTTCCAGCAATAAAACCCCCTCCCCTTCAGTGGGTCTTCCTGCAACGTCCCAAACACTGAATATTTTCAGTCTTCCCATCCATGCTGGTAAGATGAGCTTCTTCTGGACTTCAGATAGAGACTGGGCCTTTCATACTCRAAGTATCATCTGTTATGAAGAGGAATGCTACATTGAACAGGAAAGTCCACAACTTGAATCAGATAATTTTTCCTTTCTGTTCATAAGCACAAAGGAGAGCAGCTCCCTTGCCTTCAGATGTCTCCTGCCAAGCTCTAAAAGCACAAGCTGCTAGCAGCTCTGCATGCTAATAAACATCCGAACTAATAGCCCACAGCTAACACCATGTTTTCCAGCTTGAAAATGTAGTTTTCAAGTAATGACCACCTGATGACAATCATGGCACAATCTCTAAAAGCAAAAGGGACTTCAGGGAAGTTATCAGGGATTTCTGTTAGATGGATGGATGGATGGATAGATAGATAGATAAAAAACTTTCCCCAGGCAAATGAAACAAAAAATTCAAAAGGATCTGGCCTAAACCTTATAGCATCAGTGGGCATTTTCCCCTCTTACCTTGCTGCATCTAAAGATTATACAGCAGGTCATGCAATAATGAAAAAAATAGCATCCTGTCACTAGCTTTAATGGACATGAGGCCAAGGCACAGGTGAAGAAGAGGACTCGGCATGAAAAGAGATGAGGTGGGAAAAAATGAAGTTTCAACACAAAACTTAGCAGCTTCACCTCCTCCTAGAAACTGGGAGCACTAGGTTAAGCATCTGCACTTCTGCTTTTTTTCCCCAGGAAAAGCCACAATGGCAAGATGCAGGGCACGGAGCAATCGCTGTGGAAAGCTATAAACTGTCCTCAGAGCACCAGCGCGAGCCGCGCTCCCGCCTGCGCCAGGTTCAGCCCCCGCGTAACCGCAAGATAGATGGGGGTACTGGCTGGGTAGACACGACAGAGGGATAAATCATGCCCAGAGGAACTGTCRTATGGGAACAGCAGCATTTAATTTTTCTTTAATTATGACCATTAAGATTTAGAGCAATGAAATGACTTTTATGAGCATTAAGTACTGTATATCTGTATTAAAATGGCCTTTGTCTTGCGAGGCAGAAGAACACTACAGGGCATAATTCTCATCTACAACAACAATGGCTTTCCACTGACCTGGCAGCATAAAGAAACACAAATGTTGTTTTCCCCATTTTAAGATTCCTTTGTCTTGCCACAGCAACAAAGAACTTCCCATGTGCAAGTCAGCTGCATTTTTCTTATTTTAAGGAGGACTGGAGTGACTTGAAGATTAACTATGACAAATGAGGAAAAAGCCATAGCCAGTCTCTTGATATTCCTTAGAGTAGGAATTAATCTAGAAAAGTGTTTCATGTAGCTAACAAAGAAAAATGTTAATACTTATGTAAATCTCATTGCAACAGAAACACAAACAGAAACTGTGGAGATCTCCAGAGCAGAATCAGGATCTGCCTGCAATTTAAATGATGACAGAAGGGCTTCTGGCACAAATAAGCAAAGGGAACAGCAACAAACCAGCAGGAGCAGGTGACATCAGTCAAGTTTAGGGGAACTCACTGCTGAAATAGCCAGACTACTGGGAAAGGGCAAGTATGGAAACAACCTTCCAAAAAAGACTTGGGAAGCTCTGGGGGAACAGCAGGCTTGCAGCAGCTATGTGCAGGCTAAAAAGGGGAGCATGAAGGGGTGCCCACCCAAAGAGCAGAGCCAGGGCAGCTGCCCCAAGGGGTTCCTGCCTGCCAGACCTCCTGCAGGAAGCGACAGCCACGCGCCTGGAYGTGGCCCCAGACCAGCAGGCCTTCAAAAGGCACCAGGACCAAGTCCCTTCCCAAAAGCTTGCACAAGGAAAAGCCACAGGACAAGAAGCGAAGCCCTTGATCAGAGAAACGTGTGCTTGGAAGAGRGGAAATGCCAGGTGGCAGTAGGAGCTCACGTCCCAGGGCAGGGGGCTCACCAGCAAAGCAAGGGGCCTGCATGGGGAGCTGTGCAAGCGCTCACCAGGTGAGGACAGTGGTCCTCGAGGGACCACAGAGAACCAAAGGCAATAAAACATAGTTTAAACTGAATGCTGATGAGAAGTGGTACACGTGAAAAAAATTCTCAGCTTCGCATATGAAATAATGGGCTCCTAGAGGGAAGCATCGGGGTCACAGCAAACAGTTATCCGTAAATTCAGGCAAAAGCACAAGAATCAAAGAGCAGGAATTAGCAGGAAAAGAGCAGGCAGGACATTGTATCCCCACAGCACATCCAGGGATGCCTCCCACCTCAAATAGTGCAGCACATGGTCCCTATTAATGATGACTCCTGCAGCAAGGTGGGAGGATTCCCACTTAAAGGTTTTTCTACATAAAATCACAGGCATTTCGCCTTCGATTCAGATCTGTCCCTCACATCTGAGGACACGAGCCACATATGTAGGCAGGCACCGAAGCTGAAGCGCTTCCATATGTTGTGTCAGGGAAGGGGTTGTGCTCATTCCGCAGTCACTACCTGGGCGAAGTGCAGAAACAGCCGAACGGGAACAGCGGCTGCTGCAGAGCTGTTGCTCACCTCCTGCTTMATCCCATTTCAACTGCAGGGAAAATTACAGCTTTGACCAGGGTACTTGAAGCTGCAGCAGCTGCTTGACAGAAATGCTGCTCCACTGCAGATTCCTTGCTGGTCTGCAAGCAGGAAGTTCATTAAACATGACTTGTAGGTGTAATACTTAACTAACATGGCCATGGGAAGAGGCTGCATTAGCTCAGCCCAGAAGGCAGGTGCACTTAATTGCATTTTTCCATCAGAGATCTGTGCCTTCACGGAGGGCGTTAGCAAATTGCTGATCATTACTGCCAATTTGACGAGACTCTTAAAGCATCCATCTCCCTCCAGAGAAAGCACTTGCTGCAGTTACCACYGTGCATGCTGCCTGATGAGTTGTTTTTGCTCCCTTTTGTAATTTGGAAGTCAGCTGCCCCACTAATAGGCTCCTCAGCAGGTTTAAACAGGCAGGCAACCTTGGGTCCCCACCAGCAATAATGGGATTGTGGCTCGAGTACCACGAGCCCCGTGAGAGGCAATCGCAAAGGTGTCTGGGCACCAGGGCTTGTGCAACATTAAATTCCAGCCACAGAAATTAAAATCAGGACCGGCTTGTTCACTTAATGGATCGCTGAGGTCTTACAGAATAGCTTTAATTTTAATGAACTGAGGATATAAACACAACTGAAGTGGGTACTTGATCCTGAAATGGAGAAAAAGGCTGGTTCTTGGGTTCCTGCTGCATTTGGCTGGGGATGGAGCTAGTGGCTTAGAGATCACATATTTATGGTCATATTTATCCAGTTTTATCCCAGGTACCAGCTCAGAATGATCCTCCAGAGAGCCCCGGAGACCAGCAAATGGCCCCACAACCTTTACACCTCAGTGAAGCACATGAAAATCCAGAGGACAGCATCTCTGGGCCCCTGGTGCCTTGCCCAGCCTACCCCATCCTAAAGGCCCTTCACATGAAGACCCCAGCACGTCACTGGTAAGGACAAACCAACCACACCCCCAACTCACTGCCCCGGGGTAACACCAAGGACGAGTCCCCATCCTACAGGTATCCTCACCTCCTTCGCTTGCCCTGCTAACTGATGCTAAGTCCATAAAAAGAAGCATTACGATGCAAAAATATCAGAAATGAAGGCACAGGAGGCAGTGGCCCCAGCTGCTATTCTCCTGAGGCAGCAGCTCATTTTAAAGCAGTTTAATTCCACCCMAGACTTGTATGCAAAGCTGGAAATCATTCAAGTAGCTACTAGCATCTTCCTCCCACAGAGCCTCGGCCTGTGAGGCAAGATCCACAGCACATTTCATGATATTCTGGCTAAGCTCGGGCATTCAGCAAGCCACATAAAGAGCTGTCRCAAGAATAAAGCCACCAAATTCAGGTGCGCTACATGGGAAGGTTGCGGGCTAACGCTTGCCTGATAACCAGAATGTGCAGCTGGGATTTCTTCCTAACAGGGCTTTTAAAGTTTTAACAATATAGTTCATGCTGCCAATTGTAACTAGTGATTCCAAGTCTGGCAAAGGCAACATGAAGTCAAGTAGCTCTAAGTTTACAGACTACCTGGCAAGCTGGGCTTCCAGTTGACTGCAGAGAGCTGAGAATTCACCTAAGTTTCAGATGTTAAACCTGAGGATATAAAGGATTAAGTTAAGTACATAACTGAGCATGACTTTAAAATAAAAGAAAGTAAACAAGAAACACACAGAAAGTGACATCCGCCTTGCAGAGGGGATGTGCAGTTCATTACATGCCACATTAAGCTTCTTACCAGCCTGTTCCTCTTCAGCCCCTTCCCTCTTGCTCCTCAACTTCTGCAAACACACCGGGAATCGCTCCGGACACTCGAAACGCCCCAGCTCCTGTTGTGCTCTTCAGAGCAGCTGAAGGCTGCGTAACGCAACACTCCTGGCTGCGCTCCCTGCACAGGTATCGTTTGCAAAGCAGGGCAGTGCTCCTGGCTCTACACATCTTTCTGCACCAGGCTGAACTGCAGCTCAGCTCAACTGCTAACTCAGCTAAACCCAGCACTTCACAGGCACTGTGAAGATGAGACAAGCGCAGACACATCGTTGTCGGAGGTCTGGGGCTGGAGATGGAGGCCAATGCAGAAGCTGAGCAAGGCACTAGATCCAGGTGGGTTGGGATGACATGGGGCCTTGAGAAGCACATGTGCCACCAGCCCCATGCCAGCCTCCCTAGGGGCGCTGGCACCGAGGCCATTGCCAGGGCACATAATGGAGACATAAGGATGAAGAGCCAAGTGCCTGCCACAGCAGGGCCTGGAGGGCCGCACTGGCTTGTATGTGGCCAAATCGCCTCAGCCTGTGTCAGCTGTTCCAAAGAGCCACCCTCAAGGAAGAACCCACCCGCTGGGRACCGTCTGTTCTGCTGGAAGGCTCAGAGACCCAGCCTGGATGCACCCGCTYGCCCCGGTGCATCTCTGAAAGGAGGGCCCAACCGCAGCGGCGGCAGCGAGCGTGGCACCGGCTGGAGAACAGAAACGCGCGGCCAGCAGCGGGACAGCAGGAAAGAAAGAAAGAGAGTCACAAACGCACACAGAYGCTGCTGAGCACTTGCCTGGAGCCGCTCCCGGGACCCCTGCCCACACAGGGCACTCCAACCAGGCCATCCCCGGAGGCCCCTTCCAACCTCAGCCACTCAGCAGTCCTGTCAGACGCAGAAGCCATCAGGCTTCCTGGATCCAGGCGAGGAGGTACTAGAGGCTCAGGCCAAGATTTAATTCCAAAGCAGCAAACACTGAACTCAAGGTTGCCAGGCCAACCTCTGCTCTGGGATTTCCCAACCCGTGTTTACAGCAGCCTCTCGCACCCACTGATCGCTGGAGTTGGCTGCAGTCCTGCCAAGAGCAGCAAAACCCATCCCAAGCTGAAAAAGAAAACACCGTGAGCGTTTTGCAGCAGCAACAAAAATGAAAACACTTTAATGAACAATATTTTGCTGGGAAGAACAACATTTTTGATCCATTTTTTATATATATATATTTGCAGGCACAGATCTCTGTCATTTCAAAACCAGAAGCTGGCATGCAAAGACTGCTGCTTATCACATGTCATGTGAATGCCTTCCCTTTACCTTGCTCCTTCGCTTCTTGTTATCATAAGGTAACACTGTGCATTCCTGGGACAGTGAATACTGGTATTTTTCATAAACTAGGTCTCTGTAATATCTCATACAATGAGGCTTTGATCCCAGATCCAAAGGCCTGGATATTACTGTACAAGTAAATAACAATATTCAATACAGACAGCAATAGCAGCCCGGATAAGCCAAATCCTATAGCAAATAGTTGCAGCAGGCAATTGCTTGGTAGAAAAGTAAGCCAACAAAAATGAAAAATAAGCCCAAAAGGATTAGAGTGAAATTGCAAACTTCATCTTGAACATTCTAGTAGAACTGACATAAGACTCCAAACTCTTTAATCAGGCTCTTTGTAAACTGTATTTCCCTAATAGCTGATTAAGCCCTGCAGCCTCTCAGCACAACACCACCCGATCCCTGCTCTCACAGGCACTCACACTGTTTTCTCAGGCTAACGTAGGCTGCCTCACCACATAAACTGGACCATAAATCAGAGAAAATAACTGAGCACCACATTCCCTGTCACTTGACTTTTCAAGTATTTTTGCATAAAACCACACAGGACAGCAAAATATTTTCACAGGTAGGAGGCATTTAGCCATCAYAGAACTTTCCACACTCGCCAACGACAAACACTGATAAGGCACCAAGCTTAACTCACTCCTCTGCTGAAGTGCTTCACCAGGAGAGGCTGCAGCCAAATGCTCCTGCTTATCTCCTTCCTCACTTGTGCTCAAGAGCCAGCAGCCGTGTTTGAGTCACACCCGGGAAACCGCTCACCTGGGAGCGCTGGTCCTGCAAGGCAGTGGCCACAGGCGAAAGCACAAAGCAGACTCCGTGTGGCAAAATCACCCTGGCACCCGTTCTGTGACAGTCATGCCAGGCTACCTGCCCCCTGGGGAAAGCACTGGCAGGGGAACAACCGGGCCAAAGGGTGCAAAAAGAAGGGGGCAAGGAGATAAAAGGACAAGCAGTACAACCGATCGTGGCCGTTGCTTACAGCTATCAACAAAGGGAAAATGATTGAAGACTGCACCATTAATCCTCCTGCTGGATGGGCTACAGGGGTCAACATCGAGCAGCAACAACACATTTTTATTACACTGCTCCTTGAGAGATCACAGAAATCCCTAACTCAGTAGGCATGGCACTTACTGCAAATTAGTCACATCGGTAAACACTTGTGCATGGGAAGAGAGCCCCCAGTTTCCAAATATGGGCACTCTGCTATGAGGKACTGTTGCAGCAGAAAGACCGAAAAAGCAAGGGTGAAGGGGACAAGCCATTTACACGCCCAAGACCACAAGTGTGGTCTTGGGGGTTCAGTGCAGAGGGCCCTTGTTTCCCTCATCTCCTACCCCTCTCAAACCTTTCTTGCAGGGCAGCACGCTACAGCGCAGCAGCRACGCACTCCTCAATGAAGCAGTGGGAAAGAAAAGGGGTATTTCTGCCCTGAACCATATGGACAGCTTGGAATTAATATGCCGGCTGGCACCTCTCGACTATGATCAAAGGTGTATTTTAAAACTCACCATGGCAACCCCAGGATCTAACCATTGGCTGGCTCCCTGTTTCCGAGAAGAACCCAGCAAGAAAAGAAATAAAGCGGAGTTACTCCTAAATGCATTCCTGTGCCTCAAAGAGCATCTCCTTTAACGTGCGAGCAGGGGTGCGAGGAAGGACAGCGCTCAGGCCCCARTTCCCCAGCTATGTCTGTGCTTTGGACTGGCCTGGAGCGGCAGGAGAGCACGCAGCCCTGCACCCACGCTCCCGGAGCCCCATGGAGCCGCCTCGTCCCCTGCAGGCCCCGCACGGGCTGGAGCTTTCGCAAGCGCCCGGCTCGCGAGCTGTAATGTTGGGACCGCAGATGGGCCTGGCTTARGAAACTAAGCGAGCGGACAGGTTTGACTCTGGACTATCCGTCCTCGGCCGTGTCCCATGGGCAGCTGGAGCGCAGCGCTCCTCCACCTAGGCACAAACCAGCTTGCACGCTCCCGAGCTCCGTGACGTGAAAGGAAGCACGGCGACGGGGACTGCGCTTCAAAGCGGTGTCCTTACCCAACCACGAGGCCAGCAGGGCCCCAAAGCCCCTGGACGGGCTCCCTGCTCCCGGCCAAGCACCGCAGACCTGCACACGCACCCCATGAGCTGCCCACATGCCCCCAGGCTCTGTGCCCATTACACTGCCCATAAAGAGCAGGGGGAAAAGAGCAAAAAAAAGCACATCACACACAGCAAGAGAAGACAGAAGCCTATTTTGGGCTACAAAGGGCTGACATTTCGGAGCGACTCCGCTCCCCGTCCCGACGGCCACAGCAGCAGTGCTAGCTCAATGCGGCCACGCGCTGCCTGGTATTTATGAGGAATTTGACATTTAGTGTCTGCTTTCGCAAAGCATAAAGCCCAATCTGTCGGAGGAGCAGCTCTACCCAGCACGCGCTGCCCGCGGGCCGGCCCACGCCGGGTGCTGCTCGGGAAGGGCGAGGGAGGCTCTGGAAAGGCTGCGGTTCAGGAGGTCTCACGCTTGGGCCCTGGCCCGTCTGCCCTTCATGGTTTTGGGCTGCGTCTGTGCTCRCAGCTTCCCGGCACCAGCAGATCCCTGTGCCAGCCAGACACGMCGAAAAAGCCTGCTTTCAATTAGGTGTAAGCACTGGGGCATTTCCACTTGAAAAATCCTCCTGGGCAGAGCTCCAGCAACCCGTTATTCAAGGGACCAACCTTTGCAACTCGTTCCCTGCAGTGAGCAGGCCCTCCACACACCAGGATAACCACTGGCTGATTCCCTCCTGCTCCGGGAGAGGCAGGTGCAAGCTGCACCTTCCATAATACTTGGGTCTCACTCCTCCGAGCACGCCAGGGCAAGAGGAGAGCAAAGTCRATGAGATGCAAGCAGGAGCCTCACCCTCTCTTACCCCTAGGTGCGCACATACCAGTGTCTCTTCACTTGCACGGTGACAGTGGCCTATCTGTGAAGGGCCCGCATGAAAGCACAAAAGCCACGCAGGGACAGGACGCTGTGTTTCTACGACAGGAGCAGCACGTGCTGGTTTGGGTGTGAGCACGCACCAGCAAGGCCAAGGCATTGAGACACGTGGGTAACTCCTGGACGTGGATCACACATGAGGCAAATCGCCGTCTCGCACGGAACTCACTGCACCRCTTTTCCACAGTGAACTGTCCCTTCCCGTGTGGCTGACGTACTCCGTGCCAATGGGGGTGGAAACACGTAACCCAAATCTGAAGCGAACCAAAAATGCCTTCACACGTCCTGGACAAAGCACCTCTGAAAGGGTGTCTGTTGGCCAGGCAGGAAGCAGAGAGGGAGGAAAATGACCTTGTTCTGCACTGCAGAGCGATTCACGCGGATGAGCCGGAGACCCTGAACTGCCAGTGCCAGGCGAGGCACCGCGCTGCAGACGCAGCTCAGCCTCCACCGCTACAYGCACCGAGTCGCTCCTACTTGTGCAATGAGACAGCACGGACAAAATAACAGCAGTCACCTGCCTCAACTTGACCCTTTGCCACCCAACAAAAGCCCCACACGGCCCGTTCCTGGGCTGGGCAAACGACACCCCAGCACCAACAGTACCACTCATAAATTCAAAAGGTTTTGGCAGCATAAAAAWAWATATATATATATCAGAGACGCTGGTTGTATTTTGTGTTTTAACCAGCATTGCTACTGCTCACAGTTCTGTAAAGAATCTTGCAATAGTTTTTTCCCTTTTAAACCCCCAGGGGTTTGCTTTGAAACTGTTTGTYAGTAAAACCTGCAGAAATGTTTGTTGTGGTTACAGCGAAAAGCTTGGAAATCACAGCTGAATKTAAATGAGCGTTCGGAAAAATTTAATAAAGGTCCCCCCTCCTGCCCAGRCAAACATTTTTAAACCGAGCTTCACGATTTCAGGATTGTTAATACTGGCGACRTTGCCTTGGATGTTTAGTGCTATTCCTAACAAACGGATGAGAAATACATTTGGGGGGAACTGTTGTCCCAACATTTTTTCCACAGCTGCATACTGGGGCTGCCATTTCAAGCATCCTGTTGCCTGTGGGCTGCTTCTCCAGCCTTGAGCTGGTCCCTGCAGAACAGGCAGCAGCCCTGAAACGGGGCCGTTTTGCAGGTCTCTGCTCACAGATCTGCATGTGAATTACAGGCCTCTGCCACAAACATCTCTGCCTGCCGAGGGGAGGCTCATCCACCAGACACCCTGGGGCCCCCTCATTTCCCAGGCACTGTATCCCCATTTTCCCCTGCGATGCCATCGGGAAAGGAAAACACCAGTTGCTGCCCTCTTGGGGCTGCCTTCTTTGACACTGCAAGGAATGGGGTCTAGTGTCTTGCATGCATCTTGCTTTTGCCGTGAACACACGTCGCTGCTCCTTGTAGATCAGCTGTCTGCTGTCCCAGGCAATTCAGGAACACCTAAAGGATGTGTCCGTGTCCAGCCCTGCTCCTAGTGTGGACAGGATCGCTCCTGCCAGACAGCAAAGCAGCTATCTGAAGGGGCAGGGCAGGAGGAAGAGCATGCAGATTGCATTAATATAAGACCAATTTTAGCAGATGGAAAATGCATAGAAAAAAAAAATCATTTCTAGCCAGGAGATTGGAAACACTTTATCACTTCATTGGAATATATTTAGAACATATATCTCTCTCCCAGGAAGGACTGCACCAAAGTATGGAAAGGAACATATGCCCACCTCGCTGGGATGCCTGGAGTGGGAAGGAGACTGCCTTGGAGAGGAAGGGAAGGCTCTGGACTGCGGCAACGCTTGCAGAACCTAAAGGTTTGCTTTTTAATCTGGATTTGATTACTCCTAAGGAGAGGTGCTGAAGCGTTCCTTATGTTTCCTTAACACCTTATCCAGCCATGTATTCAATATATAGCTGATATTTCCCTCTCAGGATGTACATGTACAGTAGCAGCTTCTAGTTTGGGCACACACACAAAAAGCACTAACTTACATAAAAAAAAAAGACGACCATTACCTAAAAATAGCTGAACAAAAAGTATTTCAGTTGCCTTGGTATTACCCTGCCTTCCTTCCCTGTGACCATCAGAAGAGCCTTGGATATTTCCATAGCTGTCTAATTTTTTTTTTTTTTTAATAGGATAAGGAGGAGATACTAGAGACACATTTACATGAAAAAGGCAGCCTGATAAGTCTTTTTTTGTTAACAATCCAAACAGAGTCTGTGAAGAATTAGTGCAAAGAGCAGGAGAAGACCAAGCAAATTGACCGTAGATAAGAACAGCGTCAGCCCATAAATACTTTCCCCCCTTCCCTGAAGCTGTTCATTAAGTCCAATTTTAGGCCAGGGAAGAGCCACAGAAATCCCTGGGACGAGCTAACGCTGAATCCCATGCACGAGRAACACAACATGGGCCCGGCCCATGGGCAGGTGCAGCCCCATCGGGCCCCACACAGCTCCCCCCACTCACAAGAACCCCCCAAAACTCGGCCYGCGGCTCCGCTCGGCCTCTCGCGGCGACCAGGACGAGAGCCCCGAGGCGCCTGCCCGCGAGGGCCGCGCAGGGGCTCCGAGTCTGCCCACGTCCTGCGCCGCCCGAGCGCCCGCTGCGGGCAAGGGCAGGTCGCTGCGACAGACCTGGGGACTTGGAGATATACCTGGGGAATCTGCCCCTATGTTCATGTATTTGCCCCGGCCGGTAGCTCTTCTTCTCCAAAGCTGTGCATGGTTGGGGCTGCTCTGCAAGGAAAGCAGGCTCCTGCTCGCAAGGGCGAGTATGCACCAGCACTGTGATTTATAGAAAGCAACTTTTGTCTTGACCTTTTTACTGTCGACAAAACGTCAGCAGGTTATTAAAGTGCTGGGAACACAATCAAGAAAAAATAGTAATAATAACCAGAGCAAAAGGCCCCTCCTCGCTGCCCAGGCACGCACCTCGCTCCTCCAAACTGGCTCTGATTTACCCAGGATTACAGAGAGCCAAGAGAGCCCGAGCTCCATGCGCGACGCCAGGGGTGAAAGAGGCTCGCTTGGCTCCTCGGAAGGGTGGGAAGGGTGGGGGGACAAAACTAGGACGGCAGCTCCAGTGCCCATGGGGCTGCTGCAACCCCGCAGGCTCCGTCTGCACCGGGAATGGAACATGGGGGAAAAAACAGAAAGGCAAAAAATCACAAGGCTGTCTCCAAGTCTTAACTGCAGTGAGGGATTTAAGGTGCTGACTTAGAGACACTTGCTGGATCACCTTATCATAGACTGAAATTACATACATGGGGAAAAGGTGCCAGAAAGCTGGAAAACRAAGCTAGAAAGAGCCAGAGCAGCAAGACAGAGCAGCAAGTTGAACATTTCCAGCCCTGAAACACTACAATTATTCTCCACTTAATTCTTTGAAGGTCCATTTCCAAGGCAGCCTGAAGAAAAATTGCTTTGCTGACCTGAGTAAAATAATCTTTTTTATTATTTCATGCGCTGCTTCCTCTCCGGGTACTCCAGCTAAGCTCTCTGGATACTCATGGTGCTGGATCTTGGGTGCAGCTCATGCACAACAGACTCACCAGGCGCACCGCTCGCGCATTTGCCCTTCAAAAACCCCAGAGCTTCCTGCAGGCGCCATCCCCACACACAGCCCAGCTCCTGGAAGGGCTACCTATGCTGCTTAACTCACCCTTCCACCTGTACCTGACGTTAGATGAAAGCAAAGGGCGTAGCGAGGGGCTGCAGCAGAAAGAAGTGATGGGCCTGCGGATTTCCCGCTAACTTTACCCATCAAGCAGGGAAACTTAAAAATAATAATAATAGAACACGGAGAGAACTCACTTTCTGTGCATGACGCCCGCGCTGCAGACAGAGGCACAGGACACACGCCACCTTCGCGACGCTTCCCGGGCAGGAGAGCAAGCAGCTTGGGAACGTGCCGGGCCTGGCGGCAGGCAGCCCCTGCGCGTGCCGCAGGCTGCACTGCTGGCGCTGCTGCTGCTGCAGCCAGGGGCSTCGAGCTGCACGGTGCTTTTTGCCAGGGGCTGGGCAAAGCCCGAGCAACCCCGCAGCAGGCGCGAGCACGGGCGGCGCGCACCCGCCCAAGCAGCCGGGCCGGAGCTGCTGCAACGCGCGGCGCGCCGAGGCCAGCAGCAAACGGCATCGCCTTCCCCAGCCGTGCTCGCCTGCGACTGCACCCGCTGCCGCCTCCCAAGGCGCAAAGGGCAGGAGCTCTCCCGGCAGACCTGGCACAAAGGCAGGTTGGAGGCTCTCCCGGCGCAGACTCGCCCTCAGCTAGAGCAAAATCCAGRTTCTTCCCCGGGCCTGGCCCTGCTAAGGCAGCGCAGCTATTTGTTCTCCTCACCTTCGCTGCAGGAGCCCCTTGCAATTTAGCGCCTAACGTAATCACAGCAAATCACAGCACGCTTGGAAAACAAACTCTCGTTATTCCTAGAGCTTTTATCCTACCTCCTTCAGACTCAATCAGTCAAAAGCAAATCTAATATTAAACAAATGGGTCTCTCCCATTTGGCCTCTATTCAGGGAGCAGAAAACAGATGTTAGTATAAAATTGTTTAAATTCTACTTCCAAATTCAGTACCACAACTCCAAGAGCAAASTTGGGACTCAGATTAACAGCAATGCAATGAATGATTCGAAAGGCCATCCTGAGTTCACTTTCACTCCCCTTTTTATATGAGGAAAGAATTTGCATTTGGCTAAATAACAAGGCAAATAATTGCTCCGTATCCTTCAGCAAAAGCCAGCTCTGGCCAGCAAGGTCCTTACAGTTAATGCGATTCCTCCTCAAGAGAGGCACAGGGTGGAAGCACTTGGCTGCAATGAAGCCAACGGGGAAACACATTGATTTCGAGTGGGCCGGGATGTGGAACAATACAAGAGATTAAYCTACAGAAGGAAGCAGGTAAGAGGCGACGTGTGTTCAGGTGCCACCTACTACATGCAGAGCAGTGAGCAGTAAGACTGGRAAGATCCATTTCTACCTGCAAAAAYAGTCCCARYGYAGAGCAATCCTGCTGTGGACAGTGAAATTTTGTTTCTTGGCACCAACTGCAGGCGTGGATTTCGTGCCTGCTCATATCTGTGCCAAGGGAGGAGATGAAGCTCCAAATTCAGCTTTCCTAGAAGGTCAGGCTGGTCAGAGCAATTAATTTCTGCAGCACTAGTAGTGCAAAGAGGCAGCACAAAGGGGCATCCGAGGGGTGCGCTCGGTACGGGATCAATCAGCGCCCTGTGAACCAAGAAGATGCAGCCTTGCGGCACTTGCCCCCTGTTGCAGCCATCACTTCCAACACAGTGGACGGGCACAGGCGGCTGGGAAATCACCGTGCCAGGTGCCGTGCAGCGACGGGCACTGGCCTCCTCGGGGCTGCTCTGTGCTCACACGCATCCTGCTGTCCGCACACGGCTCTCGCTCGCGCAGCGGCGAGGCCGGCGGGTGGCAGCCTTGCAGCACAGGGCACCTTGCTGGGCTGGAAAGGCCTCTCCAGCTCRGCGGGCATCGCTCTGGCTGCCTCCGAGTCACACTTGCTCAGTGCTCCAGCCCCTACCTGCCTTTTAGTTCCTCGTGAGGATGCACCTGCTCGGAAAAAAGAAAAARGCAACAGCACCAGCCGCAGCGCTAACTCGTAGCTGAGCTGGAGCTGCTATTGCTCCCTCGCTGGCACAACAGGCTTGTTTTCATTTGCGTTGCGGCGCAGCTCAGCAGMGGCCGAGCGGCTGCCTGAGACGCGGCACGCGAGCCCCAGCGAGGGACAGAGCCCGGGCGCTGGCGCAGAGGCGGCCCCGGAGCCGCCGCCGTGCACCCACATGCGGAGCCTCCAGCCACTCTGGGCACCGCTCTGCCCCTCACGCCGCAACCGCAGCGCCCGCTCCGTGCTCGCCAAAGCTCCGCAATTCCCGCAGGGGATTTGCTGCGTTGTGAATAAAGAAAGCCCTCGTGTCACTCAGACCTGGACTGTCTATGACCCACATAGGAAAGAAGAGACCACAAAACGATCTGCAAATCCTGATTTCTCTCCTTAGTAGGGCAATGCAATGACCTGCTGTAGCGGCAACAGCCAGGCTCACAGCGTTGCACACGTTTCTCTACAAAGCCAAGCAGTAAAAGAAAAACAAAGGTTTACCCTACAAAATGGAAATCTCGTCTATGAGCACCCATACCAGCAACTTACCCGAACGAATCCCAGCAGCCTGCGATTAATCCCCGGGGTAATTTCACATCCTGCTTGCAGGGATTTTGCGGCTCAGCCAGCGGCGATTCCCCGAGCAAACTGCGCAACGCCTGACAAAACGTCCAAGAGCCGCAGCCGCCTCCCGCTGCTCTGTCAAAATGATTGCTTCCTGATGCTCAGAGCAACGCGAGGGGAGGGGAAAGCACGTAGGAGACCGCAACTTTTCTCAAGGAGAGGAAGGAATTGCTCCTTTCGCTCCAACCAAACAGCTCCCCACACCGCACGGCAGWGCTCCCCCCTCTCCCGAGCAGGATGTGGCAGGGAGAAGAGAAATCCCTGGTACCTTCAGGAAAGAGGAAGGGCAGCCGCACAGCCCTRGGATTTGCCCCTTTCACCTAGCATCAAGCAGTGCAGCCAACAAAAGCCAAAGCCCCTCTGCAGCACTGAGGTGGAAAGGCAGGAGAGCAGATGAAATCATTATCCAAAGAACCAATCTTTCCATAACAAAACAGAGAAATTACCTTGGGGGAACCCGATGTTTTGGCTGAGASACGCGCGGCTGAGGGCAGCTCGAGGAGAGCCGCCAGCTGGGGCAGCAGGACCGTCCCTGTGCTCTGCTCGGCAGCCGGGGCCGGGCGTTTCACCGCCCCGGGCCCCTCTCCCCCTCATGCAGATGAATGATGCATCTGCTCACGGGGAACAGCTCCTTGGGGACGCGCTGCCAGGGAAGGCAGGCGCGACAGCYCCTGCATGGCAGGGCCGGCGGGCAAGGGGGCTCCTCAAGGGTAGCCGCGTGCGTCCCGGCTTGCTAAGGACATGGCTGTTTCTCTTGAAGCTTTAGTGGGCTAATCCCGCGCAGATATGCTATCGTGAGAAAGGGAATCAAGTCGTCAAGACACCCACTGAATTCACGCAGCCCATGTGCGGAAAGCCTGAGCTCGGATCTGTCAAAAACGACCCACGCGGGTGGCAGCAACCGGCAAGGCTGTCGAGAGCAGCCCAAGAGCAGAGTCCATGGCAGCGAGACCCTGCAGTGAGACCAGCGCCCTCAAGCCAGAGCCATCCGGGTTTCGTGTTTCTGAACTCTTTGGTCCCCAAGGAGCAAAGGAGCACAGGGATGCAGCGGTGCTGCTGCTCCACAGACGCACACGTGGCTCCCGCGAGGGCCGGGCCCCAGCACACACTGCCCGCTGCTCCCTGCRCCAGCGCACACGCAGAACGTGGCCCCACACCAACACCGCAGCTGGAACGCACACACAGGATTGCAGTGATTCAGAAACAYAGAAACCGCCGAGGAGGACCTCAGCACGCAAACCCCTCGGGCTGCAGGCACTATTTCAGGAATTGCTTTTCCCCTTGTCCCCTGACTCACCCAATGTCACATCCCAAAGTGGGGTAGCAGCATCCACGACTTAACACTGCTCCAGGCACCTGCGGAGAGGACGAGGCACCCAGAACGGTGCAGGCGAGGCAGCCAGAACGGCTCTGCAGATGCCTGGCCTGGAGCGCGCAGCGTGCTAAGGTGCACGGCTGCCCGCTGGCACCAGGGCACGCTGGCAGCCACCAAAGCTGCTCCCAAAGGACAGCCCTGGTGGGCAGCAGAGCCCGCAGCGCACAGGGGGGCGGCGCTGGGAGCCGCTGCTGTGCGGGGCAGCGCAGGCTGCGGGCGCTGGGAGCCGCTGCTCTGCCCCGCACAGCGCAGGCTGCGGGTGCTGGGAGCCGCTGCTCTGCCCCGCACAGCGCGGGCTGCGGGCGCTGCGAGCCGCTGCTCTGCCCCGCACAGCGCGGGCTGCGGGCGCTGCGGAGCCGCTGCTGTGCCCCGCACAGCGCGGGCTGCGGGTGCTGGGAGCCGCTGCTCTGCCCCGCACAGCGCGGGCTGCGGGCGCTGGGAGCCGCTGCTCTGCCCCGCACAGCGCGGGCTGCGGGCGCTGGGAGCCGCTGCTGTGCCCCGCACAGCGCGGGCTGCGGGCGCTGGGAGCCGCTGCTGTGCCCCACACAGCGCGGGCTGCGGGCGCTGCGAGCCGCTGCTGTGCCCCACACAGCGCGAGCTGCAGGCACTGGGAGCTGCTGCTGTACCCCGCACAGCGCGGGCTGCGGGCGCTGGGAGCCGCTGCTCTGCCCCGCACAGCGCGGGCTGCGGGCGCTGGGAGCCGCTGCTCTGCCCCGCACAGCACAGGCTGCGGGCGCTGCGGAGCCGCTGCTCTGCCCCGCACAGCGCGGGCTGCGGGCGCTGGGAGCCGCTGCTGTGCCCCGCACAGCGCGGGCTGCGGTCGCTGGGAGCCGCTGCTCTGCCCCGCACAGCGCGGGCTGCGGGCGCTGGGAGCCGCTGCTCTGCCCCGCACAGGCTGCGGGCGCTGGGAGCCGCTGCTCTGCCCCGCACAGCGCGGGCTGCGGGCGCTGGGAGCCGCTGCTGTGCCCCGCACAGCGCAGGCTGCGGGCGCTGGGAGCCGCTTGCGGGGCCCCGCGCCGGGCGGGCCGGGCCGGGCCGCTCCTCCCCGGCTGCTGCCGCCGCTGCCTCTGCCCCGGCGGGCGGCGGGCGGCGGCGCGCACCCCAGTCCCGCGCTGCCGGGCTCCCCGCTCACCCGCCTCTGGGTCACGGCTCAAACGCCCCTTCCCTGTACCCTGAAAGACCCTCTGCGCCCGGGCCACGGGCACCGGCGGGCGCCTTCCGCGCGCAGCGGGAGCCCGGACACGCCGCGGCCCCGGCCCAGGCGGTCACTGTAACCGCGCCCGGCAGCGTCTCGCAGCGCCGCGCGA
>NW_020455049.1:1545712-1570007 GCF_003342845.1 Nothoprocta perdicaria
CCCTGCCCGGGGCCGCCCCGGCGCCCGCGGCAGGAGCGGCAGGAGCAGCAGGAGGAGGTGGGGAGGGCAGCGCAGGGGGCGCCTACCTGGCCGGGGCGCCGCGGCCCGCGACACGCGTGGGCGGCAGCGCCGGCCGCGGCTGCGGGGGGAGAGGAGGCGGGGGAGCTGCGGCAGGAAATACCAAAAGGCTGATCCAGGCGGGAGGGAAGGAGGGAGGGAGCGGGAAGGGAGGCGGGAGGCGGCAGCGGAAGGGCGCGCCGGGGCCCCGGCCCCCCTGCCCATCGCACGGGCGCTGGGACGGGCCCTGGGGAGCGGCCCTGCCGCGGCCAAGGCAGCCGGGAGCAAACCGGGAGCAGCAACGGAACGGGCAACAGAGCGGCACCGGGAGCCGGCCAAAACTGGGGGTGCAGGAGGATGGCGCACGCAGCGCCGCGCCGAGATCGCGGCCCACTCGGGACCAACGCGCCCAGTTGGCACTGCCCGCGAGCTCCGCGCTTGGTGCCTTCCTGAATCCCGCAGCGCATCCACAAGAACGCTTGTACAAGAACGCTCAGTATCTACAAGGGCTCTCCCGGCCTCTGTCCATCACAGGGACAGTTACTAAGTGTGATGAAAGCCATCGAAGACACGCACCGGTCCCCACGAAATGGAAATCGGGAGGAGTCGTGGCTTTCGTGCGCTCCTCGCCAGCGCAGCGCCTCAGCGCGCCCCTTTGCTCCTGCAGCCCTGGGAGCAGCTGCGAGCCCCACGTGCCACACAGCCCCCTGCCAGCCCGGCCAGGCTCCAACCCCCCTAACGCGATGTGACGTGAAGCCAGCCTCCCGTTCACAACCCCTCCTCAGCCCTTGCTCTCAGTAATACTGCAAGCTAATTACAAAGGCAGTTAGCTGTTGCAGGGCCCTGACAGATGGGACTAAAACACACATGGACATATGCATGAACATGGATGTTTGCACTTTTTGCACAGTTGAATCAGAGAGCAACTTCAAAACCAGCACAGACAGTCGGTGTGTTTCTGAAAGATTAGAGATTTCCTCAACAGCTACAGTTCATGTGAAGCCAGACTTCAAAAATCCCTTTTTCTCTTTTTCAATGTTTCCCTTGTGTCCCCGTCCCCACGACGGGGACACCTGCATTGCCACAGGGACACGGAGACAACGAGGAGCTCAGCAGGACTGTTCTGTTAGCGCCCGTGGGCAGCTGCTCCCAGGCTGGGCTGTGCTCAGCAACACCAGGGTCCTTCCCCCTTTCACTTCCAACAGCGAGACCTGCCCTGCGTTACCAATAGACCCACCTATGGAGGGGGTTGGAAAAGCTCTCCCTGCAGTCCCGGGAAATCCTTTCTATTGGGCAGGACTGTATTAAGCTGTGACAGGAGCGAGGGTCGTGGTGGCAGCTGTAGGCTCGCAGATTATTGCATAACTTTTTTATTTACATAAGGAGATTGCACTGAGGTTGGGTCACAGGATTATGGCAGATAAATTGCTAAATTTTATCCATCCTTAGGCCAAACTGTTCTCTCTCTTCCTCCTTCAAAAGCATCTGCCCCTTCTTGCGAACATGCCGATACCTCTGAACGGGCCGTGTTCCCAGGTGCTTCTCCTGAAGTCAGGACCATTATCCATGCTGCGGGCCAGTCAGCTTGGAGAAGCTGGAGGCCAAAGCAGGGACAGGAGGGTCCGGGGGCACCACGTGACCCCACCAGCCCCGCTCCCTGCTCCAGCGCTGCCGCCAGGCCCCGCTCCAGCCTCCTGCGCCCAGGCCCTGTGGTCACCCGGAAGCGAAGAAGGTCCAGCCCCAATGAGACAAACCCAGCCCCTTCTCCCCAAATGCCAAACAGGGAAAATCTGGCAGGCTCAGAGGGCCCCCAAACCATTCTGACTGAGGATCCAGGCTCTAYGGCGCATTTACCCCTCCTCTCCCTTTCACCCTCCATTTCCAGTGACTAAGGTCTGCGCTCACGGTGCGCAAAGGCTGCAGCAAATGTTCCCCCTGGACAGCGCCGCTCCAGGCCCTGGAGTTCTTGAAAGCTGCAGCAACTGAGAGGCTGACATAAAAATCATGGATAAATACTGTGGGGAGCAGGGGCGAGCTAAGCTGCGGAGGGTTTGTTTATTCCAGCGGGAACAACGTGCAGAGGCTACAGCAGCTCCCCGCTAATCTGCCAATGGGAAGATTAAAAGGCAAAATGCCAGCGCTGAGACCTGCAGCTCTCGGCATCTGCACGGGCTGTGTGTCACCATGTGTGTTTTAACACAGTGTCACCACGGGGACTATGATGTTGTGCAAATGTTTTTTTTCCCAGTGTATTTTCAGGGAAGCAGGAACAGTGAAGCCTACAGCCAGGTAACAAAGAGACCGGCTTAAGGCAGCATGTTTAGTGTCCCCCTGCTCCGGGAAGGATGGGTTTCCTTGCACTGCTCCTCTTGGAGGCAGCTTCCCCAGGCCTCTCTGCTTTACAGCATCAGCCCCAGGCTCCTAACACACCGGAGAGAGGAAAAACGCTGCTCCCCTCTGCTGTGCTGTCCCCAGCTCTTCAGTGACATCTTCTGGTGTCACACAGCCAATCCCGGCTTTCCCGCAGCTGGATTTTATGCCCGGGAGCCAGGTGAGAAGCATCAARCCAAACCACAAAGATGCGACTCTCCTGTGTGCGCAGAGCGCCCCAGATAAATTCACCTTGGCCGACACTGTGCCCCATCGCTGATCAGGTTGTTACTTTCCACCATTTTTGGACTGCCTGCCCCTGTGCTGTTCATTAATTTATCGATTGGAAACTTTCTGAAGCCAAACGCGCACGTCCAGAGCATTTCCACAAAGCACTTCCAGAGCTCCACCTTGACGCCACCTTTTCTTGAGTGGGATGTGAGCGAGGAGGAGGAGGAGGGCAGGACTGCTGGGGGCTCACAGCGCAGGGCCACTGCCGAGGCGGCCGTGCCGAGCAGCGAGCGCGGCGGCACCGCGGGACAGCGCCAGCCGCGCCGCTGGAGAGGGAAGAGGGAAGCCAAGAGTTCCTGTCGYGGGAACTGGCCGAGGTCTGCAGGCAGCCTCCGCTTGGGAACAGCTGCATCGGTCAAGAGACTTGGGATGAATGCAGATAAAACTTTCTTCTTTTGCTCTTCCCTGAAATATTCATAAAGTTAGCACAAATATACAGTGTTCTGCCGATTCTCAATCTGCGTTTTTCGCTGAAGAAGATTCACCCATGCAGAAGAGTCACCCGCTTCTAGCCCTGACTAGAATGGAAAGGGCTTCATTCTGCTGCTCTCCCCAGCGAGTGGTTTCTAAGGCACAGCAACAGGCATATTGCTCAGAGATGGAAACACACCAAGAACTGGGCAGAGTAAAATACACCCGCAGAGACCCAATGCACCCCTTAATTTCCCAAAGGGCACCTGTGTTTTCCCACTATCTCCAGGGGAAATCCCTGTGCTGCACTGGGATCCCTGGGACGGGCACCTCTGGGGCTCAATGACGCTGAGCTATAAATCACCAGGGCTGCAYGAAGGCTGGACAGCAGCACAGGAACTGCAAGCAAAAGAATGCCCAGGTAACAAGGGCAGAGCTGAAGGGGAAATAAAACCGAAACAACAACATTATCTGCATTCAGTGCCCGGAAAATTGCCCGTGAGCAAGGTGAAGGCTTTTGAAGAATGGATAATCTGAGCTACTTTAAATTAAATTCTCCGCTAGCAGGAACTACCAATAAATTTTGACAGGGGTTAAACTGGAGCCTTGCTCTAAGCTCCTGAGCCTACGTGGTGAAGAGACGTAAAGGCCCCCAAGCGACGCAGAGCCGAGTGGCGCCCACGCAGGGGCCGTGCAATGACCACCAGGGTCCCCCCAGCGCCGGGCGCCCCGTTTGTCTGAGCTGACAGGAGGCCCTCACTGCAGTCACRTAAAACCTCTCCCAACTAATTTGACCCGGTGAAAGAACTTCTGCACAGTTCAAGTCCACCTTAAGGCTTCTCTGACAGCACCTTAGACTTCTTTCCATTGAAACAGAGATTACTTTCTCGCGTACTTTAAGGGGAGAATATTTATGTCAATGCCAATAGATTTGGCGAGCATCAGATGTCTYCACATTCAAGTGCAAAACCAATGATCTCCTCAGGTGTGCAGTGAAGAGGAGGTCTGCGTCACCTCAACTTGCTCAGCATAAACCACACTCAAGGATATCACTATAAGCTAAAAAAGCTAAAACTCAAGCTACAGAAGTATTAGTGATTTGGGACAAGGGCAGGCACAGCTAAGGAACAAACCACGTTTTGCTCAGTGGAAGAGATGAACAGAAGGGCTCTGGCACCTAAATTGAAGCCACTGACCTCCATTTCCCTGAATTCACTTTGCTGGCTTTATCCAGCCCTGCAATAACTCCCGAAGCTCCTGGAAATCATGTCAGTAGAATAGCTCATGTTTACAGCTCTTGACAAGTCAGCCCTCTGAGTTTCTTGGCCCTGCATCTGCCTAATGTGCCAATAAATCCTGTTTGTTGGATTCACCACCGCGCGCAGTCTGCTGGTGTGGGGAGCGCGCCTGGCACCCCGCACCCTCACCCAGCTCCCTGGGGCGCTCAAGGAAAATGGGCCAGAAAAACACAGCCAAGGTGTCCAGGGGGCCTCCCATGCTACCTAAACCCCTTGTAAAATTTAACAAGTCAACAACTTGTAAGTGACTTTCTGCAACTTGAAAACTTTCACCCAWCCCGCACTGTGGCGACATGCAGGAGCCCGTGGACAGGAAGGGCCGCTCCGCGTGGCTCTTGGACATGGGTTTCCCCCACGCCACGAGTGGGGCTGSTGAGCAGCGCGTGCCCCACGGGCCGAGTTGCACTTTGCCTCAAAGCAGCACCGCTCAGCGGGGCCTGGGAAACGTGGCAGCCAGCGCCGAAGGGCAACCAAGGCACCAGCTGCAAATCCTCTCTGTCCTGCCTGGAAGCTGTAGACGGGGAGCAGCCTGTCTGCCCCTCCGGCACAGGAGGAGGCTGCAGCTCTGCACCCTAAATACAGCCCTGCTCTCTGCGGGGCCCCTGCTCACCCAGGGYGTGCGTTTGCTCAGAGGGCTGCGTTCGATCTCCTGCTCTGCGCTGTCTGCAAATGAGTCCCCCCCGTTTGCAGGCGCTGCCCAACACGTGGCCACAGCGGGACATATGGGCCCTGATTAACGCTGAGAGATGCATGCAGCGCTCATCGGGCAGTAATTAAGGCTCAAAGGCAATATTCCAGCCTTCACTCCTGTGGCCCTCTGGCCATTTGCATCCYGAAGAGGAGCCATGTGCTCCATGCAGCTCAGCTGCCCTCTCCTTTGTTACTCCAGGCCTGCATTCACTGCACATCAAGTCTGTGAATAGATATTTCTAGTAAATATTTCATGCTATGGCTCAATAATACGATGATACATATGCAGAGCAACCTGCCTACCGGTCCCCTGCTTGCATATATGCTAATGGCGCTGTGCTGATGCCCATATTTGAAAACAGATCAAATCCACACACAAGACCAACTAAGACAAAAATAAAATCACTGCAGCGAGTTGGCATGTGTCAGCATGAGTTTCAAGCACAAGTGCTCTAAAATACCCCTGCAATTTGCAAGTGCAAAGCCCACCAGAAAAGCAACTRCCAAAACAGAGCGCTGCGTTTCCACCTTCTCGTTTACACCCCACCTTGAACCCAACAAAACAGGTTTGCAAAGAAATGAATGATTGGGACGCCGTGTGAGTGCCCGCGGTCCCGGGGAAGGGCCCGAGGAGCAGCGGTGCCGCCCGCGGGCGAGGACGAGGACGCGCTGCCGCCCCGGGCAGCTGAGGAAGGCGCTGGGAGCCAGCGCGGCGGCGAGCAGCTGCTGCAGCGGCCCCCGACTCCGCGCCGGCTTCCAGGGGCGCCGTGCTTGCACACAGGGGTGCTGCGCTCGCAAGAGCAGAGCTCAAAACCCCGCGCGCTGCCCCTGCAGAGCGCTCTGCTGCCCTCCCAGCCTCGGCTGCACCTTTAAACCCCGGGGAGCAGCTGCGAGGCTGCGTTCAGCGGGTTGTGGCAAGCGGGGTCTCAGTGCAGCAGCCTGCCCCTTTGGGGGCACACGGGGCACGGAGCCTGCCTGGGTGCTGCCCTATTTCTGTTTTTTTCCAGGGCARAGCTTGCAGAGCAACCCTGAGCATCCAACCTCATGCAAGCCACCCCTAAAAAAACAAGTGCAGATCTTTCTGTTTTCAGAAGACTTAAGCAAACATTAGCATTTTGCCCTGTCTGACAGGGCAAGGATAAAGCTGAGGAAAACGTTTGAGGATCAGCACATCGYTCACAGCTACGCTCTGCCCTTGCGCAAAGCTCAACTCAGTGCCTTGCAGCAAAGCACGCGCCCCAGGGCACGGACGAACGCAGCGTGCTCGGGGGCGCAGCGGCACCGAGTGGGTGCCCACGCGCAGCACGGAGCGGTGGGGAGCCCGGGCAGCGTCGCTGCCGTCGCGGTGCGGGGTACTCACGGTGCAGCAGGGCATGGGCACTGCGCTGGGCTCCCCGCGGCGCCGCTGTGGCCGCACGCAGCGCGATCAGCATCTCACGCCGGGCGTGACGGGACTCGTGGGCCAAGCCCCGCGTGACGCTGCCGGGAGGAGGGGACGCGGCGGCTCCTTCTCTGCAGAGCGGCGGCGGCAGCGATAATGAATTGGGAGCGGGCAGCGAGTCGGGCGCTCGCCTCTGCTCCCGCGTCCCACTTTACTCTGGAAGCGGCAGAGGCGGCTGCGCCGGGGTCCCTGCGGAGGGAGGGAAGAGCCGCCGCGCGCAGAGGCAGCGGGCGCCAGGGCGGCTGCGCGCGGGGCCCCGGGCGGCTGCAGCGTGTGGCCCTGCGAGGTGGCTCAGCCACCCACGGCAGAGCGCGCAGCCCCACGTGGGCGACACGGGTCTCAAAATAACAGCTGGACTGCTCATCAGGAACCAGGAGACAGCACGGGCAGCAGCGGCRCGGGGGAGGCCTCCCCACGCCGCACAGCAGGGCCTCGGGCACCTTGCAGCGGGCAGCACCTTCAGCTTTCGCTCCTTCAGCGTCTCCTTTAACACRTCCTTGGCCTCGGTGTTTAGGCAGAGCCTAACTATTCTGAGAACACGTGTTTTACACGCAGGCCTTTGCACCTACTGGCCCCCGGCGCTTTCTGACGTCTTGTACTTCCTCGGGAAGGGTGATTAAAGGGCACACGGAGCTGCGGATTCTTTCTACCTCCCCCTGGAGCAGGCCCTGCTCGAGGGCAGCACCGTCCTCGGCTGGCACCACCAGCAACACGGATTTATCCTGTGCCCTGCTGGGGGAAGGGCTGCAGCGCATCCCTGTGTCAGTCAGTCTAGCGGAGGGAAACGTAGCCCGCTGGGAATAACGAGAAACACGATTTCCATGCGCGTTGCTCTCGCTGGGACGATCAAGAGCCTTGGCACAGGGGGAGCAACTTGGCAGGTCTGATGCTGCAACTTGGGGTCTTTACTGCTAGTGACAGGACACTTGAATTCTACAGACCCACCAGACGTGATTGAGAGAGGCAGAGGCTGCTTTCAGCTCGCTCTGCCTCAGCTCAGCTTGGCACTGCCACGGAGGCTTGTGGAGATCGGCACCAGCCCCGGGGTCCCCTGGCATCCTGGGGGTCGCTCCATTCTTCCCCCCCACCCCAGGCACAGCCCTGAACGCCTGGTCCGCGCAGCCTTCCCCTCCTCCCGGAGGGCTGCGCTCCGCGGGCGCCGCGGGCTCCGCTCGCCCCTCAGCCCGGCCCGCTTGCACGCAGGGCAATGCTCGAGCGGCAGCRACCTGCCCCAGCTTGGCTCCTTGTGCCAGCTGGCTCCCAGACCCAGGAGCTCTGCACACGCCAGTTTCTCCTTTTCCCTATTATTTACCCAGCTCCAAGCTTTGGGCTGGCGCTTCTCTTTCCYGTCACCTCTGGGATTGCCTCTCTAGTCTCTACTCACTGTTTTTACATTTCTCTGTGTGTTTTTGCAGGTGCCATGGGCAGGGTCCCTAGGGTCCCTGTTTGTCCCTCTCCAGCATCGCGTGGGTCTCGCTCCATCTCTTCTCAGCAGCAGGTACGTTGCCTGGCCCTGACAGGATCTTTGGATTTCTCAGGTTTTCAGTCCCCTCAAGTTCAAAACACACTTGAAGGAGAAAAACGGATTATACCCCTAACTCCTGACTGAAGCAAACAACRGTCATCCTTATTGTAAATTACATATAAAAAGTCCAAATGGTGAAAAATAAAATGGAAAGCAAGTCTGGGGAACACTTGTTTTTCAGGCCCAGTAGAACTGTTCAGGTCTTAGCTTGGTGGTGTTCGGTATAAAGGTAGGACTTCCTAAAATCCGTAAAAGTTGCTTTTCAAAGGATCAAGTTGTATCAGCAACAGCCTTAGCAGGAGTAATATGGCTGCTGCTGGCAGCAAGATGAATAAATGAAAGCACCTGTGGCCTCAGTGCAGTGTGCCACAGAACTGGGTGTGCAGCATCGCCTGGTCAAACCAGGTGGCTTGGATCCCATCCGCCCTGGAGCAGCTCCCCTGGCCAGCACAGGGACAGGGACACGGAGGGACGGAGGGAGGTCACAGAGGCTGGGAATCTCCTGAAAACAGGGCCGCCAGCAGCAAGAGCCTCCTCTGGAGAGGCTACTGGAGTCAGGTGCCCCCTGGAGGCTGAAGCACGAAAGGAACAGGCTGCGTTTCCTTACGGAGACCTTCGGGTGATTCCTACCTCACGGACGCCTCTCCCGCGGTGCCCACGATCCTGYAGGGACGACAAGCCCAGTGCTGGAAGCGTCAAGTCTGAGACCTGCCAGATAAAAAAAAAAAAAAAGAAATATCCAACATCTCTGAGAGCTTCTTCTGTGTGAGAACACCTCACACATGTTTTCTTGGCCACCACACACATGCCCCTCGTGCCTTCCTCCTYGGCCCCCAGGTACTTCAGAGTACACACAAACCCAGTCTTGTGTGCAAGAGTATGCACACCCCAGGGATACAGAGAGAGAAATTTTCATTGATCTCAAAGCAAAAGAGCAATTTTGGCATCACCCCGCCTCAGTGAGGGGCCATCTAACAAACGGTAGGACTAGAGCGGGCGCGCAGTCGCCAGACGCGCTCTCCAGACATATGCAGGTTCCTAACGCAGGCCGAGCCAGCTCCWGCCTGCAAGGACAGGCAGGAGACCCCTGGTTTTCACCGACATCAGGGGATGCAGAAACATTTCAAGGACGCCAGCACTGAAGAGCAGGGGGTAACGCTGCTGCCACGTGTGGCCCTTGCGCAGCGTGGACCGGGCCRTGCCGGCCTCCCAAGGGTAAAGGGCCTGTTCTGCCAGACAAAATCCTGTGTTATCCAGCCAGGCCTGCTTAACAAGTGTGGACCACAAACCTCTCAAAGAAACAGGCACTTCGGAGATCTTGCTCAAAAGGAACAGACAAGAACAAACCCTAAGAAAGGAATCAAGACAGCAAGTGCTCTAGGATGATGCTTTTTAATTGTTATTTTTATATCTTTAAAAACAAATCAGACCATTAAAAATATTATAGACATGTGCTGAAATTTCCTGTACAACAAATATGAAACAATAAAATTTATACATCATTTCAAGATATTCAACTAGCAGTCACTTATTTGAAACACATCAACTTTTCCCTTCTTAAGCAGGCCCCAAATGGGAAAGAGGGTAGAAKAGAAATGCAGGAGATGCCACTGGAGCACAGCAGGGCTCTGAGCCTGGAGAAGGGGCAATGTTAGCTAAGCGACAGCAAGGGAAAACACTGAGCAAAGAGAGAGGGATCTCRGCAGTCACAACATGGAGAGGAGCAGAATGCAGGTGAGAAATGCCCGAGGGATCCTCGTCACCTTGGCCAGGAGGAATCCAGGACGTGACGGCGCTCCCCRTCAGATACCCAGAATATCCCTGCAGGAAAGATGCTGCCGGGCCTGTGCTAGCTACTCACACTGATGCTCCTGCCCATTTTGCTCACAACACTTCAAGCGTTACCAGCTTTTCCCAGTTATCCCTAGCACTAGCAGGCTGCCTAGTTCCATCTCCACCACGATTCAGTTTTGGGGAATGGCAGAGGTTTCCAAGCAGATGCGCCTGCGTTAAAAAGGGCCACTCGCTGGGCGATGAGGACAAGCAAGGCTTTGGCACAGTSTCTTTCCACCACGGAAGTTATGGCACAGATGCTGGTTCCCGCAGCAGTCCTGGCGTGGCGGCTCCACGCTAGCTGCTCTCCTCACGCTCTGCTCCAACACACCRCAGAGGCACAACCCGGAGCAGAGGAGGCACCTCCTGCTCCTAAACGGTGAGGAAGATGGGGGCCTTTCAAAGCAAGGAAGCGCTCACTGCCTTAAGGCAGCCCATTCCTGGGAGACCAGGAGTAACCAACGCTGGCTCTGTGCTCCGCACAGAAGTACAGTACTTCCAAGATGAGAAAAAGAAATAGAGTGACTGTAAAGGGCGAGCTTCCTCCCTGCCAAGTCCTTTGGATCAGTTCTGTTTGGTCCCAGTGGTTTGTCTTGGTCATCGGACAGCAGCTCCAAAAGSACGCGGGGCGAGAGATGCGCTGCGGGGACCGCCATCGCGAGAGCCTCCGGGGCCTCATCATTCTCTTGTGTTTAAGTATTGCAGAGGAAGAAAGGAGAAAATATTCAAAAATATTCAGGATCCCACAAGTGGCTGCTACCAAAAAAAAAAAAAAAAATTAGGAGAGCTGAAGCGCGTTGTGGGTTGTCTCCAGTTCTGCTCACGCAGCATGTCGCAGTTTCACACCAGCTGGGGAGAAATTCCTCAGGCTTTCCATCAGGTTACAGCTGTGCTCCAGGAACTCCGAGATTCCAGCTCACAGTGGTTCTAGAGGGTCGCCAGCTCCCACTGTAAGGCCACACACGCTCCTAGCGCTTGCAGCTATTTCCAAATCAAAAGGGAAAAAATAAAAAAAGCAGCAGAATTCCAGGGACTCTGGTTATTAAACCTTCATAAGATTTTCACCGTTTTATAGCTATTCTATAGCATTATTCCTAAGCTTCATATTCTTCTACAATGCAACCAGTGCAAGAGTCCAAAGACCAAAAAAAAAAACCAACTGCCCTTCTATCCCCCCCCCCAAGCTACTTCATAAGTCCTTCATTGGTAATGCCTTCATGAACCTAGCAGTTATGTACCAGCCAAACAAATCCCAATTCATCCTCGGCTTGTAACATCAGCATCGAGGGTTTTGCTCRTTTGTTCCGTTGGAAAAAGGACCAGTTCACACAGCAGCAGCAGTACATTGCAAATAGTTACAGAACAAATACATGAGATCAATGAGATGCAGTCAGGTAAGATGTGTCTCAGCTTCAAATGGCCAAAACCACCAAGAAATTGGTATTTACAGCAGAAGTTTGTGCAATTTGTTTTGGTAGAAAGAGTAAAGCCAGTCGATCGGTTTGGGAGTGCTTGGACACTTGGAATCTCAGTTCAACATTTTCACAGATTTACACATCTGACGAACAACAACAATAATGATAAAAAGACACCAACCTGAGTAAAACTCTATCAGAATAGAGTAATCATTATTCAGTAAATCATATATTGCACCTTTAAATAATTATAAACTGTGTAAAAACAGGAGTCTCAGCCAGGAACAGGGAGGAGCTATTCCGTCCTTCCTACACACACACCCCTGCACACGCACACAGACTCACTTGCTCGTGGTTTTCCTAGGATTAAAGCTCGGAGTGATGCCCCACACTCCCTTTCCTCTCTCAGAGGCACCAAGACATTAAGGCAGGGGATATTTGTGGTGAAAAGCAAAAAACCAAAGCTCACCTCCAAACTTCTGGACAGTCCTGCCAACAGTGCAACTACAGTTATAAGTTTGACATAAGCCTTATTTAAAAATCTGCGTTCTCAGTAAGAGTTTCAGTACAAAAATAGAATCTCTGCTGTTTTTTTTCTAGAGTAGCAACTAGAAAAGGCACAATTTCCAAGTATAAATGTCCATTTGGAGGTGGTGTTTGTACTCCTTTTCTCAAATAAAAAGGAACACTCAGAAAAAAAAACAGAGGCACATATCTATTAGCTAAATAACCAGATACAGTAGATAAAATAGGTTCCTGAAACTTATAATTAAATATATTAAAACAGCCCACAAGCTTGGTGCCTGTAAAGGATATCATATAAAATTGTAATAAAAAGCTTGTGTTATTATTTTAATATTTAACTTCTAGTTCACCATCCGTACTGCAAATGCTATTCCACCTTTCAGTACTGGTTAAATTCCCAAGAAAAGCAGAATTCCTCTGTTAACTTTAAATAGCTTCTTTTTGTATCGACCTGGGGCTCCTGCCAGCACTGGCTTTTGCCTCCTGTAGACCACGTCTTCAAATCAGTTGCACAGAACTGGAAGAAACCAGACACGAGACAATCCTGGAAAACAAGAGGGGAACAGTTCCCTTTCCTATGTGCAGACAACTCCTCCTGGACACAGCGGAGTCCTTCCCATTTTACACGTGGTAGCCATTGGCCTTCCCAAAACCTGGCCCGGGAGTGAAATTTTCATAGATTGCCATTGCAGTCATGTTTTGGTAAATAAGATCTGCTTTTTTGTCTTTCTGGGATCTAATTATATCCATAACGCACTGGTTTAGGAAGACATACTGGTCCTGAGGGGAGAAAGAGAAAAAAGAAGGTGAAACAAGTTTTAGATAGCACTGGATTTTGACAGCAATTCTGCTCTTTAATATAGGCTCTGGATTTGGGATGTACTGCACTGCATGTTAGCTGAGAGCATTTTTAGCAGCTGTCTTTTCTACAGAAAACTGGGCTCATGATGTCACCTGATCAACACCCACTCAAAAACTGAGACCAAATTTACTGTCAGGCCTAACATTCCCTTAGGACTTTCATGATGAAGATTCTACTGCCTTCCCAGCTCAGCCTGACCTTATCCATGCACCTTTTTGGGCTGAAGTGGTAATTTCTGCAGAAATGTGAGGGCTCCCTGCAGAATGCACAAGAGAAGATGCACACAGAAACTCAAGACATTTAGAGCTCCGAGTGATAAAGTAGTAAATTACTCTGCTCTGGCTGCAACCACTTTTGTGGGAAGAAAGAAGGTGGGAAGGAGTAAAATTTAAGTAGAAGGTGGTTTCTCTACTCCATAAGTTTCCCGTAACTCTGAGCTGCACCTTTATTGCACCTGCCCTGGGTTATTCTGACTTCTGCAGATGACCCTGCTGGGTGAAAGTCGCTCSCCTACCTCGGTTTGCACCATGAGAGGCCGGTGCATGCGGAGGTCRTACACGACGCCGTACACGTCCACCGTGTTCTCCATTTCCATCTGCTGGATCAGGCGGTCGATGGCAATGAAAGTGCCCGTCCTTCCCACACCAGCACTGCAACAACACGGGAGCAGCCATGAACRGCTTCCTTCGGGCACAGGCTCCTCTCCAGCCCAAGGAAAAGCCAGCGGGGCTGGGAGGGTTATTGCTGCTTCAGTGGGATAGGGATGAAAGGCCCAGCAGCCCCAAGGAGGCAGCACCTCCAGACGCTCCAGCCTCGCAGCTTCAGAAGACTACGTGGGAAAGCACTAGACAAGGCAACTTTTTAGGCCAAGTTTTGTAGCCTAGGATAGATCGTTCACCCTAATGAGCTTCCTATCAGGAACTTTGCTGTCTGCRTAGTGTTGCCGTGCTTCGGAGGCACAGGCAAAGGTCTTAATTTGGCAGGGTGAACAGCCACAACCTTGAAYAGCAAAGAGACTCCATGGTCTTTCACATATATAGACATGGACATACACTTTTTAATCATAATGAAAAATATAATTGTTCTTAAAAGAGCAGCAGCTAAAGGCAAAAAACGGTTCTTGTACCTGCAGTGCACCAGCACAGGAGAGTCTATAGGATTTTGGCTGTTGTATTCCTGAACGAGGTGCCTGAAGTTGATGAGCAGGTCTGTTGTCTCTGGCACTCCGTGATCCGGCCACGAGGTGAAGTGGAACTGCCGCACCGTGTGAATCTCCGACACGTTAGCCTAGGGAAACGCACATGGAGAAAGGAAAACAATCGGGCTTGGGAAGAAATATAGTTTCTATTTAAGATTTCCATTAGGGAATATGGTTTGCTACCACATGGATCAGTCAAAGCTTAGCTTCTTTAAAGCTGGTTGTTACAAACACTGTGTACTTGGATAAATACTAATCCAATTAATCTTTTAAATAAAGAACGCTTTGAAATAATTTCCTTTCACATGACACTCGACTCCAACACCTCCTGGGCAGCGTTATGTTAGCTGGCAGAGATGTGGCCAATTGTTAGCTCTAGCTGCTGTGTTCCAAGGACCTGCATTTCTTGCTGGGTGTAAGTCCGAGGTGAACATGGGTGGCAGGATTGCTGCTGGCGCAGCCAGGATGCCCCATGCGTGGGCATGATCTGCCTGGCAGGTCCCTTTCTCCCACAGAAAGCACCTTTCTGGCAGCTCATTCCCACACCTAGCACTAAAACAGTGTTCTGGGTGGATGGGCAGGTGAGCAAATGCACACACATGAGTATCCCAGAAATCTCACTGTCAGTAAAGCTCCAAAAAGCTTAAAAATCAGGTTTTGGGCAGAAAGGAGACCAAYACATACAAGGCCCTAAATTTAAACACTCTTATTCCTTCCACTTTGAATTTGATTGTAAACTTTAGTGAAATTATTTTATTTTCCTACTCTAAATGTGTTTGGCATGTGCAATCACAGTGATAGGATAAATCCACCTCTAAAGATACTTGCACACAACTAAGGKTTGAGGAACTACTCACATTTTCTACAGTGAAGTCCCGTATTGTCCATTCCGGAAGGACAATCTCCGAGACCATCGTCACAATAATGTCACCGTAASTCATGGATTGCTTGTCTGGCCAATACTGCTCACATTTTGTCTAAAAAACAAGAATTAAAAAATTAGATGCATTACACTGAGCAATGAAACATGCCGGGAGAGTTTTCTATGAGTCCATCTTGATGTTGAAGTCACTGAGTGCTAGTTTTAATTAATAAATTTTAAAACTAAATTAGTTTTAATCGGCCACATGAAGTAGAGCTGGGAAGCACTTCACCCTTCCCAGGGCTCTAAGTATTTCCTGACTTCCAGACTAGCCGAAATAACCCAGATATGACGACCCAGATATGCTTCAAAAGACCATCTGCCTAAAACGGCTAAAAGTCAGCTTTYCAGTTGAGATGCATTAAACTGAAACAGGGTTTATAATAAATGTACATACACAGACACGTAAGCATGCCTAGAAATGTAAGATTAAATCAATTTTAGCAAAGGCAGAAACGCTCAGTTAAAGCCACACGAGCACCGTTCAGTCAAGCTGCATATGCACTACCGGGACACAAGGAATCTTCCCACCTAAGGTAAGGGAACCCCCCATTTTGATGCAGTCTCTAGCATTGCTGATGTTCTGCATTTCCTTGGATATGATAAAAAAACAAAAATGAAGTTGTTGGTTCATCCAAGCAAATACAGCACCCCCTGAAATGCAATTTCTAGATGCTTTTGAGGAATGTAATAATAATAATAATAATAATAATAATAATAAATTAATAAATAAAGCTCACAAGGTACTTAAAGCCAACAATGCAACACTGAGCCCAGAGAAAAATCCTTCTCTGTCAGGTAAAACCAGCAAACAAACGATAATCACCAACAACCAGCCAAACCAGCAGGCCATACCCGGGCTTGCTCGACGCATTTTGTCAACATGACAATAGAGTAGACATTCTTTTCCCAAATCATACGCCAGAAGTCATCTATAGTATTGGGTAAAGGACCCTGTGCTGCAATAAATGCCTTCTTTGAAGTATAACCCTAAGGAGATAAAAATACATACATACACATTAGCATTAATGATGAGGCATAAACCTGGTATTATATAATCATGTGATTTTTTTAAGAGCTATTGCATCATAAAAATACACCTTATTTTTCATTTCAGGTAATTGAGTCACTTACAGGCATATAGTTTGCATTAATGTAATCATCAGCTGCTTGGCTTTGGGCTGACAGTTTAACACGAGAAATATCATCTGCAGAAAGGAAAAAGGAAAACAAAATGCTCAGTTTTAGAGCAGAACTTTTTAGGAAAATATATGTCTAAGGTATGGTTTCCAAATACTTGTTTTCAAAAAAATGATTCTTTTAAAAATCCATGTTAAAAATAAGAATATATAGGTCTCAGCTTAGGAGGCCTGCAGAAAAAATAAGCAGCAAATAAAAAACAAGACAAAACAAATTTTTACAATACTGAACATACCAATTAATAAAAAGAGTTGGTCTTGTACATGAAATTAGCTTCYGTTGTATGGAATTTTAGTGATGTTTAGGTGACAGCTTAAGATAAGGCTTTGTCAGCAAAAGACAATATTATGCATTTATTTGGAAGGAAATATTATGATAGTGTTTTGTCATTAAATAGAATTACAATTTTAGCAAGTAAAATCTTGACTCAGCAGTTCTAGATTTACTAGATTTGCTAACCAACATTAAGCCTACTATAATTGCAATTATGGGAGAAAAATCAGGCAATTTCTCTCCTGCTGCCCTTGCAGCTTGGAGGGCTTTTCCTCCAAAACGTGCACAAGGAAACCTCACTGTTCACTTGCCAATTCCTCCTCGAGCTGCTTCCCGGGATGTCTAGACAGCTTGAGGGTGGTTCAGCTCCTAACACATCTGCAAAGTGGCACCATCGYGACACTTCTCATAGCTCCCCACATCTGTGGTCAGCTATTGCCTCTTGTCTTTCAATCTTCACTTTATGTTTCTCAYAAATGACAATTAAAAATGATTTAATTAAGGGGTGCTGAGGAAAATTCTTYAGGTTTGTTAATACAGTGATTTCCAGGAAACAGCATCCCAAATTCTTACACTTGTATTTGACAATGTTAATCCCTCAGTACTCAGTAATCCTTTTCAGTACTGTTAAAAGCAAATCAACTAAACGCAAGAGTTTTCACTTAAAACCTCATCAGTACAAGATGCTAAACCTAGGAGTGTAACTTACATGGCAAGACATTGTTGTATCTATTTTTCCCCCTGTTTTCAGCAAGTTCAGCAGCAAATTTCGGCTGATGAACTCCAGCAGGCCTGAGTTCCTGCAGTAAAAAATAGATTAATGAGAATCTAGTCTAAGAAGAGTACAGAAACATTTGACTGAAGCAAACTGACACCCCAAACCCTCTTGGCCTTTGCTGTAAGCGCAGGCATGTTCAACTGGAAAAATTATGATAGAAATCAGCTTTTCTCCAACAGTGTGGGAAGGTGACAGCAGCTAACTTGACAGAGAAAGGATTAATAGTGTGTTTAAAGCCCAGAAATGGTCTTGAAATGGGCTTTAGGCAATGGTTTAACATGCAAGACATTTTGGGTGGACTTCAACTAAATCAGGAGCTGAATGAGGGAAGCAAATTCAGGACGTGCACATCAGCCATCTCCAATAAAGGTCCCTTCTTCTCTGCTCCTTCAGGAAACCTTTATGCACACTCCCAAGAAAAGCCAGTTTGCTTTTCAGAACTATGCGTCATGAACCTCTCGCAGCTGACAGCACCTACCTCATACTCCTCAGCAAAGCCACAGTTGGAGTCAGCCTGCTGCTTCTTGAAGTAAGACTCAAAGTTTTCCACTTTAATCAACTTGGATCTAGAACAAGGAAAGCCATGAATTAGCATTGGTATCAGGTAAACAAATGATGAATTTAGTTAACGTGTAACAAAATGTGCGTCACTTACTTCTTGACTCTTCAGGAAGGGGAAAAAAGAAAAAAAAAGGTTGATTAGACACATATGGTTATATTTTTACTGTGTGAAACTAATGAGGAAAGGACAACACTGATAGTGGCACCCACAAAACTGTATTTCCAGGGGAGGGATATCAAGGCACAGCCTTTAACTGATCTGGCCAAGGAGAACAGCACCTCCTTCAGAAGGATATTAAAGGTGGTGTTGGACAGCTGCTCCTGGACTTCTGTTGGCATTGGCCCTCCAAAAAGTAGCCATAAAACCAAGAAAAATCTGGACCAAAGTACAGCATTTTGCTTAAGTGTTTCTTTTTTTTTTTTTTTTTTGAAAACTGCATGAGGTATTTTTATATCTAACAGCAATCCATCACAGTGGGAAGTGAGTACCAAATCCCTGTGGCAGCAGCAGAAGTCTCAGTTGATATGATTATTTTTAGACTGCAGGCTGAAGCCTTTAAATTCCACAAGGAATCAGTACTGCAAAATTCTATATGAACCATACAGAAAACAAGTACTGGGTTCAAAGCAGGTTTTACAAATCTCTCTTAAAATGCTCAGAAAACATTGCGTGAAAGGATATTGACTTACTTAATTGGAGAAAAGGACATTTCAGTATTTCTTCTATCTTTCCTGCAAGGAGAAAGAAAACAACACAAGAGGCTGACAGTGGATTTATGGAACTCATAGGAGATTCCTGGCAAGAGCTATTTCCTGGGCCTGTTCAGAACCATTTCTGCTGCAGCATCTCACCTTGTGCCAAAACCCTCGAGGCAAACCTCACTGCTGCAGTAGGACTGAAACACTTTGCTGCTCATTTAATGATGATTTTTTTTTTTAAATCAGCTTTTTCTATGGGAGCCAAAGCAAAACGCCTGAACACAATGGRCACAGGTTCAGTGCAGGTGGTCCCCTTGAAGGAAGCTAGGAAAAAAAAGCAGCTGAAGGAGAACCACTCATGGATGTTTTCAGAYAAAACCCTCTGAGATGCAGTTATGTGTTCTTTAGCCCTTTTATATCACTATAATCAGTGATGCTGGCTCGCTTGTGACTGAATTACTTTAGGAGCATGCATAAATTCACGAGAGCTRAATGAGGAAGATCTTGACCCACTAGTATAATATGGGGTTGAACATTTTATCAGCAAAACCATTTCAATAGTCAGATGTAAAACTCTGATCCAGAACATAGAAAAAGATTCTGAATATACTGTACTTTCAAGTGTTATACGGAAGACATGTAACATGGGAATAGAGGCCTCCTTGGCAGAAAGCTATGGACATGAAATTCTGCTGTTCTACAGCCSCACAGATGGAAATAAGAAGATGCATTACCTTCTCCTTTTCCAGAAGATGTAACCTCCTACAGCAACTACAGCCAGGATAGCTAAAAGGCATCCGATAACAGCTCCAGCAATGACACCTTATGAAAAGAACAGGTAGTTCTCGTTATTGATCTRCCTCTTCGGTAGAGATCCAATCAATCAACATGCTACAAGGGGACCTCACAAGGGCCACAGCTAACACACAGACACACATCATCACCACCAAAACAAAAAGAGTGATTGTAAATAAGTCAAGGTCTCGCACACGTGGCTGATTTTCACATTCCACTCTAGTGGTGAAAAAAATCATTAATTAGCTATGAGGAAGACACTCCATTTTGAACATTTTGATAGTACAACATTGGCAGCAAGGTMTTTTTGTTTGTTTTTAAATAACCACTTCAGACTTATTTACATGGCAAGTGCAAACTAAGGTGCAAGGTAGATGCACCTTAGTTTTGGGCACACAAATAGTTTTGAGTGTATCCAATTTAACTAAAACTTGCAGTTTTTTTACACAGAGTGCACCCGGGGGACTCCCCTCAGTGGAGRACATCCCAGGACTAGGCAGCATATAAGAAGGCAATAACTAATTGTTAACAACTGCAGCAGATATCCCATTACCTCTACTTTACAGAGGGAAAAATCCAGCTTGAGAGGGCCATGTTTGCGGAGCTGCTCATGTGCCCTAAGCTCACAGGAGTCCTGTAGCTCACTAAAGCTCTTTGGCAAATCCCCCCAGATATCTGCACATGGATTCTGAAATAACTATTAGGGGYTCAATAAGCTGGAAGTTGACAGGGAATTGAACTGTGTAAGCAATGTGACAGGGAGCCCTACTAACCATCTTCTCTTCACTACGTCCTTCAGGAATACCRTTATTGAAAGCTCCTACAGAACAGCCACTTTCTACTTATTTCTGTAGTGGCCTTAGTGTGCCACCCAACTGCTTTTAGCATGACATAAGAAGCTGAGGAGTTGGTTACTTTTGTTATGGGAATTACAGATGGCAAAAAAAGTTCTGCTATGTGCAGAACTAGCAAGGTAAAGGCTTAGAGCAGAGACAAAGCTTAAGAGAGGTCCATCACAGTGAGACCAACAGGTGTTGTASCAATAATTACATCATTTGCCATAACTATGGAATTGCCACAAATAGTGCGTGTGTAAAGCCTGGAGCCCTGAGGTTTTCCTTAGGCATACCTGGGTCCTGAGGTAACAAAACCTGCTCAGAACAGGGTGAAAACGATGCATAACTACATTCTCCCGCAATCCCACCATTCGCAGTAAAGTTTATGCTAGTAAAACCTGCCACACGTGCCCTGTTGACAAAGAAAGGGAAGAAAAAAAAAAAAAAACAAGTATGAGAGATTGTTTATCAGCCCTCTTCATGACACGAAACTTGAAATTTCAACAGTTGCAAAAACAGCCAGGCAGTGGCTTCAGCTCAGTACCTGTATGAATGAAGTGGACTCAGAGGGCCGTTTTCATAGGCATGCACCTTGTTTCCAGTGCCTACATTAACTGTGAATGTCCTAATTTCAGAAGGCAAAGAGGACTGATTTGCCTGTCCTACATCTACGATATATGTTACATAGGTGGTAGTCTTCTTTTGCTTGAAATCCCCGTATGTGCTGTTCAATTCAGGCTTTGAAGACCCACAACCTTCTGGAAAGACAAAGAAAGGGGTACACATCACCCACTGCTTTTGCATGCACTAGCAGAGCTGCTCAGGGTTAAGAGCAGGTCATGTAACTCCAGCTGTGACTGTCCCACAGCTATTCCCTGAAAATAAAGGCTAAGTGCAACAGACACAACCTCGGGACCTCTCTCCACAGCAGTTGAATTTACCGAGCTACTCCCCTCCTCTCCCTTGCTGCTACTTTTCCTCTGGGTTTCATGTCTACCATGTATGGCGGAAGGTCTCTGTAAAGGTTAGAGTTGCTATAAGGAATCCAGTGTCCTGTGGCAACTCTCACTAGACAAGCAAGTCAAATCCAAATCCTTTCTAGCTACTATTGAAGGTAAAAAATACTATGCAATCAGCACAGAAAAGGCCAATTTGTGTCTGATAACATCAGGCCACCCAAGAGAGACAAGCTTCACTCAGGATCTTGTTAAACTTGGCTTGGTCTACGCTGTCTGTGGGCCTACCCTGGACTCCAACGTAACCACACAGAGGTAAGTTCACACATTGGATTTGTATCTCTAAACAGGGCAAGCAGTAACAAGGAGAGCCACCCTGCCTAACTGGAGCCAGCTGAGGGTAGTCCAGGCTCTCTACCTTCAACGCAGAGTGACAGAGACAAGCAAGGCACCTCCACAAGTCAATCTGTCTTATCCCCAAAGACAAGGAATGTGTCCTCCTCTAAAATTGTTGCATGTCTTTCATATCTAAACCCTAGGGGACAACCCCCTGAAAGGCTCTAGAGTCGTAGAAAAGCTCTAGCAACGTTGCTGTGTCTAGACAAGGTTTGATCTGGTATTCACTGCAGTCAAGAGCAAAGTTCTCATCTACTGCATCTGTGCAGGCGTGGCGCACAAGGTGGCTCTCCTGAAGAGAGGTATCCAGTTCCATTCCAAAATAACATACAGTATTCCAAAATGTCCGCAGCCTCACAGGGATGTCTTGGATACTGCCCTTGGGAATCCCTAACAGCTTTAGGCACTATTGCTTAAGCAACTGAAGAAAGCTCCCTYTCTCTATCCCAAAGGTAATGATGCTCCAAATGGGGAAATTATTTTTAGCAGCTGCTCAATTCCTGCCGCGCAGTGGCAGAAATAAAAATGAGTTCAACCAAAAACCTACACTGCTAAAGCTCCTTCATTTGGCAATTTATCACTAGCTATCTAGCAAATAATCGGGTTTTAAAGAGGTGAGTTGTATAAACCAAGCTCTAGTTTTCCTATAGCATTCAATTTCCCATGGCACACAGCGTGGACAGTGCTATCCAGGCCTTTCATCTGCACCCCATCTCCCTCAGTAAGGCACTTTAAGTAACATTAGAAGGAAAGCTGCCATCTCTCTGGACGTTTTTAAGCACCTCACTGCAAAAACCTTCCAGCTGAAGGAAGAAGGGAAGTAGGAAGGAAGACATTCCAAACTCCAAAACAGTTTAATGGTTCTGAGATTCAGTGGAAAAAAAGACTACACAATCTCATGCCAAGAATCACCGGCAAATCGAGACGGTAGCAGAACAGGGGCAACACTGCCACGCAAGACTTGTATACCAGGATAACCCAGGTTGGTCAAGAGTCCAAGTGCAGCAGTGGCTTTYTGAAAACAAGGAGCAATTCAGCTTCAGTCAAGTAAAGTATTTGCACCACAAGTTTTGAAATGCAACTGAAAATACTGATTCAGCTTTTCCTCTCTTCATTAACATCTATTTAGAGCTTAAAGCTATAGGGTGTTTTTTTTTGTCCCGACATAATATTCTCTGATAAATTGTTTCACACAGTTAAAATAACATCTCACAACACCGTACCTGATGCCTCCGTTACGATGATTACTGCGTAGGCTATTAATGGTCCGTTTACAGAGGCAAAATCTGAGAATTTAACAGACAAGGAGGTGTGACTGATGGCCTCAACTAAAGGACCATAAGGAGGAGCAGGTGGGTCTATAAACAGAAAAATATTTGTTAATACCTTATGCTAACAAGAAAAAAGCAGTTTTCCAAACAAGAAAATACTGTAATAACAACTGTTCAGATAATGGATGTGYATTTGTGCATTGTATGACAGTTTCTATGAATCTACTGTTTTATTCACAACCGGTAAACWGATAATGCCCTATAAATCAAATCTGGTGTTCTGCAATGCCGAGGTTGATTTTTTTCAATCCTATATGTATCTTTCCATCCTTGGACCTTACTACTTACCAGTAATACTAGTCTTGCATATGATGTGCACCGCGGCGCTCTCCTTTGAATTTGAAAGGGTTGTAATGTTTACATTGTAGGTGGTGAAATAATTGAAAGGTCCTATTTTGAAGGTTTCTTCCTGGTATTCTGTACATCGTGGAATCTCTTGGGTTGTTTCCCATGTATCATTAAATACTTTTACACTGAAGCCAGAATTGTTACCAATAGGACATATCCATTTGAGTGTTAGGTTAGACTCCTTGTCCACTGGATCACACTGAAATGAAGTTACTGAGGCAGGAACTGCAAAAATAAACAAGAGGAGCATAAAAATGAAGGATGCAGTTTCATACAGGAAAGAGATTAGAAACAGCCCCAGAGAGTAACTAAAGTTACTGGGCACCCTTAATGTCATTTTGTGTGGGTGACCTACAGGACATAAATGAAGAATTGAGACCTTGCAACAGATTAAAAAAGATAATCAAAAAAGCTAAGGTAGCATTGATACCAAGAAGAAAGGTYGCTCTCAAGTAAATGGTGGCTTTTAAGATCGAAATTGTTACAACTTCAGCAGCTCTAACACCTGCCACCATAGCAGGTGTATTGCCTCTCCTGATTCAGGAGGATTTGAGACCTTCAGATAGGGAGAGAAATACACCTGGACTAAATCATTGYTATAGAAAAGGTATTATTTTAAGAAACTAATAGGAGGCAGTAGAACTGTATGATGGAAGAAACAGACATAGCTGAAGGACAGATAGGAGTGACTGCAACTTGTATGAAGGTTTACACATACTCCATCTCTTTCAGATAAACTGGCGGCTGCTGCTGCAAATGCTGACAAGTGATACCAGGTTATAGGGCTCAAATGTGTATCAATAGCTCTGGTGACAACAGCCATCTAGCTTCCAGAGGAAACATAGGTTAGTTACATAACTACATAGTTAACATAACTACAGGGGACCGTTCATTTTGAGGCACCTCAGAAAAGCTCAGAGGACCTTTAGGAAAAGATTCACTTCATCTACGCTAAAAAGAGAAAAAGAAAGGGAAAGCACAAAACACCCCAAGTTCACAGTGAAAGGAGGAAAGCCACAAGAGGTAGAAAAACAGGCACTGCCCGGAGCACCTCAACATCTTCCTCCCTGCTCATGAGTCAAAAGGGAAAGGGGCTACAACTGCCCAGCTCAKCATTGCCCAAAGGCAGCTCTTCTCTTGCACCCTGAAGGGGCCTTGCAGGGCATGAGGACCACCACAAACAAGGGCATGAGAGCTTCTACTCACCAGTAGATTCTTTTATGGAGACCCCCTCTCCTTTGGTTTGACCATCAGCTGCCACTGCAAACACTGCGAAGCTGTACA
>NW_020455050.1:0-1224 GCF_003342845.1 Nothoprocta perdicaria
GACGGGTCCCTCGGGGACGGACGAGGAGGGTCCTGGGGACACAGAGAGGGGTCACCGGGGTCCCCAAGGGGCCCCCACCCCGGGGCCACCCTCAGAGGGGTCCCCAAGGGGTTCCAAAGGGGTCCCCGACACCGGGGCCACCCTCAGAGGGGTCCCCAAGGGGTTCCAAAGGGGTCCCCGACACCGGGGCCACCCTCAGAGGGGTCCCCAAGTCCCGCCCCCACCGGGGGTCTGTCATTCACGGCGGGCACATGGGGGTCCCCTGTGGGGGGGGTCTTGGGGACAGACACGGGGGACCCCTTGGGGGGTTCCCTTGAGAAAGGGGCACGTGGGGACCCAGGGGGAGGGGCACAGAGGGGCCCGAGGGAGGGGGCGGGGGGTCCCTTGGTGAGGGGACATGGGGAGGGAGGGGCGGCTCCCGGACGCCTGGGCCCCTCGGGGGGAGGGGAGGGGAGGGGCGGCTCCCGGACGCCTGAGCGCCCCCCCGCCCGTCCCGTTACCTTCCCCGTGGGTCCGCGTCGCTCCGCCCCCCCCGGCGCGGGCTCCCGACCCGGCGCGGCCGCCGTGACGTCGGGCCGCGACCTTTGACCTCTCGCCCCGCCGGGGAAGACGGGCGAGAGAGCGGCGGCGACGAGCGGCGGCCCCGCCCCTGCCCGCCCCCAGCATGGCGGCGCCCGGCACCAACATGGCGGCACGAGCGTCCAGCATGACGGCGCCCGCTATTAACATGGCGGCACCCGGTACCAACATGGCGGCGCCCGGTACCAACATGGCGGCACGAGCGTCCAGCATGATGGCGCCCGGTACCAACATGGCGGCGCCCGACACCAATATGGTGCCGCCCGCCTTCAACAAGGCGGCGCCCTGCGGCGTTCGCGCGACGTCACCGCCCAACACTCAGCGGCGCCCGGAAGGGGCGGGCGCAGGAAGTGACGTCCGCGGTTGTTGGCGGAAGCGGCCGGCAGGAGGATGGCGGAGGAGGGGGAGCAGGTGAGGGAGCGGCGGGGGCGGGGCCGGGAGGGGCGGGGCGCCGTGACCCCTGACCCCACGTCGCGCAGGTGACGTTCGAGCTGGGCGGGGTCTGCGTCCACCCGCGCGTGCGGCGCCCGTGGGGCCCCGAAGCGCCGATCCCGGGAGTGCTGCGGCTGCTGAGCAAGGTGATGGGGCGGGGCTTCCGGGGCGGGGCTTCCGGTCGGGCCGTGGGGGCGGAGCTTCCGGGGACTT
>NW_020455051.1:0-1239 GCF_003342845.1 Nothoprocta perdicaria
CACCCATGGGTGCCTCGTGGAGGTGTCGGGGACCCCGTGGGGACACGTGCAGGTGACAGGGGCACCCATGGGGAGTCAGGGCAACTGTTGGGACCACCCGTGGGGACCTGTGAAGGTGCCGGGGGCACCCATGGGTGCCTCGCGGAGGTGTCGGGGACCCCGTGGGGACCCATGGAGGTGACAGGGGCACCCATGGGGACAAAGGGCAGGTGTCGGGACCACCCGTGGGGAGCCGCGGAGGTGCCGGGGGCACCCATGGGTGCTGCGCACCGCAGGCGGGGCTTGGGGGTGCTGCGCACGCTGTCGGTGTCGTCGGGGTCGGCGCCGCTGTCGCTCGGGTTGAAGATGCCCAGGGTGTCGCAGAGCTCGTCCAGGTCGGCGGCCACGGCGCGCATGCGGGCGCGCGCCACGCGCTCCAGCCCCAGCGCCACCTGCGCGCGCACCCATGGGTGCCCCCGCGGCGGGTGCGGCGCCCAGGGGTGCCCGGCGGGGGCGGCTCCTACCTCGTCCGACACCTTGAAGCGCTTGAGCAGGGCCACGAACTTCTGCTTGATGTTGGGCTGCTGCAGGGAGAGGGGAGCGTCGGGGCACCCATGGGTGCAGCGGGGGCACCACGGGGTCCCTGCTCCCGCTGGGGTGCCCAGCAGCTCCATGGGATCCCTGCTGCTGCTGGGGCACCCAGTGACACCCATGGGGTCCCTGTTCCCGCTGGGGTACCCACTGACACCCATGGGTGCAGCAGGGACACCACAGGGTCCCTGTTCCCACTGGGGCACCCAGTGACACCCTTGGGTGCAGTGGGGGCCTCACGGGGTCCCTGCTGCTGCTGGGGCACCCAGGACCTCCATGGGCTCCCTTGCACCTGATGGGGGTACCCAGTGACACCCAAGGAGTCCCTGCTCCCACAGGGGCACCCCGACGACACCCTTGGGTGCAGCGGAGGCACCACGGGGTCCCTGCTGCTGCTGGGGTGCCCAGTGACACCCTTGGGTGCAGGTCACAAGCTCCCAGCTCCTGCTGGGGTGCCCACCCCGCAGGCTCCCCACAGGGACACCCAGTGAGACCCATGGGTGCAGCAGGACCCCAYGGGGACACCCAGCGACACCCATGGGTGCAGCAGCACCCGCTCACCCGCGCGGCCGCCGAGGCCGGCAGCTTCCTCCGGCCCTTCTTCACTTTCTGCAGCTCCTCCTCCTCGTAGAAGAGGTCCTGGGGGGCAGCGGGAGAGCGGGGGTGCCG
>NW_020455052.1:0-1282 GCF_003342845.1 Nothoprocta perdicaria
GAGGGGAGGATGTCAAGAGGATGGGGCCTATCTCTTCTCATTGGTAGCCAAAGACAGAAAAAAAGGGTAAAGAGACTAAATTAAAACACAGAGAGTTCCATCTCCATATGAGGAGGGACTTTACTGCCAGATTAACAGAGTCCCGGAACAGGCAACCCAGAGAGGTTGTGGAGTCTCCTTTTCTGGAGTTCTCCAAAACCCGCCTGGATGTGGCCAAGTGCCACATGCTCARGCAGGTCTCTCTGCTTGAGCAGAGGGGTTGGACTGGAGGATCTCTACAGGTCCCTTCCAACCTCAACTCTTCCATGATTCTGTGAACTTGCTGCTSGGGACAGTGACTATTGTTTCCCTTATCACATCTTTGCCACATTTTCAGAGTCCAGTTCTGCAGTGTCTGCGTTAAGAGTTTACTCACCCATCAGACAGGAAGAGGAATTCTTCTGGGCAAGCACAGACTGCTAAKGGCAATACTCTTGTTACACCATGTGCACTCAAGCACTTGCTTCATTTAGCAGCCTAAAAGGTCTCACTGGACTCTCCGGTCCACTGGTAGTTTTCTGAAAGTATCTACTCCTTGTCCACATTCACCAGAGATGATCGTACCCACGGCAGCACATTTTCATCATGCTAAGTGCTCCATCTTGTGTTTAATCTGGAGAAAACTAAGAGGGGATCTRATCAATATGTCTAAGTACCTGAGGGGAGAATGGAAGGAGCATTGGGCCATACTCTTCTTGGTGGTGGCCAGTGGCAGGACAAGGTGTAATGGATACACGCTGATAACACAAGAAGTTCCATCTCCGTGTGAGGAAGAACTTCCTTCCTATGAGGGTGAGAGGGCCATGGACTAGGCTGCCCAGAGAGCTTCTGGATTCTCCTTCTCTGGTGATCTTCCAGCCTGTCTAGATGACACCCTGTGTGACATTCCTGTTTGATTAGGGTGTCTCGACTACAGGATTTCTCTAGGGGTCCCTTCCAAACTCAACTATTCCATCATTCTGTGATTCCGTGATCTCCTTCCTCTCGATTAACGAGCTGATTTTCTCTAGGGCTGCAGAGCTCTGCAGGTGTCAGTCCCTCCACTGGGCACCCTCAGCAAACCCCCGCATCCCCGATTGCTGCTGCTGGCCCCTCAGCGGCTCTGGCAGCAGTCACCACAGCACCAGCACCCCAACATCAGCGTCCTGCTGGCCCAGCAGCTCCTGGGAAAGCAGGGACCTCGCACGTGCACAGTCCAGCATGGGCTGCTGCTGTCACGGGCTGCAGGGACACCAGGTTCCTC
>NW_020455053.1:0-1229 GCF_003342845.1 Nothoprocta perdicaria
GGTGACACTCACAGTAGAGGATCTCGTAGTCGCCCGAGTTGGACACCATGAAGCGACTGTCCTTGGACCAGTCCAGGTGGGTGATGAAGCTGGAGTGGCCCTGGGGGGAGGGCGGGGTCAGCGGCCACGCCCCGCCGGACCCACCCGGATCCCACCGCATCCCGCCGGATCCCGCCAGAGCGAGCCCAAGCAGCCGGGAGAGCCGGAGCACGAGGGGATATCGGAGCGAGTGGGGACGTCCCGGAGAGCCGGAGCGAGCCGGGGCCGGGCGGAGCGAGCGGGGACGTCGGAGTGAATGGGACATCGGGGACACCGGAGCACCCGGGAATGCCGGAGCACCCGGGGACACCAGAGCATCCGGGGAGACCGGGAACACTGGGACACCCGGGGATGCTGGGAACACCCGGAACGCCAGAGCACCCGGGGCCGCCGGGAATGCCGGGAATGCTGGGAACGCCGGGAATGCCGGGAATGCCGGGAACACCGGGAATGCCGGGAACGCCGGGAATGCCGGGAACGCCGGGAATGCCGGGGCGCTCACCGCGCAGCGCCCGAAGCGCCCGTAGCGGCGCCCGCCCTCGGCCACGCTGTACACGTAGATGAAGTTGTCGTGCGAGCCCACGGCCAGGAAGGCGCCGTCTGCGCGGGGAGACGGAACGCGTGAGGCCGAATTCCGGAGCTCGGGAATGCCGGGAATGTGGCACTCCGGAACGCAGGAAGGCCACCGTTCCGGAGCTCCGGAACACCAGAACGCTGGCTTTGTGGAACTCCGCAGCTCCAGAATGCAGGAATTGTGGGTTTCCGGAGCGCGGAATGCCGGAATGCCGGAGCGCCGCCCACCTGGCGAGTAGCGCACCACGGAGAGCTGCTCGTGGCCGTCGGCGCCGCCCGCCAGCTCCCGGCGCGTCTCCGCGTCCAGCGCCAGCCACCTGCGGGCGAGCCCCGGGATGCGGCGCTCCGGGCGCTCCGGGCGCTCCGGGCGCTCCGGGCGCCGCTCCCTCGGGATTTACCGGCCGGCCTGCAGCCCCACGGCCACCACGCGCCCGCCGGGATGGAAGTCGGCGCAGAGGCCGATGTCCTGCGGGAGGGACAGGATTCCCGCTGCATCCCGCCGCAGCCCGCTGCATTCCTGCTGTGTTCCTGCAGCGTTCCCGCTGCAGTCCCACTGCATCCCGCCGCATCCCACCCCATTCCCGCCCCATTCCCGATGCATTCCCACCCCATTCCCG
>NW_020455054.1:0-1272 GCF_003342845.1 Nothoprocta perdicaria
AGGAAGGAAGGAAGGAAGGAAGGAAGGAAGGAAGGAAGGAAGGAAGGAAGGAAGGAAGGAAGGAAGGAAGGAAGGAAGGAAGGAAAATAGAAGGAAAGAAATGTATGTGGAAGAAAAGAAATGTATGTTCACAATGCAAAGTCCAGATATTTGTGCTTGATTATGTTATATGTCATATTATGGGATATGTCATACAAATTAATTTTGCAACTGTAATGTTGTGATGACTTCTAATTTATACTTTGTGTAAAAATAAAGAGATAAAACCATAATTCAGAAAATTGAAATGATAAATTCATTCATTTTTGAGAAATTCCTTTGATTTTGATTTTGACATTCCTTTTTCCTTAGCACCTTCCTAGCTTTTGGCTTCACCTCATTGTTCTAAAATGTCTGACCAGGCTGTGTTCTTTGTGTATATGAAATCATCAGCTTCAGGCTTGGGCTTTCCTAGCAATAAAAGTAATTCTGTGGAGCTCATGAGCTAAATAGCCAATCCTGTAGTTTTCAAAATGACACATAAAAAAAGGCTCTAGCTCATGCTCTTTTTCAGAGTCTTACTACTGATCACAATGAAAGGAGGAAACATTAATCAGAAGAAACAAAGGAAAACAATAGTAAAGTGGTTATGGATTTCTTTTTACATTTTCAGAAGATCCTCAAATGCTTGACCTTATTTGAAATTTACATTTCGAATGCAAGTGGTGAATGCAATTAAAAACTAAGCGTGTTTATAAATGTGTTTCATTTCAGAAAACTCTATGACTTATCAAGTTTAACTTTCTCTTCTCCCTTATCAATATTTGATGTATCCATGAATATGCCCCTAGTGAAAAGTCTTTTTTTTTTAAATGTTGGTTTGTTTGCCAAAAACATACCTTTCTGTAATCTATTTTGTTGCTGTGCTTCTCAATACATTTTATATTAAAATGATAAAGATTTTCTTCTGCAAATTGCTGATCCTGGAACTAAATGAGATAAAGCATAGCTCTGTGTCTGTATTCAGAGCATGTCCCATGATAATATGGAAGGCACCAGGAAAATATTACATGTAGTGAAAGACAGTGAATGCAGTCTTTTGTACTACTAGTCTTGGAAATTAGTTTTGTCTCTGTACATCTGTCTCGGCATTGTAAAATTATTTGCTTGATTAATTTCTCTGTGAGTTATTAATTCACAAGCATGGAACTGTAAAAATATTATGGGAAGTAACTTCATCTTATCATACTACATCCATCTGTTTCTTTCTTCAGCTGTTAAAGGTTGAGACAC
>NW_020455055.1:0-1173 GCF_003342845.1 Nothoprocta perdicaria
TGACTAAGGGTTCTTGTGCACAGTTACAAAGCAAAGTTAAAGAAAGAGAGCGCACTATGTTCACTTACCACAAATCTGTTGTGGGAAGGGGGGTCTCTCAGCCTCGAGGAGTAACCTTGAGAGGCGTCCCTGCTCAAGGGGAGATCCTGCTGTGCAGGCCRCAGCYGTGTCAGGAGAGCTCAAAGAGCTCTCGGACTGTCCGCATATTTATAGGATAAGATGATTGACTTATAGTCATTCTTTCATTTCAGAGGCCCAGTGGCTAGTGCACTAGCCTTACCTCCCCTTTGGGATGCAGCCTTCAGGACTGCTCTGTTGAGTCTAAGTGGCAGAAGAAATCCGAATGGTGGCGCCTACCAGGATTAGATAAATCGCTGATGGTTAGCAACTGAACAGGGCTGCATGTAAGGTCCAGGCCAGGTTGAGCTGAGAAAGGAGCATATCCATCAAAGGGGAGTGGGGGTGTGTGTGCGTGCGTGCGCTTGTGCATGTACCTGATGCATGTGGCTTTTCTTTCTGGTTTACTTATTTATTTATTTCTTTATTCCTCCCTATCTTTTTTATGGGCTTGTGGACGGTTGGGGGCAGTGGCAGAGGTCGGGGGTGGCGCGTGGCGGTTTACCTCTGCTTGGCTGCGCTGGCGTGTTCACGGTATTTTTCTATTTTTTTTTTTCTGAACTTGGGGGGCACATGGAGGGTCCGAAGTGGGGGGGAGGTGGGATGGGCTTGCCCTTTTGTGTGTCTCTGCATGCGAGTGTCTGTGTGTGTGTGTGTGTGTGTGTGTGTGAGCGCCCATGTACCCCGTGTGCCCCGTGTGTTCGTGGGTTTGGTGCTCTTTTGCTGCCGCTCCCAGGCGCCCTGCCTCCCCCCGCCCCCGCCGTGGCGGCTTTTTACTGAACCCTCTCCCCGCCACACTCCTCCCCGCCCCGCCAAGGATTTCTTGATTACAGGATTTCTTGATTACAGAATGAATGCTACTGGACCATTCGACCAGTAGATGCCTGGTCCTCCATGCCATCGCCGCAGCAGAGGCTGCATCTTGGAGCTGGGCTGTCTTCCCTGGCCTTTGCCAGGAGCATGCCACCTACTACCTTCAGATTCCCTTTGTTATGTCGTACTCTAAAGATTGAAATTGCAGAGCCTGATTACACGAATACATGCCTGGGAAGGCAG
>NW_020455056.1:0-1273 GCF_003342845.1 Nothoprocta perdicaria
GAAAGGCTAGTGCGGACTTTACAAAGAACATTTTTATGATGGGAAAGTAGAATTTCATGGGAATCTGTCCAAAACTCAGTGATGCAAACAACCATCATGAATGTGTACAGAGACAGCTTCTGAGAGCTAAGAAAGAGCTTCTGAGAAGACAGTTTCTGGAGCTTTTGAGGGCTGGAAACACCAGCTTYTACTGATCTGCTGGCCATTGCTTTGGAGTTTGAAGATTTGCTAGAAAGATTTTTGAAGAGAAGACATCCACCATTTGGGAATTTAATACCCCTTGCTATCTGCAGATGGTGAACATGCAGGAAATCTCATGAGTTCGTGTGATGATAAGACTTTTTCCCTCTTCCTTAGCCTTCTTTGCATGTGGATCAAGTAGGGTTGTGTAGAGTTTATGTAGAGTTTATGCTGTTTTTTTATGAACACTGGTATGTTAACTACCTTGTAATCCAAGGAGGCACTATTCCAGCTGGGAACTGGCAACAAGCAAACAAAGCCAGGCAGGCTGGCAGTCAACAGTGGGATGGACCAATTACCAGATTCAGCAACATTTCCAGCAACAAACCTGTTCCCCAGKCCATTCTTCCTGCACAATAACAACCCTGATGCAGCAATGGACTGTACACGTAGCTCTCCCCTTTTAACAGAATTGGATATTCAGGTTAGCGGCTTACTTTGACTCTTCTMCTGGAGGCTTTTTCTGCAAAAGCTCTCATCTTCCTCTTTTTCCTGGAAGAGGAAGATGTCAGTTTTGGWTAACTGATTCTACAGAGAATCCCTGTTAAAGTTAGAGATTGCAATATTATAATTACCAGAAGGAGTGCTCATGTTTGGATTGCCAGTGAAAGGCAGCTATTAGAGCAGGTTAGAAGAGAAAAGCATCTGGATTTATGGCATTTGAATGACCGAACTTTTCCATAATTGTGTGGAGGCTTGAGAGCAATATATTTCTATAATATATGTCTGTATGTCTATAAACACATCTAACACTGACTATTTTATAAAGACATATGTTATTGTTTTTGGAAAATGAATAAATGAACAAAATGAATACTATTTTTTTGGCAGAATTCTTCATTTTTTTTGATCCTCAACTTGATAGACACTTAAAAACAGTAGTAATTTTAAAATTAAAATTCTTTGCCAAAAGTGTTTGTAATTGTATTTCCCTGGGAAAAAAAAAAAAAAAAAAAGGAAGACTTTTTGATTGGTCATCGATCCAAGCTATCCCATCTAATTTAGAAATATTTTCACAAATAGAAACATAATA
>NW_020455057.1:0-1233 GCF_003342845.1 Nothoprocta perdicaria
TAGATTTTGGGGTGGGCGGACTTGCGTGCGCCGCTGCGGGAGGGAGCACTTAGGTTTTGGGGTGGGCGGAGTTATACAGATGTGCAGTAACAAGTAACATTAGATGATCTAGACTCTTGTACATAGAATATGATTAATATGTAAATTTTAGGATAGTTATGATATAAGTTTTGTATATGTTATAATGTACAGTTATAAAATAGGTAAGAACGTTATATGTATAAATAATAATATTTAAAGGAAACATATATGTTAGATGATATTAGTATATCTTACCATTTATGCATAATATAAGATTAATTTCATGATATATAATTTTACATAATATATTATATGTTATAAAAATATTTATATAACATTAAAATTTAGATATTGATAATATAACAGATACTTGTACATAATATAAGACAGAGTTTAACTGAATGTCATAATATATAACATACTTAGCATACATTCTGTGTTATATTAATATGTACTTCATAAAAAATGTATAATCTTATATATCAGATTAAAGGTATTATATTACACATCTAGTTATATAACAATAGTATTGGATATATTTTGGATATAATTATACATATAGATTATAATATATTATTATATAACACATGTTTATATTTATAAATATAAAATGTATATATGTTATATGATGTATTCTAAATCCAGTCATATGTTATATATCTATAAATTTGCATATTATATTATATATAATATATCCTATGCATTAGATATTTTATTTACCATGTATTATAAAATTTATCTTACATAAAATGTATGTAGGTAAGATCTTAGTATATATTTGTATACAAATATATGTAATATATACTGTATATTTATGTATACATTTTATATTATATGCAATATATATTATATATTGCATAGATATCCTGTAATACATATTAATCTGTAATATACAGATAGATGTTATATATAAAATTATATTTTATTATAATATATATACCAAAGAATATACAATATATATCTCATATACATATATAAATATAATAAAAAATATATGTATATATTATATATTATCTTATCCAATATGTATATATATAATATAAAATGTATATATTAAATATGAATATATATTACATTTACAATATATATATAGTATATATAGAATCATAGAATCATAGATATGATATATAATATACTATATAAATTACTATATGCAAAATAAATGTACAGGATATAATATACATAAAATATATAGGGAAAGGGGGGGAAGGG
>NW_020455058.1:0-1279 GCF_003342845.1 Nothoprocta perdicaria
GTCCCCTTCTTCCCTGCATTCTCCCTTCCTGAACTTATACATGTTAATCATATCCCCTCTCAACCTTCTCTTCTCCAGAGAAAACAGGCCCAGTTCACTCACTCTCTCCTCATACAAGAGATGTTCCATTCCCTTAAGCATCTTAGTTGCTCTTCTCTGGACCCTCTCGAGAAGCTCCACGTCCCTCTTATACTGGGGAGCCCAGAACTGCACACAGTACTCCAGGTGCGGCCTCACCAGAGCTGAGTAGACGGGCAGGATCCCCTCCCTTGACCTGCTGGCAACACTCCTACTGATGCAGGCCAGGATCCCATTGGCCTTCTTGGCCACGAGGGCACACTGCTGATTCATGGTTAACTTAGTGTCAACCAGGACTCCCAGGTCCCGTGGAGCTGCTTTCCAGCAGGTCGACCCTTAATCTGCACTAATGCCTGGGGTTATTCCTCCCCAGGTGCAGCACCCTGCAGTTGCCCTTATTGAACCTCATGAGGTTCCTCTCTGCCCAACTCTCCAGCCTGTCCAGATCCCTCTGGATAGCAGCACAGCCCTCTGGAGTGAATTGAGAAGTTATATGATCTTTTAGAGGTGCACTGATATCACCCCTCTCCCAAGGGACAAGATTGGGCAAAAAAACATTGGTTTCAATCGCAGAGTTTGGTAGACAGGATAAGGATATTGCAGAAGGAAGCTAAAGTGAAGAGCGGGAAGGGAAAAGCTCTAATTTGTGCAGTGCTGGGTGCGAGTCTGGCAGCTGCATTGGAAGAGAGAGAGCAGAAGTTTTGTGAACCTGATACCGTGATAGATTCCCTGCGAGTGGCGGTGAACACTCTGCAGGATCAGTTAAAGGAGTACAAGTGATTGTTGGAGGAGGAAAGGAACCAACACATGATATTAAAGAATGAATTGAGGAATCAACTTTTGAGAGAAGTAGATGTATCAGAAGTAGAAATGGTGCATGCAGAAAAGGGGATACGGTAAATTTATCCCCAAGTAGATTTGCAGAAGGCCAAAGGAGCTGTAGAAAGCTCCCCCTCATATGTGTCCGCTGATTAAAACAGAGTATGTATACAAAGACAATAGTGATGATCATCCTCAGGTTATCACCAAAGAAGTCCCATTTACTGCAACTGAATTAGCAAAGCTGAGAAAAGATTTYGCAAGAATTGCAAAGGAATCAGATACAGAGTATGTTTGGAGAGTGTCTTTGTCAGGAGGGGATGGAATCTTGTTGTCAGAGAAAGAAGCAGAAAGATATTGGGGTCCGGGTGTGTTCCTGACC
>NW_020455059.1:0-1231 GCF_003342845.1 Nothoprocta perdicaria
GCGCCCGCGCGGCTGTGCGCAACACCCTGCACGGCTGGGGGGGACCGTGCGCAACGTCCCGCGCGGCTGTGCGCAACACCCTGCACGGCTGGGTGGGACCGTGCGCAACGTCCCGTGCGGCTGTGCGCAACGTCCCGCGCGGCTGGGTGGGACTGTGTGCAACACCCTGCACGGCTGGGGGGGACCGTGCGCAACGTCCCGCGCGGCTGTGCGCAACACCCTGCACGGCTGGGTGGGACTGTGTGCAACACTCTGCACGGCTGTGCGCAACGTCCCGCGTGGCTGGGGGGGACCGTGCACAAGCGCTCGCGCAGCTGTGCGCAACGTCCCGCGCGGCTGGGTGGGACTGTGCACCGAGGTCCTGTGTAGTTTTGCACAGTTATCCTGTAGAGCTGTGCACAGTTACCCTGTGCCGCTACACCCAACGGCCTGTGTGGCTGTGCGCAACAGCCTGCCCCTCTGTGCACAGGTGGCCTACACAGCTGTGCACAACAGGCCATACGGCTGTGCGCACCGTGCTGCACAGACGTGCACTACGTTCCAGACGGCTGTGCACACCGTTCCATATGGCTGTGCACACTGCGCCGCACGGCGGTGCACACCATTCCCTACGGCTGTGCGCACCGCGCCGCACGGTGGTGCGCACCATTCCCTACGGCTGTGCGCACCATTCCCTACGGCTGTGCGCACCATTCCCTACGGCTGTGCGCACCGCGCCGCACGGCTGTGTGCACCATTCCCTACGGCTGTGCGCACCGCGCTGCACGGCGGTGCGCGAGCGCCCGCGCTCAGCCCTGCAGCCGGCCCGGCCCTCTCCCTCCTCCTCGGTGCGCGGCCGCTGCTCCGGGGCCGCTCCGGTGTCACCGCCGGCGCTCCGACGGCATCCTCGGGCCACCCTCAGGCCACGTCGTCCTCCACACTCAGCGCCTGCCGCTGCGGGGAGCGGGACGTCAGCGCGGGGACGCGGGGACCGCCGGCGCCCGCCGGCCCCCTGCTCACCGCCGGGTAGCTGTAGCCCTCGTGGCTGCGGCCGAGGCTCAGCTCGTCCTCCGTGGTCTTCTGGTACACGGGGTTGTCGAAGTTGATGCTGTTGGTGTTCTTGAGGCGCCAGTTCTTCCACACGAGGAAGGCGCCGAAGGCCAGGAGGATGAGGAGCACTGCGGGGGGAGGAAGGAGGACGGGAGGGGGTCAGAGCCGCGCGGGGCAGGGGGCTGGGGGGGCCGCACGGGAC
>NW_020455060.1:0-10673 GCF_003342845.1 Nothoprocta perdicaria
TTTTTTTTTTTTTTTTTTTTTTTAGTTCCTTTTATATCTAACATGCTATATTGCATTCCTGTGTTCATCTCTTGTTCTCTTGCTGTTGAGTCTCTATCATGAATCATAGATAGCAATCCTGGAAGTAGTATCTTACAGATACTTTTTTTAAATGTTTCACTATTTCAACAGCTGTAAAGTAAGAACAACAGTTCTTTCTTTACAACAGTTCAACAGTAAGAAGCTTTTCCCATAGCTTTCTCTCTCCCAGCAAACCTCATGTCAGTTTGCTATCTCCAGTATGAAAATACTGTGGTATGTTTTACTCTTCAGTGAGGCTTTAATTTTTTTTTATTTAGCTTTTTAGTAGGTCAATATTTATTCCCTTTGAGAGCATCTTGACTGCAACCAAGATTTTCCCAACTAAAATCAGTGCATTGTCTTGCTTGACTTGAACAAAAAGCTTAGACATGGGTTTATAAATTTCTATAATGTACTTTTACCATGTTTCTTGTGTAGTTTGTCAGTGGCCATTTTTTACGTATGTTTTAGTACTGTTTTTTGTCATCATCCTGCAGAAGTGAAATGTTTATCATCATTCTTTTCCTATGTGTGTATATATATGTACACATACTCTCATGCAGACATCTAAGTTTGCTTATAAGAAAATTGATGTCCTAACTGCTGGTAATAGATTGTCCATTTAAAAAAAAAAAAAAAAAAAAAAAAAAAAAAGGTTTCCTCTATTTATGTGCTTATGGCATTTAGTACTCTTGTCAATGGACTTTTCTGTTTAGACTTATTTTATATTTAAAATCTTAATCTTAAAATTGTGTCAAACAGGGCCGAAGCAAATCTGAAGTAAATTCTCTTTGTGCAGTATGAGCTAGTCCAAACCAATTTGCTATCTGCAGATAATATGACTCATTTCTGAATAATATGCCTAGTTAAAAACAATCAAGAAAACAAAAACAAAACAAACCAACCAAACAAAAAACCTTCTCTTCCCTGCTCATCTGAGAATTAAAAGAAAATGTGGATATTTCCATACTAGATAGCCTTTGTACTGCAAATACTAAGATATCTAGAAATAAAACTCTATAGGAGTCTCTATATATTTTTTCATATTGTTATGGAATGGGAGGTCATTTTATACAGGATGTCTTTTTGCTGTTGTATTTCTATAAACTCTGCCTAAGATGTGCAAGTCTTATTGGGGGAGCTAGTGTAGACCAGATGGTCGGTTTCATTCAGAGTGTTCTGTTCCTCAGTAGAGCAGAGAAATATGGTGTAATGATTTTTAAAAAGTATAGTGTTTCTCCATCAGTACGTTTCTATTAGCTTTACCTATCTACTATTCCCATTGTTGTAGGAACTGCAATCTGAATTTGATGCAGAAATGAAAAGACAAGAATGTGAGTTTCGACAGCAGACGAACAAGATGAGTAACTTAGTTCTGTCCCATGAAGCTAAAGTAAGTTATTTTAAACTGCTATGCTTTACTCACAGAGTAAATTAGTTTATTATAGTCTCGAGTTACTCCTGCATGAAACACATGAAATTATGATGGTGCTAACTTTATGTTTCCCCCTTCCACATGTGTATTAAACTACTACTTTCCAGGCCAAGAGGAAGCAGAGCAGAGGTACTTGCAATGTGCATCTTAACTTTGTTCTTAGTGACCATGTTTTTTCCCTGTATAAATAGAAAAATTGTTTAGGTCCTTGAAGTTTTCTATTTCATTTATTTCAAAGCTGCTGCTCTAATAATGGACTTAAAACTTTATATGGTTCTAGTGTTTTTTTTTTTTTTTTTTTTTTTTTTTTTTTGTGTGTGTGTGTGTGTGTTTGCTTTCTTGAGCAAGAACAAAAAATCCAAGCATTTTGGAAGAACAGTTCTTTACCTGAGGGGAAGAAATGGGTTAGAAAACAATTACTGTCTTGATCTGGATAGATTCACAGTGAGATTACAACCTTACTGAATTTTTTCCATTGGACTTGTTGTAAGCAGTTCATTTGAGACCCCAAGTTTAATTCAAAATATAGACATACATAGCCTGGAATGCATATTAATTAGAAGTTCTGGAATTCATTATGAGTCTGACCCTCTACTTGTTGATAAAAGGAGCAAAGCAGATGTAACCATTATACTTCCAAAAAAGCACAATGTGCTGTAGTATTGTGGCACTTCAGAATAGGTAGAATTATTTTCTGAGGTGTTCCTGAGACTGTTAGTTGAAATTTAGAGTCAATTTTGAAGTTTTTAATGTTAAAATTTTAGTTAAATACTTTAAAAACGCATAATTCAGCATATCTACTTAGTCATTCTGGAAGAGATTTCTTTCTCATTTTGGTGGTCATATCAGTCTTTTGGCAGATAAGTATTAAGAAAAGGCTTATGTAAAGAATGGGTGCAGTGCACCCTGCAGGGCAGTTGCAGGTGCTCAAGAGCAAATGAGTAAGAAGACTTTGCTGATGTGAAAAAGCAGTGTTAACCAAGGCTAAAGTGTTTTCTAAATACAGAAAATAGTTTGAAGACAACTTCCTGAAGACGACTTCCCGAAGATAACATTTACATTTAAATTGAGAGTCAAAATAGACCGGTAGGAAAAACTTATAAAGTAGATTGGTCTAATTTCATCTGAAACTGGACTTGATGCAAAAGCTGTACATTTCAAATACAAACAGAATAATGTTTGAGGAAGGATTCTTCTTTCACTGTAACCTGTCTCCTGCTGTTGAAAACACAGTTTTTGTGGTCACTTTTTTCTTTTTGTTGTTAATATACTTTGTCTCATTTTTCTGATCTGTAGGACACATAGTACCCATCTCATCAATAACATTTTCACTTCTGATTTATATGAAGGGAATAGTTTTTGTCTTTAAACAAACACCAAAAAGTGTTTGAGATTCTAAACTGGAATCTCTTATTTTTTCTCTAAAGGTGAAATATAATTGAAGGGGAAGAATTGTGGTTAAAATTGACAGTTCCAACTTCTTTCCAAAGAAAGAAGTTGGAAATATAGAAGTTTCTTCCAAAGAAAGAAGTTGGCAATATTGTTTATAATAAAATATTGTTTATAATAAAATATTGTTTATAATAAAATATTGTTCCAACTTCTTTCCAAACAATAGTGTGTTTGCTTTCCTCTGGTTCAGACCACTGTTGCAAGATAAGTTATAGATGCACACCGCTAGAGTATACCTACCATACAGTCCTTTCTTCAGATTTGTTTGGGATCCTGTGAGAGTGCTAGAAATACTACACAAGTCACGTCCTGAAGACTTTAACTAAGCAACAGATATGTGAAAAACAACAACCTGGAACTTCTTCCTTGAAACTGATTCTGACAATGACTTGGGCCATTGCTGCCTGCCTGGGGCATACTAATACCATGCAAATGCATAGATGACGATAGATTGTGTACAGCTTTGCTGTGCAATTTTCTGATCTTCTAACTAGATACTTTTCTTCTGGAGAAGACCCGGAGCAATTGTATTTGTGGTTCAAGCTTCATTGGCTCATATCTATGTTGCAGATTGGTATGGAGTTCTGGGACCCAAAATTCAGAAAATACCTGGTGAAGTACTAGTGCCTACTTATCTATCTATCTACTATTTATCTATCTACTTATTACTTACTTACTTCATCTTGGAAGAATTGTAAAAGCAAAATAAGAGTTATTCATATTTTCCAGGTTAACCGTGTACAGTACAGGATTCTTCCTGCTAGGAGGAAAAAAACACAATAGAGAGATGGACTGTAACACAGGCGTTGCTTTTGTGAAAGAAAACTTAATTTGAATGCTATTAGACTTCCATCGTTCAGATCATACTCCCAGAATATCCTTGTGACTGGGAACTGAGGGGGGAATGATGGAGACTAAGGGGGCAAAAAGTGGGGAATGATGGAGAGTAAAGAAGGAGGAGTGCTTAAGGCTGTACAGGGCATGGAGGTTATGATTTAAATATTTTGCTGACCAGTCCTTTCTACATGGGCTAACAAATTGCTTCTCCTTGTCAATTATCAGGACTTCTGCCTTGCAACAAACATTTGGAACTTTTGGGCTGAGCAGCATTACTAGCAGCATTCAGTACAAATATTCCAAACATATTAGACTGTTTTTTCCTTCTGAAAAAATCTCATCTGGGCTATCTGTAAATCAAGATTCGTTTAGTAACTATATTAGTTTATATTCCACCATTCCAGGAGTTTCTAATATTTCTTTTCCAAATGATATCTGGGTATCCTGGTTAGTAAAGGTTGGACTAGATGATCTCTAGTCCAACCTTGGACTAGATTTAAGGTCCCTTCCAACCTTAAATATTCTGTGATTCTGTGATCCTGTGCAGCTAACAAGTGTTTCCATCGATCAGAGAGGATTTTATGGAACGGAACTAAGCCTTGAACTCTCTGTTTTGATGAAACCATGTGAATTGAGATACAACAAAATGATCAAGAAATATGTTTACCACTTCCTAGGTGTTAGTAATTCTCTATTTATCCTTTTATGTCCTATTATGTTTTCCTTAAACATGTGTTGCTGACTGCCATCAGAATTTGGATGCTGGAGTAGGAAGCCTTTGGTAAAGCAATTATCAAAGTTTATGGCCTAGAGCATTTCACATTCTTGTTCTGATTGGAGCATCATCTTATTTGCATGCAGCTTTCCAAACTAAATATCAAAGACAATTTGCAAAGCTGTTTGCAGTCTATATAGAAAACATCAAGCAAATCCTCTTCAAAAATTGTTGAATGAGAACAGTTCTGGAATAACCAATAAGTTACTCATGCTTTATGAATACTTTATTCTGCCTTTCTGTAGTAGTTGAAGCAGCTTTGGCACTTTTCAATTTGGAAATCTGTAAGACTGGCAGTTGATCATTAGTTCATACTTTTATCAAATATAATTCCAAAAATTAGGCTACTCTTACAATTTGTATCGTTTTGAAGGCAGTGCTTCAGTTCGAATCTGACAGAGTTCCTTTTATTTTATATACAGTTAGATTATCTTGAGTAATATGTATAAGCAAATACTTTTAAAGAAAGATGTTGCTACTTATTTTATATGCAAGTGCTGAGAGATGTCCTAGATATTTTCTAGGTATGTTCCATACCATTCTTTTTTTTTTTTTTTTTCTTTTTCCCCTGTGTATCAATGGAGGTCCAACCTCTTTATAGTCTTAAACAATTGTCCTCCAATGAAATGATGTAAGAATTTACCAGGTCAGAAAGGGGAATGCTGTGAGAAAATGAGTTCTTTCAAGAGATGGGGTAGGAGAAGGTGAGACCGAGAATACTCAAAAGAGCGAGAAATGAAATACAGCCCTCTGTATCTCTTCCCCACTTTTATGCCCTTCCCCATCTTGGACTCTCAGCACATCACTTTCTTTCTCAGGCAGATCCTCATAATAGCCAGATTTTTATCTCACTTTCGGCGGTTCTTTTCCACCAAGTTGTTTATGGATTTGGAATTTTAAGATCTCTGTGTGGAATGTTGTGGAAAGACTATTTGTGTTGCTCATTAATAAAAGCTATTCTTATTGTATTGTAATTTTGTTTTGTAGATATTTCAATGTGATGATAAAAGTTCTCCTAAAAAAGATTTTCCTACCTCGGAAATACAAAAACTTCAGGATGACAATGACAACCTTCGGGCTATTATTGCACAAATGAGGAAAGAAATGGAGAGTCTTAATGAGCAGATGCTGCCCTCTTGTCCTCAGACAGAAAACAGACAGCTTGCAGAGCAAACTAACACTGGCATAACTACAGAAATCTCAGAAGTCTCCTCTGGTCGTGAGCTGGAATGGGATGAAGGTGTTCTTACATAAATGTTTTATTATGTTTTTTAGTTTTTATTTTTATACAGTATTGACTTCAATTTATTGATATATGGGGCTTGGGGGTTTTCTTTGTTTTTTGTTTGTTCATGTGCCTTAATCTTTTTTCTCCAACTGTATTTGAAAAGCTACTCAACTATTATTTTTCTACTGAGCATGACCAGTTTCCTGAGAATGATTAAATAATACAAGATTGAAAGAAAGCAAGCCATTTTTCAGTATGCTGTTTGAGCTGAACTTTTTAAACGTCTTACCTGTTCAGTTCTTCATTTTGTAGCTAGACAATGTTTGCATATTGTGAAATTGTACTGCTTTCATATTTTTTCTGCTTTGTTTAAAAGTGTGTCTATTAAAATAATTATTAATGTATTGTAATGTTTTATATTGTAATATATTGTAATGTATTTATATTGTAATGTATTAATGAGACTATGTTCTGATATAGTTGTTGCTATGAAAGGATAGACTATATATATGTATACACACATATATGTGTGCAGTCTTATTGCTGTTTTCTTTTAGGTTCATCATACACAGACAAAGTTTCCACTGGAACCACTTTAAACAATATCGAAATGAGTTCTGCTAACTTGGATTTAGTAGTAAAGCCACACAAAGAAAAGGTATGAAGATGTTTAAACTCCTAAGATGTATGTGATTATATAAATATCATATTGCTTTTGTTTACATATTTAAAAACAGAGCCATATGCTTCTATATGGTGAACTAGTAAGGAGTATAAGTCAGATGAGAGCCCATGATTTTTATTTATTTATTTTTCTCCAGACAAAATTATGTTCCTTCTGTCTGAGTAATAAATTTGAGCTAGTCATTCCCTGGCATGATTCCTTCATGATTGATTTCTCTCTTTTCGTCTCTCTCTCTCCCTCTCTCATATATACACACGTGTGCACATACTCGCTTCAGTTTTGGAAACGTGTAAACTGTTCTCTCAACTCTGGATGGCACTGTGTTTATTTATTTTTTTCTCTCTGTAAAGAAGAAAAGCTCTCTTCTGAGCTCTGTTTTGCCGGTCCCAGCAGCCACTGGAGCCCCATTCCTCACTTCTGTCTCCTTCCTCTGCAGACAGAATCACAGAATATTCAAGGTTGGAAGGAACCTCTAGAGGTCATCTAGTCCAACCTTCCTGCTCAAGCTGGCACATGTAGAGCATGTGGCACAAGGTGGCATCCAGGCAGGTTTTGAAGACCTCCAGAGAAGGAGACTCCACAACCTCCCTGGGCAGCCTGTTCCACTGCTCTGTCACCCTCACAGTAAAGAAGTTCCTCCTCACCTGGAGACGGAGCTTCCTGTGTTTCAGCTTATGCCCATTACCCCTTGTCCTATGGCTGGCCACCAATGAAAACAGCTTGTCCCCTTCCTCCCTGCATTCTCCTTTCCTGAACTTATACATGTTAATCATATCCCCTCTCAGTCTTCTCTTCTCCAGAGAAAACAGGCCCAGCTCACTCTGACTCTCCTCATACGAGAGATGTTCCATTCCCTTAATCATCTTAGTTGTTCTTCTCTGGACCCTCTCGAGAAGCTCCACGTCCCTCTTATGCTGGGGAGCCCAGAACTGCACACAGTATTCCAGGTGCGGCCTCACCAGACCTGGGTAGAGGGGCAGAATCACCTCCCTTGACCTGCTGGCAACACTCCTCCTGATACAGGCCAGGATCCCATTGGCCTTCTTGGCCACGAGGGCACAAGTTAGCTCAATTCATTTTGCAGAGATAAAACCAACTCTACAATCTTATTTTTTCAGCCTCTCTTTCTTTCAGTGTCACTGTACCTCCTAGTGTTCCACATGTGTGCATATACATTACACAAAGAAGAATTTGTGGTAATCTGCTATTTGCTCTGAAGTCTTTTTGTTTCCACAGTTTGTCTTAAAATCATTTGTTCTCTAATGAACAGTTCTACATTTTTTATCTTACATGTATTATTTTACATTTATAGTTAACAAGGTGGAGCATACTTGTGGAAACTTCCAAGGTCATGATAATAGTTTGGTACATGATTTAATTTGTTCTGTACTGCTAATGGACTTCAGAATAACTTTACACTTTTTCTCAACTGTCTTTTAGTGCACTAAACCCTCCAGACCATGCTGCCAAAATATTCATTATAAATGCTATTTGTTGTTGTTGTTGTTGTTTTTTTCCAGGAACGAAAACCCAAAGTTCTTAAAGAAAGGATGGTAGACCATTTGCAAAAGTTGTCTGATGTAGGGCTGAGTGATAGTCTTCCATATGGTATGGGTTGCAGTTTACTAGGAATGCAGAATAAACTGAAGGAAGCGATGAGAAAAATCTTAATTTTGAGCCAAGAGAAACAGCAGCTAATTGAGATGGGAAACAAGCTCAGAACAGAACTTGGAATGGTATCAAAGGAAGGTAAACTTATTCTACAGAAGAATGATTGCTTACATATTTAGAATAAAGCTAAAACCTGGAAATCATTTCATCTTTTGAGCTGGAGAGTAAAAGAAACATGCTGGATCTGTCAGATCCTTGAGCTGGACAGTTTCTGTGAGACTGCAGTACTAAATGTTACAAGTTAAATTATTCTGTGATAGAATGTGCTTAAATAGAACAAGGTCAGTCTGTAAGCAGTAATTTGGGGAGGATGAACATTCTGAGGAAGGTTTCCCTGGTGCTTAGATTCAGTGTGAGAACAAGAAGTTGAGTTAAGACTATCATTGTTTAAGGGCAGAAAAGTAGTAGTTTATCTATCAGAATGAAAAGTAATTTCTTGTTCAAATGGAAAAGGAAGACAAATAGTTTTCTTATGGAGTAAGCTTGTATTAAAAGTAGGTATAATGTAAGTAAATTTCACTGTAGATATTTAAATTCTATTCAACAATCACTCCGGCAGTGAAACAATGGAAAAAAGCAGGAAGAGGTGTTTCTAGGACTGTTCTCACTTATCACTGAGCTAGTCTACAATAAGAAGCTACTGTGTTTTGTGATTCTTTTATGCCTGCTATAACACTTGCAGAGAATGCAATATTGATGATGGAATAACAACAAAGATAATGTTTTCCTCAATATTTTTTTACACTTTATAGGATTTCATCTTCCTGATGGCTCTAAGTGCTACACAGTTTATGTTGCCTCTGGTAGTCTTTTCCCAAAAGAGTTTGTCAAAAGAGCACAGTGTCAGCTTTCAGCTTTAGAGCGTCTACAGGACAAGCTTGCAACACAGGTAATGACATACTGTTCTGGAACTTACTGATAATGACCTATTAAGGCATTTCTATTTCTAAGTATATAACTTTCCTTAAAACTCTTTGCATTTAGGCATTTTGAGCTAAACCCTGTAAAAGTCCTCCTTTGATTCTTTGGAATATTTATACTTGAGGGATTATACTTGGAACTTGACAGCTAACTTTTTAAAACATGGTATTCACCCAAGAAATTTTAGAACCATTTGTGTTAATGCAGTACAAATGTATTATTTATTCTGCAGAAATGCTGAATTACAAGTGTAATTTTCATAAAGCTTAGTTTTAAGTGAGTAGAATAAGACCATTTGAAGGTATTTGCAATACATTCTAAGATAAACTTGAAAATAATTAATCATTGAACCTATTTCTAAATATTCACAATAGTGGAATTTAAAGCACTCTTACCCAAATTATTGCAATAGCATATTTACATATATGAAAATAGAATGTGTAACTAACCTGTTTCTAGTCTTTTATAATTAAAATACATTTTTTAATAGTTTAATTGGAGTGTTCATTAGAGAGAGAAATGCAGAAATCTTGACTCCTCTCAAAGTTAATGCAGACCTCCCAATGACTTCAGTGGAGTTGGGATTTCACTATGTACTTAATTGATCAGCAGATTTGTTCCTGTGATGATTGAGTCAGAGCAGCTGATTGTCGTTTTAGTTTAGAGGGCAGTAAACAATGTTCTTTCAGAAAGGGTGAGGTTGTTGCTCTGAGGCATACAACTCCAGTAGAATTATTAACCAAGTTCACTTGAGGAAATACTTCCTCTGGGAACCTCTTTGCCTGACCTGTTTCAGTATTTGATCACCCTCCCAGTCAATAAGTGGGGTTTTTTTTGGGTTTTTTGTTTGTTTGTTTTTTTGGGGGGTGTATTTTAAGTATTTTAATTTCTGCCCATCGACTCTTCTTCTTCTATGGGATGCAACAGAGAGAAGTCTGGCTCAGTCTTCTTTTACTATACTCCTCCCCACCCTCATCTCTCCTAATCCTTCGGATCTTTCTTTTCTTGAGGCTAAACAACTGAAGCTTCCTCAGCCTCTCCTCATAAGTCAGATGCTCCAATCCCTTAATCATCTCTGTAGACTCCTTCCAGTATGTCAATGTCTATCTTATACTGGAAAGCTTAGAATTGGATGCAGCACTCAAAACGTGGTCATACGAGTGCTGGATAGAGGGGTGTAATCACCTCCCTCGACCTACCACTGATGGTGCTCCTGCTCCAGCCAAGGTTGCCATTGACCTTCTTTGCCACAAGGGTACATTGCTGACTCGTGTTTAACATCAGGTCCCCCAGAACTCCCATGCTCTTTTCTGCGGAGCTGCTTTCCAGACAGCCATCTTTCAGCCCATTATACAGTAAATGGAATCTCTTTGTCCTTTTTTGGGACAAAAAAAAATCAACTGAGTTAAAACTAGTCTCCTCTCTAGTATACTGCTTGTTTTTATTCACTCTGTGAAGGGGATTCTTATTTGTCTTAACTGAAATGAGCAACAAGTTGAGATTTTTTTTTTTTTTTTTTTTTTTTTTTTTTTTTTTGGGTTGATTTAAGAATATGTAAGAGGCTGAAGTTCAGACTTCTTCTGTTTATATAAAAAGACCTCTGTCTGGT
>NW_020455060.1:10742-109124 GCF_003342845.1 Nothoprocta perdicaria
TTTTTTTTTCTTTTTTTTTCTTTTTTTTTTTTTTGTGTGGCTTATTAGGGTTGATCTAAGAATATGTAAGAGGCTGAAGTTCAATGTTCTTCTGTTTATATAAAAAGACCTCTGTCTGGTAATACTAAATCTCAGTTACTTTGTGATGGATTCATGTCTTGTTTCTTTAGTGCAAGGCTAAAGATTTTTAATGTATATTTTAATCTCCTTTGACAGGGCTGAAGCAGTTAACCTTTCATCAAATCTCATGTTATTTTTTACATGTTGAAAACCCACAATATTATGTGGTTTTTTTTTTTTAACTAATGTCTTTTTCTTTAAACACTTCTCCACGTGTTTTCTTCTGTAATATGATCATGGGGAAAAAATGAAAGGGAAGAATATCCCTGTGAACATAAGCTTGAATAACAAACGCAATGAAAATAATAGCAATAAAATTTAATGAAAAGATTTAATAAGAAATTATTAGGAGGGAAGATTGAGCCCTATTGAACCAAATAGAACATAATTTGATTTAATATTATTTAGATTATTTTTAATAGTGTAGCAGCACACTGATCTATAAATGTAGTATTTTTAGAGGCTGTGAGTTATTTGTGTTAATGTTATATTTCATATATTGGCCAGCATTATGTAAAGCAATAGCATCTCTCAAGGCTCTATTCTCTACATGCTTGCCCTAGTTTAAATGAAGCGGTGGTAGGGAAACAGCGGAAGGGAGGCAAGAGAAGTAATAGATTTGCTATCCACTGAGCTACAGTGCAATTGTATCATCAGACTTGTCCTCAGTTGCATACTGAGCACTGAGTTTTGAGCAGTTATAGTTGCTCAAAACTAATTTTCTGGAAGACATATATTCTTACATGCAAAATTAGAAGTAATGTCTTTCTGCTTCTGCTCACCTCTAAGGGGCTGAGACCTCTATTTCTTTTTAAGGCAAGGATCCCACTGATATGAAGAGGGTATATCTTTGTCAGATTGTCTTTGAATTTTACAGATTCAGCTAGATTCCGTTATTGAAAATTGTGGGGCAGCACAACAAAAGGCATGTACCTCCTCAGCGCTCGTTGAAAGTCAGCCACTCGGGGAGAGTCCTAGTCAAGCCCAGCAGGTCTGGCTTTCTTCATCTAGAACACGTAGTTCCTGCCAAGATACTTGGCACGCTTTAGAAACAAGATCAAGTCCTTCTGTTCTCAGTCCTCAAAACAACTCTGGCCAAGGTAAGCATACTTTGCAAAGTAATCATGATATTTGACTCTTCTAGAAGCATGCAAGTACAGTAGTGGGTCCTGCCCCCTTCCACTAACTTCTGAGTGCTACTAATGTTATAGTGCTGCAATCACCATCTGAAGATCTATGAGCCATTTAAGGTACTCTTACTCTTGCCAGCAGAAATATCCAGAAATTAAGAGGAACGCCAACATATCTCTCTGATATTAATGCGATCATTTAAAACACTTTCCATCCTGGGAGGGAGGGAGGGAGGGAGGAAGGAAGGAAGGAAGGAAGGAAGGAAGGAAGGAAGGAAGGAAGGGGAAGGAAGGGGAAGGAAGGGGAAGGAAGGAAGGGGAAGGAAAGGAAGGAAGGAAGGAAAGGAAGGAAGGAAGGAAAGAAAGAAAGGAAAGAAAGAGGAAGGGAGGGAGGGAGAGAGAGAGGGAGGGAGGGGAAAAGTCAAATCTGGATATAGACCAAACTTTATTACTTTATTTGGGAGAAGATATTCAAGTGTCTCTCTGAGAATTATGTAGTTCATGTCCTGCCATGTGCGTGACAGGTCTTTCCTTACTGGTTAATTTTTGTGGCAGTTTTCTAGCCACAATATTACTCAATGTACTAAGACCTAAAGGCCCAAAGCGAGACCATGGGAATGGTGTACTTGTCATAGTCACGCAGTGAGCTGAGGTTTGTACTTCACTAAGTTTTCAAAATACAGTGCAACAAGTTGGGACATAAAAAAAAAATACTTGGAGCTTTTAGCAGGAGTATCATTTATAAAACACAGTAATTTTTCCATTTTACTTAGTTCTATTGAGATATCTGCTGGAAGTCCCATTTGGGGGCACTGTGCTTGAACAATGTGGGCCAATAGGAGAGAAACAAGAATGAGTAGATATCCGGAAATCATTATTTTTAAAATGGTTGAAGGAATAGTGATTACTTAGTTGGGATATAGGAGGACAAAACATGTTGCAGAGAGTAATGGAATACACTGCTCCAAAAGTGTATTTTGGTAGCTCCAAAGTGTAGCTTCTTCATATGTAAAATGTAAGTGAACTTTCTAATATTAGTCATTATCTTGAGCTCTGTATTTCGAAAGAGTGTTTTGGTTCTCAAGCTGTTGCTCTGTTCATTAAGTAATCCTTCATTGGCAAAACTGTTCTTACATCTTAGTGGATAGGAAGAAAAGTAATGGCCCTTAGCCCATGATAATGGAAAAACTGTAAGAGTGGCTGCTACTGGACTGTTAGCGAGGAGGGTCATAGAGTCTTTTATATTGAAGGTCTTTACAGACACACATTTCTCTAGAATATTCCAAGTAAACTTGAGTTGTTTGTTTCTTTTGGATTAGAAGAGATAAACATATATTAATTATTTCTTAGAATCACAGAATGATTGAAGTTGGAAGGGACCTATAGAGATCACCTAGTCCAACCTTTCCTGCATAGGCAGGGTCACATAGAGCTTGTTGCACACAGTCCTATCCTAACAGGTTTTGAATTATCTCCAAAGAAGGAGACTCCACAACCTCTCTGGGCAGCCTGTTCCAGTGCACTGTCACCCTAACATTCAAGAAGTTCTTCTTCATATGGAAATGAAACTTCCTGTGTTTCAATTTGTAGCCATTACCCCTTGTCCCATCACTGGCCACTACCAGGAAGAATGCTATGGGACTTGTGAGGGGCTGTTTAGGTTTGGCCTTACTATTACAATTACTATTTCTGAGATGTGGTGATAGTTGTGGATTAATATGATGAGAGCCATACAATAGTCTTTGGGTTTGCTTTCTATTTGTAGTTGCTTGTTATCATACAAATATTCTTGAGCAGTTCTGAATGCTAACTGCTTACTGGCCTAAGCAACAATGTAGCCAGCTAGATAAAGGAAGTGATTATTCCCCTCTCTTTGGCACTTGAGGCCACAAGTGGATTACCAAGTCTGGTTTTAGACCCTCTAGTATGACAGATAGAGACTGGCAAACTGGAGTGAGTCCAATTGAGTGTCACTAAGATGGTTAAGGGGCTGAGGCACATGATATAAAAGATGAGGTTTAGAAGAGTGGGCATTTCAACATGGAAAAGAGAGGGTCTAGGGATCACCTGATTGCTCTGACTAGAGTGGAATAAGTAGTGTGACATTTTGTCCAGAACAGCTATGGAATCTTCTTCCTCAGAACTCAGCTGGGCAGAGATCTGGATAATCTCACATAGCTTTGAAGTTAACTCTGCTCTGGTGAAGAGGTTGAATTACAGATCTCCAGAGATTTCTCCCGATCTATGTTACCTTCCATTATTCAGCCAGGGTATAGGTGCAATGAATCTTCTTCAGTAGCACACAAGATCAAAACTAATTGATATCTAAATGGGCTTTCAAAGTCAAAAAATGGGTTTTAAGTGTAATTATTCACAATGGCAGTGTACTGCATGGAAAAGCTAATATGCATTGGCAGATTTGTAGGACTGCAATGAAAGTGGTTGTGATGGTCATGATTCATGTGCTTTTTTGTGGGGCTGGGACTGAACTAAGAAGAGTATTTCAGGTCAGGCCTATATTGACAGGATAAGCAAAAGGAAGTCTTTGAAATATTTCTGATAATGTCATGCAATTTCATGCTGGTATATGTATGATGCAACACCACTGGCAGCCTTACAAGGACATCAGTTTCTTAATGTGTAGAAATTTCCAGCCACAGTTGCAAAACTTACTGTGAGAATTTGGGGTGTCCAGAGAATAGCAAAAAAAGAGGTTACTGATGACATTAAACAAGAGAAACAATATTAAGGGATGACATTTCCTGACTACAGCTTTAATTCATTCAGTGTGTACAGTTTCACCCTAAAAACACTTGAGAGAAGAATTCTTCACTCATTGCGTGTAGGCCCTGAAATACTGCACTGCAGGAATGTAACTTTTAAAAATTCATTCATGTTGCTTACCTCTCTTCTCCAGGAAACAATCTAAATGGTATTCTTAATTCTACTAGATTGTCAGTTATTTTTCTAAATTTTAGAAAACAACATTATAAAATGAAAATCTTCCTTTTCTGCAAACCTATGACCTTGTTTTCAGAGAACAGTATATAAAACTTCCAAGTTCTGCTTCTGATTTTAGCAGAGGCTTGTTTTCCTTTTTGTTTTTTGGTGCCTGAGCTATGGAAAATTAATTCAAACAAAGTTGATAGACATGGTTACAGTGGAGAGAACTATCATTAAGACTCTTTGGCTGCAGGGCTTTGAAACAGAAGTGTTGGGCACTGAATTGAAAACTCAGTAACAAATGGTGATGTAGAATACAAATAAGTTAGATTGCTTATTCAAGCATTTCTTTTATGTGTTCAGCTCTACACAAATCTTTCACACAAGTAGCAATGTTTTATGGGCATTTCTGGTGAAACAAGATATAGCATGAGAATTATTTTCTGAACCTGTTGAATAGCTTATTTGAGCCCTTTTTCTTACACAGGACAGCCAGTTGGGACTTAAAGTGCTTAGCTACTTCAAGCAAGCCCTACTACTTGTTGTATTTCCAGTATTTCCAACATATGACATGATTTGTTGTGACAGTGTGTCTTGGGGTGTTTTTTTTGACTTAAAGTTAACATCTGGTCACTGAAATGGACCATTATATACTTTGTTCATCCCACTATCAAATTCCAAATTTGTGGAAGCTTTCAATCAAGTCAGAAATATTTTAATTTTCTCTCCTTACTCTACCTATTGATACAGAGTTCGTTCTGTAGGAATGCGGTAGATTAAAATAAAGTAATAGGTAAGTAGATAAGGGGATAAGTAGAAATAAAGGATTTAGAAAGAATACAGGTTCCCTTGTATGGATGATTTTCATGGTACTGTATTATGGAAAGGAAAAGATCCTGCAACTGAAGTAGACGAGTGCAAGCCAGGCTGATACTAAAAAATCAGAGTTGTGTTGCATACAGAAAGTGCACTACATGGTAATGAACAGACTTCTGTATATCCTTTCTGTGTCCTGTGCTGCAGCTTGAGAGCAGGTGGGACACTTTGGTTGATGGTCTCTCAAAGGAGAGTTGCTCATTAGGGTACTTGTATGATTTTCTCCAAAAAACACTGCAGTTCTCTAACAGCAAGCTTAGCTTCCGTGTAGGCTTCGAGATTTCTTTATTCACTTGTGGTTTAAGCAGTCTTTCTTAGATCTTGAAATAAATGTTAGAGGATAGGAGGGAATTTTTGCAGAACCTTTAGAAAATGAGAATTTACTTTTCTCCAAGATTAGTTTAATAAACTTTTTACTTGCTCTTGTTTTTCTGTTTGTAATAATAATAATAATAATAAAGGTAAGAAAGCAAACATCACGTATAAAAATTTGTCTGTAAGATCACCTTTGGACTAAAGCCAATACTATGAATACTGCATTGTGTTACCATGTGAAAAGCTCCTGATGAGCTGTCTTTCCTTCAGTCAACAGAGACTAGGGTCAGTGCAGAGCGAATAAAAGCATTAGGCAAACTATAACTGCACTAAGAATGTCCCAGTTCGTCACTTGTTTGGAGGAAACTAAATATACTTTTGAAGTAGATGAAAAAATCCTATTTTCCATGCCAGACTAGGGCTCCAATTAAGGTGGATAGTCCCAAAATACATTCTTAGAAATCCCACCTCCACGTCTATTCAGCACTGTGGTCCTTTGGTTATTAAAGTTAAGTTTATGTTGTAACATAAAGAGGAAAGAGACTAAACTGCTTTGAAGAAAAGTAACTTTCCTGGTTTACTACTTGAATTTAGATACAGGAGTTTCTTTTACTATATTTTTCATTATTACTGTTACATGCTAAGGCCTGTGGTCTGAAATTCTACACTTTATGGATCAAAAGTTATCTTAAATGTTTCTACACTAGACAGAATTTCAAAAGCTTTGACATCACTGACAGTTCTAAGAGCAATCCATGTGGGTAAAAAGCTAGCCAGAGAAAGAATCTGGTGAAATATTAACAAACAGAAAGAGATCTGCTTCGTTCTGGCACCAGTCACAGAAGGACTGATGATTTCTCTTCCATGTTAAATAAAACTTTTCATCTTGAAAGTGTTTTACAAATATTAACTAATCTCCTAGTTGCATAGTATACACTTAAATGTTCTTCTGAAAAGGAACCATTTGCTTGGTGCTCCTTTAGAAGAGCGGATAGCCCTAAGTAAACAGCTGGGGACCAAGTTTTAAAATGAAGACTTCAATTAGGGGAAAATTCGCTCCTACAACATATCTGTTTCTTTAGTTGCAGGAAAAGAATAAATTAATCTGTTAATCTGACAGTGGTCAGCAGAGGTCAAATAGAGGATGAGTTAAGCATTTCAGTACTCTAAAATCTTAGGCACATTTTCAAAAGCAGTTTAGGCTCTTAACTATGGTCTTATTAGTTCTTTCTTATTAGCAAAGTTGCCTTGAAAGTAAGTAAATAATTTTGTAAATTAGCGTTTTTGTTTGTTGGTTCTTTGTATAGGTGAACAGTTCCAAGCAGATATAGTAACATACAAAGGTCTTTATTCAGTGTTCTCTTGGGATATTTCAGTTTTATATAGTATTTCTAATGTTGTGGGTTCTTTATCTTTCTCTGTGGCACAGTATTAGAGGATTAGTCTTGCTTGTTTGCAGTTTCATTGTTTTAAGTGCCTATATTAACACAATCTAAAGCTTTATCCATAGAAAATGCTTGTATACTTGTGATGATGTTCCAAGCACCTAAATAACCTATAGCTCTTATTAGTTATAATTGCAGTCAAAAGGGACAAATAAAATATTTCAGAGTAAAAGTCTGTGATGAGTGCCTGTTAGTACTTGGTTATTTTGACTTTGGACCTATAAAATTAGAACCTCTCATTTTTTAAAATGTCATTCTCATGCTCAAATTCAAAAGGCCCCTCAAAACTGAGCAGGCTCTCAATAAGCACCACTGCCTCCATGTTATTCATGGACCTCAATTCACTGCTCTTAATTGAACCAAAAATGAGAGTCTACTCTGATGCCAGTTCCCGTTCAAAAAAAATAATCTTTGAAACTGCATCCATGTCATTTTAGACACAACCTCCTACACTATTCTAAAATGTTTATGTTGTCATGATATTCTACTTGATCATCTGACAGATGTCACAGGGTCTAGGTAATGCACTGTAATGACTGAAATCCTTTCTCCTGGAAAGAAAAGGCACGCAAAGGTCTTCATGGCCTCAGCATTAATTTTTCTTTTATTTCTTAAGCATTCGTAGGTAACCACTAGGTGGCAAGCTGAACAGCTTGATCTCATTTCAATAGCATAACAGTGACCAAGGTTCCACTGAGCCTTTACCACCTGTAATAACAAATGCTATCAAGATAACCCACTGCAGAGGTTTCACATACATGGGTGAACAACTGGTTCAGACTAAGTCTGAACAGGAGAATGATGTTGAAAAGTGTACAGTCAGTGTCATGTTTAGAACAGAGCTATAAAACCTCCATTCATTTATTCCATAATTCAAGAATAGTTTTGATTTCAATTGTGAGTGATGCTACAGAAGCATGTGGCTTTATTGTTGTTTGTTTTCCAGACTTTCTACCACATTTTGTCAGTGAGAACTTACCTTGATAAAAAACTATTCTCAACAGTTAGTGCAACTCTTTTACAATGAATACTATGATTGACAAATTCCACTTATCTTACCTAATGAAATGTGTGATAAGATTAAAGTTCATTTAGTTGCAGAGAGTGTTTTCAGAGAATGATGTCAGACACTGCAGTATCAAATGCTGTGAGTTTTAAGACTAATCTCCCTGCTTCCCAATCTAAGAAGTTACTTTTTCAGGCAGTCTTCTCTAGTATAGACTAATATTCTAGATAACAAAATATTCCATTGCATGCATCTTCCTCTGTAAGAGAAGATGGAAGAAACACACATGCCAATAGTAGATAATGTACCCTAAAGGTAACAGTTGGAATGAGTTTAGAGGAAACTGAAAGAAGAGCCCAACAGGAAGTTAATAAGCCATCCTAAGTGAAAATTTTAGTAGTGAGATTGGGTTAGTTTTATTTGTTGGTTTGTTGGATTTTACTTTGGGGAAGCCGAGGAGGGCCATGCTTCTTCCTCTTCCTCCCACGTCTTCTCAAGTCTGGATCTTTCATTCCTGCAGATGGGTAAGGGTGAAGTTTCAGGACATGAACCTTAAGCTTTCTCTCTCTCTCTTTTTTTTTTTTTTTTTTTTTTTTAAATAGTTATTACATCTTACAAATAAAATACCGTTCCATGAAAAGGGGATTCTGTTAATGAAAGAGATTTGTCATCTCTCTCTTATACCTCCTTGGGAGCAAGATGTTTTGGCAGAGATTATCAGTTAAGGCTCCAGATCAGTTAAGATCAGTTAAGGCCCCAGAACTACCTTAGAGGCCTTTGGATCATGCTTTCCTTAAATCATTTTGGTGCAGCTACCATGGCTGCTGATGAATTTTTAAAACAGAAGATCTCACTGCTGCAGCCAACTAATGACTAATTTATCACCATTTTACAATGTGGGAATAAACATGTCTAACTCTATCATGTTATCCAGTGATGGTATTGCTTTGATTGATATTCTCTCAGAAGGCAGAGTGAATGTGTAAAATATGGTCTTAAAAAACAGATGAGCAGATAATGGTGCTTGAACTGAATGGCCATTACAAGTTTTCCAGACCTTCTTTCCTCTTCCTTCCCCCTTTATTAAGCACTCTGATGCTAACTGTGGATGAAGGGGTACAGATGAAGCAAGGATTGAATTGTATATTTACTATCACCTTCACAGGCATCAATGCACAATTCTATGCCTTTGTGTTTACTATGGCAAAAAGGTTCAGTTGCCCAAAATAAGGTTTTTATAATATAATATTACAAAGACAGCATAGTTAGAGGAAAAACATAAACTGAATATTATCCAGTCTTATGATTAAAGAATGATTAAATACAAGCATAAATACTAGATTTTTTTTTTTTTTTTTAGGAGTGGAGTTTCAAGTTATATATGCAACCAAAATGCCTGAAGAATTTCAGCAAAACATCAAAGCCAAGGATAAAGCTGAAATGCCACCTACGTATTTGACAGTCACAGGAGCCAAGCTGGAAGTTCAACAGAAAGTAAAGTCCAGAAATTTGTCTTGTGCTCATCCCATAAAGCCAAAAATCTCTTTCAACATGGCAAAAATCCGCAACTACAACATTAAAGAATGACTTTTTTTTTTTGGCAGCAAATTTCATGTCCACACTTGGTATTCATTTTTAAACCCATAAATAGGATTTAGTTATTGACTCTGGAATTCATTTTTGTATGTAAAGTTGGGATGTCTGAAGCCAAAAGAGAGAACAAATACCCTGTTTCATGCTGCAAGCTGAAATCAAGGATTAATCTGCATACATGATAATCTTATCATGCTCACTATTAAAACTGATTTATTTTAATTATATATGTTAAATATTGCTTGCATCATGGATTTAGAAATGCCCAGTTAATACATATGTAAATCCTTTTGCCTCTAGGCAAAGCTAGCAGTTCTTTAGCAAATATTTGTTGAGAAACTGTTGATGTGTTTCAAGCTTAGAAGTGGGATGCCCCAACCTTCTTGTTTTCTTATAATTAACAATGCAACCGTTAATACTATGCAGTTATCTTTCTACTTAAAAGAAAGAGGATTGAAAAGATTACACCTGAATTTGTATTGCTTCTTCTATAGTTGTTTCCATGCTGTTTCTTTCATGAAAACATGAAAGAGTATAAAATCAAAATTCTACCATCACACTGGAAATACTGATTTTAACAAGAGCTTTACAAAATTGAAAGCAGTAATGAATACATTATTTTAGAATTTTGGAAGTACAGTAATAATTAAGTCTTGAAACAGATGAAACTATTCTTTGTGTCACTTGACATGCTCACCTCTGCTACGCCCACTCATGTGAGCTAAACATACTCTCTAGGGCACAGGTCAAGGCCCTACCTCAAAGAAAATTTGAGTGTGTTGTGATGGAATGAGGGATACTTATGTAATTATGAACCATGTTGGGACTTCTAAACAAATTTTAACAATGGTGTGCTGTTGTGAGATATTTCGGTATTGAACTTTACAACAAGTCTCATCAGTGAACTGTTTTTCTGTTGCTGCTGAGTAACTGAGTAGTTCTACAGAGAAGAAAGGAAGAGAGCTACTCACCCACCTGCACTTTTCTGCAGCACTTTTCTTTTTCTTTTTATAATTCCTTCCCTGGTAGTAGTTGCAAGCAGCTGGTCACCGTAGCATCCAACAATGTGGTAGTGCTAGTTTTGAGAATAACCTGAAAAATAATTTTTCTACTTCCTGTTAAAAATCTTTTGCTTCAGTATAAAGATCGTATAGGATTATAATTAGATGTTTAAATCTGCAATTAAATTTTACTGGGATGTTATCATATAAATATTAGGCCTGAGAGATCTTGCGAACTTCTTTCTAAATCATTTTATTACTGAAAGTCCCATCACTGCATTCAACATTTGACATTGTTCATGAGCCAGAACAACATGATGCATTCCCTTGAACCAGGCCCTGAATGAGCTCTTTCTGCAACTCAAAGCATAGTAGTTTCTAACAAGCACAGGAATTTTGGCTGAGATCACAGCACAGTTACAGCTCTCATTGGGTATTTCAGGAGCACAATCTGTAAAAACCAAAGCTGATATTAACTGCAGATTATCTTGTATTTTTATTTCTGTTTCTATGTTTTTAGTAAACTGTTGAGATGCGTAGTGCAATTAGATTCTGTGTGTTTATAGTTGTTTCATTAAAAGCAGCATCAACTGATTAGAAAAGGTGCAGTACTATCATAATCTTCATAATATTTGTGTACGGAGTGTTTGAGCTTGAAAAATGCTTCTTTGTACTTCTTACATCATAGATATAAACTCCTGAGGGACAGACTTCAGAAGTACCTTTTCTTTAGATTTTGGGGCTTTTTTGGAGGGGAAGGGGAAGCTGTTTTGCTTTTTAGTGTTCCAGCTGGCATGTCTGGTCATGCAGATTTCTTGCCAGGAAGGCAACTTTAATTTATTCAGTTTCCCTGAGAAACACATTTCCTTAAGGCAGCCGTCGGTAAGAGATGAAGGCAGCTCTTGATTCAATCTTTTTTTGTTTTAGAAAAAAATAGTTAAATCATTGTACATTTGTTTTACAGTAAGTATGCTGAAGGTTAACAAAACACACATAATAATGATTTACCTAAATGTGTTGCTTGGATCTTGTATGGAGTGGCTAGGTTGATTTTCTATTTTTTAAACACAGGGGGAAAATTCACCTTTTATGAACAAAATGTTCAAAAAAAAAGGATATTAATTGTTAAAAAGGAAGTGGGAAAGAAAATAGTGATGAGATAGTACTGGGAATGCCACTCAACTGCAGAAGAAAGCAAGCCTCTAAAAAAAAAAAAAAACCCAGCTGTGCACAGAGCTCTCAAAATGTGAAATGAAGAGCAAAGATGCAGTGCTGGTTGGTGTTAGTGGTATTTAGCTTACAGGCATAAAGGCAGCAGTTCTATTCAAACCCCATCTGCCAAAATGTAAACATGCCCTGCATCCTGGCACTTGGGCCTAAATTTACTAGCACAAAGACAGGAGGGATAACTGTCCTGTCCTGTAACACACACAAAGCTTTAAAACGAAGTTTTGCATAAATTTCTTGCTTCGTTTTGCTGAAATGTAAGTAGTACATGCTACAGAGGGAACAGGCAAGAGGTACCTCTAGCCTATATGGTGCTCTTTCCCTTTCTCTCTGGAGAGAGAGGAAAGGGCAGATGCAGGCCTCCGCGCCGTGGCAGGGAGCCCGCGCGGCCCCCGCCCCTGCCGCCAATCACGCCGGAGCGGCGGGCCCGGGCACGGGGCGAGGCGTCCACGGCCGGCGTGTTCGCCTGCCCTGTGGTAACCCCTACGCCGCGCTCCGCCGGGGTGAACGACCGCACGCCGTGCGGGTGCTGCTCGCTCGCCGGCAGCCCAGCAGCCGCCTCTCAGAGCTCACCACATCGCCTTATCGCTTAGCAACACCCACACGGGCCTCGCGATTGGCCAGCCGGCGTCCCCCGTCCACACGCCCCCACCTCCGGATTGGGCACCAGCCCGTGACTGAGCGTCCGTGGGGAGAGCCCCTTCCTTTGTGCAGCGCGGGTCCGCGTGGGTACTGATCGGCTCGCGCACCTCGGGCAACGTACGCGCGCCTCGCTGGGCCGCGGTGCCGGCGGTATCGCATCAGTTCTCTAACGATGTTCCCACGCAGCAGGAGGCGGCCACGGGGGCCGTGACGAGGGATCCGGCGGCGGCCGCTACGGGCCGGAGCGAAGCAAGGCACCGCCCGCCGGGCCCGGCCTCTCACAGCCTCTGGTTCGGGGGCGGGGCGCTGGACCTGGCGCTGTGCCGCGGGAGCGCGCCCGGGTCCGCCCCGGCTCGAGCACCGGGTGCGTGTCCCCTCCTCTCGCGGAGCTGCTCCAGCGGGCAGGGGGTTGGCATCACCCCAGGGCCGGCTCCGGGTGGCCCTGCCCCGGCTCTCATTGGACTGCGCCAAGGAGTAAACTGTCAGCCCATGTGGCGTGGCCGCCGGAGGTTGCGGCTGCTTAAATAGCGGTGGGAGCTAGAGGGAGACAGTGAGGAGAGCGCGGAGTGGCGGCTGGTGCGCAGCCCGGTACCGGCTGTTGCAGCGCTCGCATCCCCACGGAACCCCTTCTACAGTAGCCCGGTCCCAATACGGAGCTGACGCTAGGGCCCACCGGCACGGAGCCTTACGCACCTGCGCAGGTACCGGCGGTACGGCGGCTGCGGCCATGATCTGGGAGGGGAGCGCCGCCCGCCGTTCCCGCGTGCGGCCGCCTCCAGCATCCGCGCCGAGAGGCTCCATCTTGCCTTTTCCGTAGCGCGGGGGCTCTATGGCGGGGCTCTATGGCGGGGCTGTGCGGGGATATGGAGGAGGTGTGTGTGTGGGGGGGGATTCGCGTTGGCTCGGCCTGCGCCAGGCGCAGGTTCCGTTCCGGCCTTGCCCCGCAACTTGGCTGCCGGACTGCCCTTCCCCTGTACGGGGGCTACAGCTCTGAGCTCCGAGAGTCGCCCGTCCAGGGCGCTCTACTCGCCCGCCGAGCAAGGCGGAGCGGCGCGGGAGGCTGCGCTGCTGCATTGTGGCGCCAGCGCTCGGCCATCTTGCGGCGCGCAAGGGCCCCGCCACTGCGCCCCTTCCCCCGCACCCGCCGCCCTGCGGCGCGGAGAGGCGCGGCCAGGACAACGGCGCGATGCTGCTTGGCGCGGTCTGGGGCTCCGCCGATCGCGCCCTCCCGTGGTCCGGCCCGGAGCCCTTCGGTGTCTGCAGAGCGTCATGCGTCGCCGCGCGTGGCCGTGGGGGCGATGGGGGCCTGGAGTGGCGGCGGGGCGGGCCGAGCTCGGCGCTGCGCGGTCCCGGCGTGGAGCCAGCGGTGCCCTGCGCCGGCCTCTCCGACCGAATCACCTGGCACGTGGCAGCATTAGGACCGCGCTGCACTATTTTCTCTCCTAGCCATTCGTGGGCTAGAAAATAGTGGATAAGGAAGCTTGTAGGCAGGTATTTGACCGCCTCCATATTCAAAGGTGACAATACATACTAGGAAACCTTCCCCAGAAAAGGCATCACACATACTAGTCGACTCCCTTTTCCCACTTGAATATAAACCCATTTCCTGAGTGAAATAACCTCACCGATTGTCCGCTCATTTTTTCATGCCAAAGTTTTGTCCATCTCTCTCTGCAGCCTCCTTTTTGCCCTCTTAAATACTGAATGCAGATTTTGCTAGCTAAGAGACTTGTGTGCTCAAATAGAAGCAAGTTATATCAGAACAATTTGTTAACTTACATAATTTTTCAGAGCCCAACATCAGTGGCTTTGCAATCTGTCTTGCTTTGAAGTGCTGGAGTAAAATCGTTACAATCATTTCAGCAAGATGTTCACTCTTCTTGCAGCCTCTAAGCTTTTTGAAACACATTGAAAATAATAACCTAGCTTCAAAGTCTGCATTTATTGGATGAATTCAGAGGACAATGCCCTAAATGGCATTATATTAAAATATATTAAAAAATATATTAAATATAAATAAATATAAATAAAAAAATATATATTAAAAAATCCAATATAGTGATTATGGAGACGTACCTTATGGAGACTAATCCATTCTAATTATCGGGGGGTCTAAATGATGTCACAGACAAAATCCAACTTTATCTCCTCAAATAACATTTTGAACTAAACTCTTTTCTACTGAATAATTTATTTAAATATGAAAGCACACTACCACTTTTCGCTTCCTGTGTGGTCAGTGGGACAAATCCAGTCTTGAAGCACAGGTGACTAAAAGGTCTTTGTAAAATTGAAGCTGTAGCATGCAAACTGACAGTAATCAAATACTTTCAAAAAACGAAAACCATCTTGTGTTGACTTTTATTTTGTAAAGTGTTTCTTTTTTTCTTTTTAAAAGATATAGCTGTTTTAAACAGCTCTTTCCGTAAGTGAACTTCCTATGTAATGACAGTTTTAATTACTAGTTCTAGAAGCACAGATGAATACCAAAATCATATTTAGATTATTAGATGTTGGAAAACCTGGATTATGTTCTAATAACACTTAAACTAAAGAAGCAAACCATCACCTCTGCTGAGGGAAGCTATGGAAGACCCTTGAATGTTTCCTGCTAAGATAATGGACACTCCAAAGAAAGGTCAGACTTGGGCTGTCAAAAACAGGAGCAGTCAACCATGAATAAACTCACCAAAATAATAGTGAAATAAATAAAAGCAAGGTACCCATGTTTAGAAAACTGAACTACTTGTCAGGCAAAACAGAGTTCAGATGTTTTTGCTTATTTGCATTTATGTACTTTTGTTGCTGAACTGCTTAGTAAAGAATACTTCATCTCAATTTTATAATTAAATTTAAAAATATGTGTGTCCCATCAACCCTATCCTCTTTTTCCTCCCAGAGACTCAGGTGGGCATAGATACAACACATAAGAATATTATTATTAAAATTATTATTTTTGAAGTTTGGAATAATCAGGTAAAAATGATGAGAGAAGTCACACCCTTGTCTTTGAGTCCTTCCCTATTCCTCCTACTTCTCTCCCCCCTCCCCCACCTTCTCCCTTCCTGCAAAAAAATCTTACAATTTCAATGGGTGTGAGGATATTCTTGTAGGGATTCTTTTTTTTTTTTTTACTGGATTCTTTTTTTACTGGATAAGTGAGGTGCTGATGAATGGCTGTCTTAAATGCTTAAATGCAGTGAAGAAGAATATTTCAGCTTACAAGTAGGCATGATAATAGCACTGAACTTGCATGAAACAAGTATCACATACACAGAGAATATGATTAATAAGGTATAAAATGATTGAAGAAGTGAACTAGCATCAATAAAAAAAAACCCAACCTTGTCAAGTGGTTAATGTGGGAGGCAGATAACCAGAGCACAAGTATAAAGTGATGAAAGTGGATGCTAGTCAATAATACTGTCAGGGGTGGTTGGTTATTACAAGTGACAAACTGAATGAGTCAGCAATGTAATATCATTGCAAAAAAATATTGTGTAAATCTAAAGAAAATCTTAGGGTAAACAAAGGGAAAGAATGTTAGAAATCTAATTGTCTCCAGCAGAATACAGCTTTAAGAAATGTGAGAATTCTTTTTATCCATTTTTACCTTTTCTTACTTCCTTGCTTTTTACATATGTTCTTATTCACCATGTTCATCAAATGTAATGGAAACTTCTTTTGCGTATTTGTTGTAGTCCAATCTATAATAGAGCTGCAGAAGTCATCGTCTTTCCTGATCTGTGCTATGTCCTGTACTTCAAACTGTCAATATATCCTCTATAATCTAAGAAAAGTGAGTCTCTAATATAATAAGATAATACAGTAACAGCTTTTTGAACTAATGTCAATAAACTTGAAAATAGTCTACTTGCTTTCTATCTGCCAAAGAAGACTGAAGATGACATTGATTGCTGTAATGTCTCTTTTAATTGTTGATTATTTGGGGATGACTTAGAATTTATGGTTTTTTTCCTTTCCGTGCTTGAATTTTCCACTGTAGTTCCACACTGTCTGTCAAATCAGTCCATATGTTGATTGTTATCTCTGACTTTGGCATCGGGAGACTTCGCAGTCTAAATCCTTCCAGTTATTTTGTATAAAAATCCTTAGATTGTGGCTCTCCTTACCCCGTTCACCTATCTAAAATTAATTTGAGGCATCTCTTTCTTCTGTGATTTGATTACTGTAGCATTTTTTTCTCTGCCTTTGACAAAGTCTTGCTCAACTACATTCATAACATGTTGGCAGAGATTGCTTTTCTGATAAGTTCCACTTTTCTACTCTCCCAGGAGAATATTTTATCCAGATTGCTAATACCTGGATGGAGACTTTTTAGGAGTTTTGTGATATGGGATGGCAAGGGACAATCAAAGAAGTGAAGAAATGCAACTTTTTGTCCCTTCAGATCCTGCAGCAAAGAGCTATGACATAAAATTTAGTTTAATCACATATATCTCTCATTCTGTGCTTAGATTGAAAGCTCCGTGCCTCAGATTCTTTCCCACTCTGCTTGTAGGGCAGAACTGCTGCAAGGCAGAGCTGCAGCCCTTGATCAGATGTTCTAGGCACAGTGGTGATGCCAACAACAGAACTGGCCTGCTAGACTTGAGAATTGGAGGGAAAAAAAAAAAAAAAAGGTTAGAGGGCAGTAGATTGGACCTGTTAGTACCTACTGTGTTTTTGGGGTATAGTTTCTAAGCAAGGTCCTTAAGTGTTTGTGTCTAAAACCAGTAGCAATGCTCTTTTTCCCAACTGAAAGAATAATCAGAGTAGCATAGAATTTTATCCCAGAGGAGGTTTTAGATGGATTCACCAAGGGAAAATTACACTTAATCAACTTGATAGCCTTCTCTGATGGACCGACTGGCTGGGTAGATGAGGGGAGAGCAGTGGTTCTCGTCTCCTCTGTAAAGCTTTTGCTACTGTTTTCTGTAGCATCCTCAGGAGCAAGCTAATGACGTACAAGCAAGATGAGTAGTGAGGTGGACTGAGAAAGGGCCGAACAGCAGAGCTCAGAGGGTTGTGGTCAGTGGCACGAAGTCTAGCTGGAGGCCTGTAGCTAATAGTATCTCCCAGGGTGAATACTGGGTCCCGTATTGTTCAATTTTTTCATTAGTGACCTGAGTGAAGGGACAGAGTGCACCAGAGCAGGTTGCCCAGAGAGGTTGTGAAGCTGCTCAAAGCCTTCTGGACAGGGTCCTGGACATGTTGTCCCAGGTGATTCTACTAGAGGAGGGGAGTCGGACAGGATGATCTGTAGAGGTCCCTTCCAATCTTAACCATTCTGTGATTCTGTGGTTCTTTTGTCTAAAGTATTTAGTATGAGGCTGAGAAATCCAAGATACCCTTTTGGGAATCATTCCATTTTTGCTCCCAGAAGGAATGGGTTGGATGGGGTAATCATCTCTTCTACTTCTCAGTATTACACATTGCATAATTCTGCAGTTACTCCACAGATCTAAGTGAAGATAACTACTGAAAGCAAGAAGGGTAAAACAAATCAGGCAAGGTCTGTGGTATTGTGTGGTGTCTGGGCTACACCTTAGCAAAACCTTGCAAACTAAAGGTCTTTGCTTCTCCTATACACTCCCGCACACCCATGCCCCAGCTCTTTGAGTCATGGGAAGATACTATGCCTGTGTAGCATATGGGTGGAAGAAAGGCCTATTTCTCGCTCAAAAGCGTCAGTTATTTCTGAAGGAGGAGGATGCAGAACTGCAAGGCAAGCGATCCTGATTCTCTTGCTAGATGAAGTTTATTGGGTTGGGAAAACTGTTATGCAGAGAATCTTCTGAGATTACCCACTGGTGCTGTTTTGTGCTGGAAAGATGATTGAGCACAGGAGTATTTCTGCTAAGTACCTGACAAAACTTTGGTGCATAATCTCTGTTAGAGATTAAAATATAGGTAATATGTAACAGTCTTAAAAGTCATTAGGATAGCCTTCAAGCTATTTAAATACCTATTTTTTTTCACTGTGACTTTTTTTTGTTATTAAAATCTCATGCATGAATCCAAGACAATATTTTCTTTCCCCCCACACCCCGCACCCGGTAGAATACTTGTGACTTGTGTTTTAAAGCAGCACCTTCTGCCCATGGGCTCAATTCCCCACAGTTCTCTAACTGCCAGTTATATGTTTTTGGTTAACACCTTACATATAAAACTTTTTTAAAAAATTTTTTTCTTCAAGTATATAGAATGATGTTAAAATGTATGTCCTCTCTGTGCTTTGTTGACAAAAAAAAAATCTGATTCCTTATTCTGAACTTAGTATTTAACTTTGGAATGATGGTAGAACTTGTTTTGCTGCCTGTTAGGTTTGCCTTGTAATTATGTATTTTACTGTATGTATTTCTTAATTTCCCCACCCACATTTGCTCCAGCATATTAATCTTTCTCCTCAGCAGGCTTCACAGAGGCCCTTCATCTGGTAAAGGCAGACCTGTTCATTCTCTAGTTGTTGTTATAGAATGTGGTGGTTTGAGTCCAGCACTCCACATTTTTTTTTCTCCATTGTTCCCACCAATCTTGCTGTTAATTTGTACAGGTAGGATAACTTTTTATACTGAAGGCTCCATGGGCTGTTCCTGTGTGGGTGTTTTTCCTGCAAACACAGTTGTTTGTCATAACACGTCAGGAAGGCTAGAGACGCAGGTAGTCTCATACTCTTTGTGAAAGCTTACTGGTCCTACTGCTTTCTGGATCTTGGCAGCAGGGAGAAGTTAAGAGATGGAGGACGTGGTGATTGCAGGCATAGCAGGAAAATTGCCGGAATCGGAGAACTTGCACGAGTTCTGGGAGAACCTGCTTAATGGAGTTGATATGGTCACAGAGGATGATCGGAGGTGGAAACCAGGTGAGCACACCTGTCACTCCTTTTGGAGCCTTGACTTCTGAAGTTTTCAGGTGAACTGTCCTATGAAAAATTGAAAAAAGTGAAGAATTTTATCCAATAGAGAAACCGTGATAGAATTTATAAAATCGCTTCTGATACAGGCACTAGGAAATTCAGGAACAGAATATCTCTATAAAAGTGTTTTGTAATCCATTTAATAATAAGCTCTATATAGCTTTTTTATAGAAAAATAAAAAAAAAACAATACTTTTAACAGTGCAGCTTAACACAGTAACGTCATGAATCTTGGTCCTGCTGTTGACAGCCATGGTGATAACTCCTCAGACAGTTTTATGAGTTCAGAAGTAGCAGAGAGACTATTCAATGATTTATGCCTTTTTACAATGTTCTTCTCTGTTTGATTGTCTCTTTGAAATATTTGGCCTGTATCTGTCTAATTCAAAGCTCATGATTTGTGAAAGTGAAAAGTAGCTTTTGTTTTTCTTCTAACTGGTGACTGATTGGAGCCACTGATACAGTTTGCATATGTGCTTGACATAACTTGCCCAGGCACAGATATTTACAGTCAAATAGATGCATTTTTGCTGACATATTCTGGAAAATAACTAATCACAATCCTTTTTGTTAACATCACTTTCTAATACCCATATGGGATCTATGGAGATGGGATGCTCCATGGTCTCATAGCATTCTGGGTGTTGCAATATGGAAATGAGGTTTCAGTGTAATAAAGAATCAGCTATGGTCATGCTGCTCTCACTTCCTCCTCTCCCTCCCCCTAGCCCAGGATACTAAGTGCTTCAAAGAATATGTAATCTGTGACACGGTGTTGAATTCTCTTCTCAGGAATCTATGGACTGCCCAAGAGAAATGGAAAGCTCAAGGACATAAGCAAATTTGATGCATCATTTTTTGGGGTTCACCCAAAACAAGCCAATACGATGGATCCTCAACTTCGTTTGCTATTAGAAGTTTCTTACGAAGCTATTTTGGATGGAGGTAAGCAACTGATTGACTGAAGGGGGAGAATTTTGCTGTATTACATTTGTGCATCAGGTGCAGATGTTCATCAGTGTGATGAGAGTTCTAACATGATAAAGCTATCACAGTAGGGAGGAGACGAAAGAGTTAGAACACAACCGTGATTTCTAGAGTTTGAAGTAGGAAGTCTGCACTGATTCTATGAAATCTGTTGGTAGAGAACAACCAATACTGAAGGAACAGCTTAACAGCTACCAGTGGAAGAGCTTTTGTACATTGGTGTCCCTGTCCTCCTGCTCTATCATAATATTCCAAAATAGATCTCTTTGAGTGCTAAGACAGAGGGCATAATTACAATTACAATGGAAGAAGACTCAGAATTCCTATCCAGGGTTTAAAAAGAATGGCAGGTGCCCTAGTGAGTTCCTTTGCGTTGGCCAAGTTCATTGAAAATATGTGGCATTTGAACTACTACCATAAAAAGTTTACCTAGGGGATGTTCTTTCAGAAATTGGAGCCTCCTTTCTCCGTCACCACCAATATCCTGAGCTTTTTAATTACTTACCCATAGAGCCAAATTTTGTTCTTAATCAGCTTCACATCTGAACATAAGAAACATGAGGACAAAGTTGGAAACAGCCAACAGTCAGTATTGACAAATTGGACTGAAGCTCAACAGCCAAGCAGCAGGTGTCAAGGGTCTGGATAGTCTGCTTGTGTCCAGAATTGCTGCAGCACAGAAAATAGAGACTGCTGGAAGTCAAAGTTGCCGTGCAGCCTTTCAGAGCGGCGTTGTTTCTTACTCCAGTTTGTTGGGTTTTGTACTTAATAGTTCTAGTACTTCCAAGGTCTCTAGTGTGGGTAGGTAGATACTCTTGTGCTCATAATTTTTATTCCCTTCTGTATGCTAGTTTCCCAAACACTGGAAGTCAGTTGTTGGCTTATCTGATCAGCATTTGTATTTTGTGTAATCCATGCCACTTCTATACAAGACTTCAGCAATGTTCTGAACAAAGGGGAAAGCTATCCCAGGGCAATATGTTCTCATCAGCAAAACAGTGCTGAAGTTCTGAGGGTCTCTGATGTAAGATTTATAAGGCCTATAATTGAAGGAAGCAGAGAGAGAAGTATTGGTAAGGGAAAGATGTCTAAGGGAAAGGGTACAGGTCTGCCAGGAAGAAGTAGTAGAAAGCTGTATTTCATGATCCAGTACCAGAAGATACCTGATATGGTATTTCCTTAGTTTGCACTTCATTGTGAATTTGTCTGCCATAATCTACCTTCCAATATTCCCATAGGTATTAATCCAGGCACCCTTCGTGGCACAGACACAGGTGTGTGGGTTGGTGCAAGTGGATCAGAAGCTGCTGAAGCTTTTAGCCAAGATCCAGAAGAGCTTTTGGGGTACAGCATGACTGGCTGCCAGCGTGCCATGTTTGCCAACAGGATTTCCTACTTCTATGATTTAATGGGTAAGTGACCCAAAACATGTCGGTGCTGATGAGTAATTTCAATTCAGACATGATTGTACTGGGAGATGGGAGGGATATGATAACACAGACCATTCTGGGAGAAAAAAGAAGCAGGTAGTGATTGTAAGGAGGCAAGTGGGAAGCAAAAAAAATAAGTGGGAGGTTCATTGTAAGGCTTTATACCTCATATGTTGATGGGCATAGCTGGCATTCATCTTAAGGAAAATGAAAACAGTTGCAGAATGCCATCAGAAAAAGGGTCCAGATTTTTGCTTTGAATATCCTTTAAACTGTTACTTGATAGCCAGTCATATAGAAGTTTGCCTAGAGGTGAACTGACTAGAAGAAAAGAAATGTAAAAAGGTGACTGTTTGTTTGTTTGCTTCTGCTTAAGCAAAATGAAAGAGCTGAGGGAAGTACCAAAATGTATATCAAAGGCATAGGCATGAACAGAAAGTGTCTCACTATTCGAAGATAAGGAAGAGATGTGGGAATTTCTATGCAGAACAGCTGGAAATTGCAATCATGGCAAAGTCAGCACCAGAAAGAGGTGGTGTTTTACTGATGAGAACAGAGAAATAGATGAGGCCTGCCAGCCATAATACAATTTCTTTTTTCAATAGAGATTGATGCATGTAATGTAAAAAGCTACCCATAAATCCAAGTTGTTGCATTATTTCTATTATTTTTATTCTTTCCTGTGCCTTATTATCTGGTGTGCAGGCAAAGATGATGATGTTTGTGTCCCAGTGTATCAGGATTACCTTTAATGTTATATAGCAACTTTTACTTAGCTTTCTTTGGATACGTGTCCCCTAATCTGGTAGTCTTAGCAACCAGCTCCAGAAAACGAGCAGTAAAAAGAAAGCTTTTGTTAATTAGTGCGTGTTTTTGTTTTACCCTGTCTGCCCTTCCTGTTTCCTAAGGACCGAGCATAACTATTGACACAGCCTGCTCCTCTAGTCTCATTGCGCTGGAAAATGCTTACAAGGCAATTCGTCATGGGCAATGTAGTGCAGCCCTGGTAGGGGGTGTTAACCTTCTGCTAAAACCCAACACTTCTGTGCAGTTCATGAAACTTGGTATGCTTAGTCCTGATGGTGCCTGTAAGGCCTTCGATGTTTCAGGTAAGGCATTAGCACCAATTATTGCTGTGTTGTTTGAGTCTTATTGCTGAGACTGTAACGTGATACTCCTGTAAAATTCCTGTAAAAAAAAAAAAAAAAAAAAAAAGATAGCTGGTGTTGTAGCTGTTCTTACGTACTTCATTTGAAACATATCCTGATCCTTATCTATGTTACATACCTAATTGAATCTGGAAAATTAACTGTGGAGGATTAATTGTGTGGTTCATTTCAGTACCATTGAGAAGATCTTGAGATCTCTTGACAGAAACCCTAATTCATCATTTGTGATAGGCATACAGTATTTTGAGGGTATGCATCTTTAAAACAAATGCCTATATTGTATTCTCAAATCAATGTTGAACAGTGCTTAGGAATGAGCTTAGGAATGCACTTGAGTGTATGCCGCTTTCCTACCTAAGCAAAACTCTTCAGGTTAGAGACTTCTTGTTCTTTATCTATTCACAGGAAATGGATACTGTCGCTCTGAAGCTGCTGTTGTTGTTCTTTTGACCAAGAAATCCATGGCTAAACGGATTTATGCCACAATTGTCAATGCTGGAAGTAACACTGATGGTTTTAAGGAGCAAGGTAGGCCTTGAGCTCAGAGAAGTGAGATAGGACAAGTCTGTGCAGTCTTGAGTCTTGTTCTTCAAAAACAGAGGCATATGGCTATTACAGAGTTCACTTTCTCTAAGCCTGAGGGTTTTTTTTGTTTTTGATTTTTTTCCTTCTTTCAGTAATACAGAGCTCAGACCTTTATTTTGTAAAGGAGTCCAAGGAGGCAAATGGAATGTCTGTGTTACTAGTTCTGACTTCCTCAGAATACCTTTGTAATAACTTTGTGTTATGTAGACATTAGATATTTTTATTACTGGGAGTCTTTCCCTGCTGCCCTTTCATTTTTCCCACCCCCCAGTCATGGACACTCAGAGTTTCATGTGGCCTGCTGGGTACCTTACAATATCCTGTTAATATCTTCTCATGCCAGTCCAATTTCTGTTCCATACTAGCTCCATTTCTGGATCCTCTTCATCTCCAAAGAATATGAGGCATTTAAGCTTAGCCATAGGTATAAATCCTTTATTTTTAAAAAAAAATTATTTTACTTTATTTTAATTTTTTAACTTAGTAGGCCTAACCATTTAAAAAGATAAAAAGACACTAAAACCAAAATCCTCTAGTGGAAGAGAGGAATTAGTAGCAATTTTGTTCCTAGGTGTGACCTTCCCATCTGGAGAAATGCAGCAGCGGTTGGTCAGCTCTTTGTACAGAGAATGTGGTATCAAGCCGGAAGAAGTGGAGTATGTTGAAGCTCATGGGACAGGTACCAAGGTCAGCATGGGCTATTCTACTTTTTTTTGCTTTTTTTGTTTCCTGTTGTCTTCCCCGGCACCGCTTTTCACACTTTCTTCAATTTATTCCTTGTAGTTTCAAATTAAACATGAAGGAACTGTATTTCCTCCCATATAACAGTTACTCGAATGTGTGCTTCTTCATGGCTTCTGGATTTTACCAGGGATCTTTGCTTTTTAGGTCTGTTTCTTCTGCACATTTTGGAAGTGTTAGCTGACTGTCATTATGATTGTTTCCTTACTAGGTTGGTGATCCACAGGAAGTAAATGGCATTGTAAATGTCTTCTGTCAGTGTGAGAGAGAGCCACTGCTGATTGGTTCAACAAAGTCAAATATGGGTCATCCAGAACCTGCCTCTGGACTTGCAGCATTAGCAAAGGTAATGCACTGCTTAAGGACGAAAATGATGGCTTTTGGGAAAGTTTGCCGTGAGCCAGGAAAAGATGTAAGCTTATAATTAATTCAGATGATTCTCACTTACTTCATTACTTCTTGCTTCATCTGCAAATACTTTTAAAAGTGCAAGTGGTTGTGCTGACAGCTGGACATGAGTGCTCAGGTGACCGTTGGACAGGATGTGTTCAATACACACGTTTTTTTTAAAAAAATTGTCCTGTTCTGATGAATTCTGCAAGAGTTCGAACTGTGCTCAGAGGAAAGGCTTTGTGATCACCTTACTGATTATTCTTACACCAGAACTTCCAGACTCCACTGTAAGTCACTTGGGTTTGGAGGAGCTACAGGCAAAATAATTTAAATATTATAGGTAGGTGACATTGACTAATGAGGCAGTTTGGGTGGTTCTCATTGTCAGAGTTGATCCTTTTAGCTATTAGGGATATAGCTCTTCCTCATCTTCTAGCTGTCTCTTATGTTGGCAAGAAGCCAGGTGAGTCCTTCAGGATGTCAGACTACCAACTTGAATAGCTGGTTGTCTTAGCAACCATCTGGCCTACTAACTGCTGCTGTATACAGACAATCATCTATCAGTCTTGTCTCCTAAACTGCTTAGCAGAGATCTAGCTAATGTTCATGCTTGGTTGTAAGCCTATTAGTGAAAACTCAAGAGCCGTGCAGATTGAAGCAATGTACATTTTCACTGCTATTATTTTAGGCTCTTTAAAGTGCTTACTGTGACCTGAACACATATGACTCTCTGTGAATAACCTTGGAACAAGCTTGAATAAAGTTTGGAAACTGCACTGACCATTTCTTTTTAGATGAAAATATACTTTTAATTTACATCATCTGGGCTGATACTTCCTTCAGTAGAAGAAATGACAACTGACTTGTACCTCTTCAGAGGTACTATTTTGTAAGGTTGTAAGTAGTTTGTTTAGTGTAGTCCTGCTGTTGTCTGTCAGGACTGGATCATAACTCTTAAAGTGCTCTTTCTTAGCCTCAGTGTGTTTTAGAAAGGGTGCTAAATTGTGAAAAGGAGAAGTTTTTTGTGTCTTTCTTTTTTTTGGTAGGCCTCTGACATATGTTTTCTCACTCTTTTTCATAAGTTTTCTCATTTAACTTTGCATCCAGCTGTAGATTCTTATATATGGGCCCCTAACCTCACCATGACTGCAAAAATACCTTTTCCTATGCTTTTCTTTAAATTGTGCTGCGTCTGATTCCAAAATCTGGTATTTTGAAAGCACTTGAATCTTTATTTGGAAGGATGTGGGAAACTGGCTCGATTCTTTTGATGCTCTAACAGTTGGTCAGCACTTGGTATTTTAACCTGTGGAAGTTAATCAGAATAGCAGATAAAGGATCCTTCCAAGCCAGAAAATACACCAAGCCAAATGTCTCAAAAATAGCTACTGTCTCAGGCAGCCTGAAGTTATTGTAAACATTTTATTTTGTGGTTCCATAAAACGCTTTTGTATGTGAGATGTCAGTTAGGAAAGTGGATCAATGGGTTTCAGAATTGAAAATTCATTCTTATATATATGAAGAGATGAGCAGAAAACCAGCTTTTCCCAAGGTCAGTTTACTTAAATTCTGCTATCAGAAAAAAAAAAATTATTTGCATTTTTGAACTACTTGGCCTAATTAATTACTGTATAGCCAAGACAAAACCTCTTGATGGATCTGGGGTATACTCACTGTACTGTATACTCAAACCTGTATAAAAGCCATAGTGTTTAAGTGTATGCTATATAATCATTAAAAATAAAATGTGGAACACGGACTATTCTCTCTCTTTCAGGTCATTCTCTCTCTGGAACATGGGCTGTGGGCTCCAAATCTTCATTTCAGTACCCCAAATCCAGATATTCCTGCCTTACAAGATGGCTCTTTGCAGGTGGTTTGTAAACCAATACCAGTAAAAGGTGGCCTTGTCAGTATCAATTCTTTTGGCTTTGGAGGTTCTAATGCTCATGTCATTCTGCGGCCAAATGAGAAGAAACACCAACCTCTGGAGACTTGCACATTGCCACGACTGGTCCAGATCTGTGGCAGAACACAGGAAGCTGTGGATGTACTAATTCAAGAGAGTAGAAAGCACGGAGGATGCAGCCCGTTTCTACGTCTTCTCAGTGATATCTCTACGATTCCTGTATCTTCTATGCCTTACAGGGGCTACACACTAGTTGGCAGTGAGACTGATGTAAAAGAGGTCCAGCAAGTTCAAACATCTATTAGACCACTTTGGTACATCTGCTCAGGTAAGACTACAGCAGTGGGTCCAGGCTTCTGCATTCTTCTGTGGGCCTGAGGTTTGAGCTAGTGCATTCTGTGCATTATTTGCATTTATATGCATTCTCTTCCACTTTCTAGTCTTAAGGTATTGTCATGCAGCCCTTTACTAAATGTAGGAAACTCGTGTTCCCAGTGTTCTCTTTAATCTTTCCAATTTAGCTATCTTCATGTTATAGCAAAGGCTAGGAGAATGAAAAGCTTGATTTAGGTAGTATTAGAAATGTACCATGTTTTGCGCTCAGGTAGATTCTTCCACTGACAGAGCATGTATGTGATGTCTTTTCCTTCTATTGAGCCTTACCAAAACTCATATTCCCCTTGCTTATCCTACAGGCATGGGAACACAGTGGAAAGGTATGGGCCTGAGTCTGATGAAGCTGGATCTGTTTCGCCAGTCTATCCTGCGTTCAGATGAGGCTTTGAAGGACACAGGGCTGAAGGTCTCGGACCTGCTTCTGCAGGCAGATGAGAACACTTTTGATGACACAGTCCATGCATTTGTTGGACTAGCTGCTATTCAGGTAAGACTTAGTGAGTGGGGGAGGAGAACGTGGACTCTTTCCTAGACTTAATCCACTATGATTAGGTTCTGCTAATGTGTCTGTTTGGCTGGTAAAACATTGTGTGGATTATACTCATCAGTAACTTTGTGTAACCAGCAGGTGACAGCAATCTGTTAGAAATGTACCTTTGATAGCAGTCTGATGCATTTTTGATAGTTTTGGGTCCCATTGTTTTGAAGATGCTTGGTGGCGTGTTGACCTAAACTAATTTGTGCACATGCATGTATGTGGAGCAGCTTCTACCTTTAAGTGACTGAGGAATGCCTGAAGTTTTGTCTGTTTGTGTAAACAAGGTTTATAGAGTAGAATACTTCTGTATTTTACTTTCTAAAACTTCTTCTGAAAGTGAACTTAATGATATTAAATGAAATGTTTTTAACTCTAGATGAATGTCAGTGTGGGATTCAGTATTTGTTATTAAGATTCAAGTGACATGGAAAGCTGCCATTGACTGTACTCTGTACAGACATGTTCTTCTGCAACATCCTATTACTGAAAATAACTTCCTAGTGGAAACCTAAGTAATAGAGAGGTCCAAACAATTCTGAAGTCAATAGTGATTCTTGAGGTTGCTCTTAAGGGAGACTAGAACTGTACCTGTGAAGAAAATAGCAGTGAGGCCAAGAAGAATGTCTGTACAGAAAAGCCATTTTGTGATATACTCATTGCTGCTGTGTAACAAACCCTCTGAGGTATGTCACCTGTTTATTCTGGTGTGGAATCACCAATCTTACATTTCCCTGCAGATTGCCCAGATAGACATGCTGAAGGCTGCAGGTCTGCAACCCGATGGGATTTTGGGCCACTCGGTGGGAGAACTAGCTTGTGGCTATGCAGATAACTCCTTAAGTCATGAAGAAGCCATTCTTGCTGCTTATTGGCGAGGACGATGTGTTAAAGAGGCCAAATTACCACCAGGAGGAATGGCTGCTGTCGGTAGGTAGCTAGAAGTAGATCCTTACGAAATAGGTGATACCAGAAAGTACTTGTTCTCTGTTGCATAGTATTAGGGTAAAGGTGGTCTCTGAAATGTGTTGGTGGACACGACCATATCTATACAATTTTTGCTACTGCTGCCTTTTAACTGATGTAGAATGGGATATAAAATACTGAACTTAATATAACCGTAGCAAACTCCAGGCTTGAATACAGTAGAATTTTGGTCATCCATGCAAAACTAAGTGGAAATGGAGAGGTTTATTGGCAGGTGACAAATGACAGAAGTCCGATAATCTACTTGGAAAAAAAAAAAAAAGAAGATAAGACACTAGGGGTTTTGTCTCTTGAATTCCAGAGACAAAAAGATTTCTGATGTACAGAAGAATGAGGCATGAAACCAGAAAGATGTTTTCTGTATTGAGTAAATGTGAAATTTACTGCCATTATAGCTTGAGGGTGCCAGTGTTGTGATAGGACTGGCTCCTGTGTATTAACACTTAAGAAGCTCCCCTTAAGCAAGCTTTGCTCAGTTTTTCTTTGTCTCTGAGAAAAGTAAAGGATGTAATTTGGCCGTTATTTGGTAAAGTTTTGAGTTATGGTGTCTCGTGTTTTTAAAACTAAATGATTTTTTGCTGCATAATGGTTATTTTGCTTCTTATTGGTACTGTGGTCACTTAAAAGCTCTGGAACATGTCAGACAAAAGCTGTTGCAAATCTAATGCAGTAGGTTTGATGACTAGATTACTTGTAATCTTATTTTAACTGTTGCTCCAAAGAACTATCTAATTAAAACTTTCTTTTCCTTGATATTAAATGCATGACACTTATCACAGAACTCATCTTAGACTGCTGCATTTTTTTTCATAATGTGCTGTTGAGTTCAAGCTTTTCGGTGACTTTTATCCATGTAGTAGATGACCAGATTCTGTATGTGTGATGGCCTCCTACACAAGGCTCACAGCTCATTGCTAGAAAGACTTGTGTGTTGTCCAGTGATTTCTTTTTTTATTTTTATCTTCTACAGGTCTGACATGGGAGGAATGTAAGCATCGCTGTCCTCCAAATGTAGTACCAGCCTGTCACAATTCTGAAGATACTGTCACTGTTTCAGGGCCTCTGGTGAGCAAAGAACTAATGTGATATATACCCGAACTATGAGTGGGACTTTGAAAGCTCCAGTTTGGAGAAAATGAGAAGCCAAGTTAGAGATTAGCTTCTTGCAAAGGGAAGATAAAGTGGTGGGAGGGAACATGATGCTATTTATAAATTTAAACATTCAAATGTGCAATGGAAGACAGTGATGTGATGTTAGTGCCCTAGTGAGCTAGTAATTGCAGATTTCTCATGCTGAATGATGTTACAGTCATGGACATGATAAAACTCAGAAGGAGAGTAATCGCATCATGAGGTATGGCTCGCTCTAAGTGTTAAGTGTTGAAGCACACAGGCGGAGTAGTCTGATTGATCCAGATCCTTTCTATTTCTCTTCTTAGGACTCAGTGAATGAGTTTGTAGTCAAACTGAAAAAGGATGGTGTGTTTGCAAAGGAGGTGCGCAGTGCTGGGGTTGCATTTCATTCCTATTACATGGCATCTATTGCACCAGTGCTGCTCAGTGCCCTGAAAAAGGTAATATTACTCAATTACTGCTCACATGGCTTATTCTGAGACATCTGGGGTTTGAGTATAGGTGATGTTGAGCTCCAAGGGAATCCTTTTTTCTTTTAGGAGGGACGGAAATCTTTTGAAGAGTATGTAGACCTCTCTGATATGTATGGTTAAACATCCTGTGGCCTCAAGCAGAAAGATGTCCTGAGCAATAAATCTGAGAAAAATGGTCCATAAAGAGGGGAGAGGGAGGGATAGACTTGTTTTCGCCGGTCTTATTGTGACCTGTAACCTGTAATTCTCCTTCTCCTCCTGTATCTTACCTGTCTGTAGGTCATTCCAAACCCTAAGCCTCGTTCAGCACGGTGGATCAGTACATCTATCCCTGAATCTCAATGGCAGAGTGATCTGGCAAGGAATTCCTCTGCTGAGTATCATGTGAACAACCTGGTGAATCCAGTGCTGTTCCATGAAGGCCTGAAGCATGTTCCAGAGAATGCTGTTGTAGTGGAGATTGCTCCACATGCTCTCCTACAGGTATTGTGTTCAGTTATATCAGTAGGCTATTACGTAGGAGGCATATTGGTACGCTGCTGTAGGAAGGAGACTTTAGGAATACTACTTTCCTCATTTAGGAATTTAGGAATACTGCTTTCCTCATTCTGAGAATCCTTTCTCCAGTGGTTTTAAGTTTCTCCCATATTTAAGCGTTTTTTGTTTTGTTTTGTTTTTTTAAACACAAAACTTGTCTCAACAGACTACCACTTAAACACACTATCACTTCCCCACCCACCCATCTACATAGCTAACTTTATTCATTGCCACGCATTTCAGGTAGGCAATACTCAGCTTATTGAACTGTGCAATGAGTAGGAAAAGCCCTTAATCATTTGGATCGAATAGTGTTTTTGCCAAGAATGCAGCAGGGAATGAAAATGTGAAGCCTTAATAGCTTGGATTGCAATGCTGTCAGTTCTCACTTAAGATGAAAGGGTCAGGCATAGATCCTTATTTTGATAGGGAGCTTCAAAGGATGTAACAAAGAAATATGAGTGATCAAAAAACTCTTTTTCTTCCACCTCCCAGCCCTCAATAGTTATTTGGATACAGTGGGGATAAATGATATTGGGACAGAGGGAACAAGAATAGCAGAACAGTCTTTCTAGATGAAAGTCTCGTTATCTTCCGTGCTTCAACTTTAGTAGCAGGGTGGTTTGTTTTCTTTATTTTTAAACTAGTTCAGTCAATACTGAGCTCTTTCACTTCATTTGAAAAGTTTCATCAACAGACTGACACAGCCATAGCAATTCATTGAGAAAGGAAACATAATGATACACTAATATAATTAAAAGAATACAACATGCAGTGTTGTATCTCTTGCAGATAGTCACTGTATATCACATAAATCTTCAAGGAAGCAAGATTAGAGTCCCTGTTCCCAAATAAATATAATTTATGCTAATATTGATATGCATACTTTTAACCATGCTGCATTAAGTTTGAAGATTCTCAGAGTCTTATTAGGTGGTGTCCACCTCTCCTTTCTTCCTTTCTCCCTCAATAAGAGCTGAAAATGAACAATAGTTAATTTTTAGAAGTCTTGAGGTTGCCCAAGCGTTAATCCATAGTTGTTTTGTTTTTTGACTTGGAAAGTTTTGGCCTGAATGATTGTGGCAAAAAAAGACTAGGCTGCCGCTTTTGACTCCTAAGGGGGAGTTAAGTAGGTGAGAGTGTGTGGGAAAGGGAATGTTCATGGAGGTGGATTCTCTCCCTCACGTTTTCCCCCCCATCTTCCTGGAAATGTGATCGTCAGGTTATCATTATGCTGAAGCAAAGTTTTATTATATGGGAAGATACTAATTAGGTGGCTGTAGCTAAAACCAAACTTGTATGGCAATAGGTGCTCTGATCAATTTCCCAAATGCTTTAGCATTTATAACTTCAGATGTTCACAAAATGTCTTGTGCGCTTCACCTTTTTCAGAATGCCACCAAAACATTTGGTTTTTCCAAAACAATGGCTAGAGGTGTATATTTGGGAACTTTCTGAGAGTTGGAGGATGTTGTAAGCTTCTGCCCTCCTTGTCTGAGAAGTCTAACTGAGAGAGTGGATTACAACTCCTAGACAACTGTGTTTAGCCACATTGTCTAGGGTGATACGTACGTAATGACTGGTGATCACACTTAGCAAGCATACTGTGAAGCCTACTTCTTAAATACAAGCATATAAATAGTACTTTTTTTGTCCCCTTATGAGGCTGTAATGTGGTCTAAAGTCTCTGTGCAGTCTACAGAGATGTGTTTTTCCCACAAGATCAATGCCATGGGTCTTGTGGTTGTCCCTGAAAAGTTCAAGAGCTTTTTGTTGCTATGTGGCATGCTAGTGGTTAAAAGTCTAAGCAGAATCATAGTTCTTTTGCAAACAAGTTTTAGGGTTGTATAATATTTCTGAGTTCCAATCCAGTATGTGTGTGTCGTGGTGGGCTTATTTGTGCTTTGAAAGTTACTTCCAGACAGACAAATAAAGCAGAAGCAGAGCTTTTCACACAAATGGCTCCCTTTCTTCCATCCCCCAGTGAAAGTATTGTGGGTTTTTTTTTTTTTTTTTTTTTTTTTTTTTTTTTTTTTTTTTTTTTTTTTTGGTTTTTTTTTTTTATCTTCTGTTGAAATCCTCATACAATTCTGGATTCTAGTGCAAACAATTAAGGATTTTATCATCTAGCTTTGAGAGTGTCCTGGTTTTTCTTTCTCTCTCATATCCTTCTCCCATTTAAAGATGCAGTGTCAAATTAAAGTGCAGATGCCCAAGGCAAGGTTTTTGGTTTAATAGCTAATGTGTGGAAAATGCTGTAGGATCCTTCAAACTGAAAATGCCTGATCCTGGGAGTAAGAGTCTGAGCTGTGTGTGTTTGCGAAAGTGGGAGACTAGAGAAGATGATTTTGCAGTTCTTGAAGTGCAGCTTTTGACTGTAGTTGACAGCGGCTTGGGAAAAGGAGGTTTATGATTTGGCAGAATTTCATGAATAATGCATAGGTTCTATATTATAAGAAGCACAGCTTTGGTGACTGGGAGGTGATTGTTCTGCTGCTCTTTCTCTTCCTGGTTAAAATCGTGCATGTTTTAGTGTTTAGCACAGAACACTTGGCACAGAAGCAAATGCAGAGAAATATTTCTGCAAGGATGTAAATTTAGGGACAAAGAAGAAAGTCATGCCTTCTAGCAGTGATTTCTGAACTCTCCTTGATCAGGCTATCTTGAGGAGAACTTTGAAACCAACTTGCACTATTCTGCCTTTGATGAAGAGAGATCACAAAAATAACCTGGAATTCTTCCTAACACAGACTGGCAAAATTCATTTGACAGGGTAAGGAGATTAAGGAAAAAGCGCGAGTGGGTTATCAGTTGGGAGAGAATTCAGCTCTCTTTCCTCACATGCTTACCTTCACAAGATTTGAGGTAATGCTTTAACAAATGTGAAAAAGGATGGGATTTATTTATATCTTTACTTTACATGGTTATGCCACTTCGGAAAAATTGCTGTGGGTTACAAGCTGCTTGGGCAGGGAAGGTGCCTTTCAGAGGGAAGGAGCCATATTCCAAAGGCCTAGAAACCTTCATTAACACATAAAAATAAGTTTTGGATCTCATGGATTGTTGGAATTAAAAATTTGGCTGCAGTGTTCCTGGGCCCCATGTTTGAGACTTCTCCAGGAGTCCTGTGAACTATTACTCTCTGACCTCCTAAGTACTTTTTTTTTTTCCCCCTCTTCATAGGATAAATGTTCTTGGAAATAACTTGTTCCCACTTGTGGAATACCCTGTCCCAGTGGGAACCCCCCTTATTTCTCCATATATAAAATGGGACCACAGCCAGGACTGGGATGTTCCAAAAGCTGAAGACTTTCCATCAGGTTCCAAAGGCTCTTCCTCGGCTTCAGTCTACAATATCGGTATGTGTTCCTGTTTGTTTCCCTCTCTCCCCACTTTACATTTTTTTTGTAACACTTTCTTTAAGAGAGAAACTCAAAGCAGCATCTCTGAAGCAGTTCTCTGAAGCTTGAGACATTTTCTCTAGAAGACTAGACAGCAATTTTAAGAGCTGCGTGTTGCCAGACAGGGTGTTTGGGGAAGCCACTAGACCCTCTTACAGCCACAAAAGGAGAAAGACCTCTTTTTTAGGGATTTTTTATTATTCTGCTCTTTATTCTTTGACAGATGTGAGTCCTGACTCTCCTGACCACTACTTGGTTGATCATTGCATTGATGGCAGAGTCCTATATCCAGCAACTGGGTATTTAGTGCTAGCTTGGCGAACTCTGGCACGGTCTCTTGGCATGGGCATGGAGCAAACTGCTGTTACGTTTGAAGATGTCACAATTCATCAGGCAACTATCCTTCCCAAAAAGGGTAAGAGTTGGTGGTATGATTTCAAAGCTGTCTGATGAAGGGAGTGAGAGGAAGAAGAAATAAGGGGAAGGTAAAAATGTAAGAGAAAAGAAAAATGAAGAGCACAACTTCATAACTGAATGAAGGGTTCAGTTCATACAGTCAGGTAGCATGTAGCATCAGGTAGCATCTCTGTACCATGTTGTGCAGTCCCTGTCTGGAAATGATGTGATAGAAAGAAGACAGTGAATGGTCTCTCAGACCTCTTTTTTTCAATATTTCTTGCAGGATCAACCCAGCTAGAGGTGAGACTCATGCCTGCTTCCCACTGCTTTGAAGTGTCAGGGAATGGGAATCTGGCTGTGAGTGGTAAGTCAGTGAAGTGCATGCCCTGGTCTGCCAGAGTTCATTGTTTATGGACACTGACAATTATTCTTTCCACTGTGCCCATCAGGGAAGATTTCCGTCCTAGAAAACACTGCTCAAAATAACTTCCATAACCAGACAGTTGATCTTCCGATTAAAGTAGACATGAGCTCAAAATCTGACCTCCTCAAAGAAGACATTTACCAGGAGCTGCATCTGCGTGGATATAATTATGGATCAACTTTCCAGGGCCTTCTGGAATGTGACAATGAAGGTGAATTTATGTCCTAGAGAAGAAAGAGTAACCTGGTTGTTGTCATCATGATGATTACTTGATCTTTTAACTGAGTTTGTATTAGTGGCCTACTATCTGTGTTTTATTGTATAGTATTGTACTTATAGTATTATAATGGAGAATGGCCATGTGTCTCGACAGTGCAGTGTGAAAGCTATTATCTCCCATCTAGAGTTGATTATTGGATTATACAGGGAAAATTGGGTGCCATGGACTTTGCTGTTGACAAGTAGTGACTCCATATCTGCTGCCTGACTGACAAAATTGTATCAAAGCAAGACTTTGAAGTCTCAAAACTGAGACTTGCTCTACCTTTTCCTTTTCAGCAAACACAGGGAAGGTTCTGTGGAATGGGAACTGGGTGACCTTCCTAGACACTCTGCTGCACATGATAATTTTAGCTGAGACTGGGCGCAGTCTGCGCTTACCTACCAGAATCCGATCAGTGTGTATTGACCCAGTGCTGCATCAAGAGCAGGTGCGCCAATACGACGATAATATAAGAGGTAATATGTCTTTTACACTTGGCTTTTTTTGTGCTGTGTGCATGCATATTCAGCTTGCAAAACAGTAAGGTGGACCTTTGGACACCATCTTAGTCTCTAAGATTTTATACAGCTCTCTCTTTAGAGTGGGCTGACAAAGCACTGTTCAGTTAATTAGTCTTGAACATAATACTCCTGGTGTTTATTAGAGACTTCTGTTTGTTTCTTGTCTTGCAGCTTTTGATGTCATTGTTGATCGCTGCCTTGACAGTCTCAAAGCAGGCGGTGTTCGGATCAATGGTCTTCATGCTTCTGTGGCACCACGACGACAACAGGAACGAGTCTCTCCCACCCTGGAAAAATTTTGCTTTTTGCCCTATTCTGAGAGCAATTGTTTGTCTTCTTGCACTGAGCTTTGTGCCTATCTGGAACACTGCAAAGGTAAAGTAGGCTTGGCTTGGTTTTGCACTAGTGAAATCTTCTAGCTTGCCAGAAGTGTCTAAGAGAAATATTTCTGGCTATTTAAGTCCTTACTGCGTTCAAGAAATGAAATGCTAGTTTATGTACAGGACCTTAGTGGAAATCTTTTGTCCATATAGACTACTAAAAGCTATGTCTGCCTGTGGTGCTTCTGGAATGTGGGTAGGAGTAAAGCTGAGTGCTGCCTGGTGGGCACATCTGCCCTTCTATAACAGTGAACGTTTCAGATGGCACAACTGTCTGTGCAAGAAGAGAGGCACAAATCAACCTGTTCCAGGAGAAATCTAGCCCAGTTACTTTATAAACTAATAGGAAAGCCTAGTTTGTCCCCAACTGTATGACTTGGTTGTTTTGTTTCTCCCTGTGAACTGTCAAGATGAACCAGTTACCAAAGAATAACAGATTATATGAGGCTGGAAGGGACCTCTGGAGGTCATTTGGTTCAACCTCCTCTCTGCTCAAGCAGGGTGAGCTAGAGCAGGCTGCTCAGGACGATGTCCCATCACATTTTGAGTATCTTCAGGGGTGGTCTCTTTGTGCAACCTTTTTTTAAATATAAAGAAACTATGCTTTCTACCCCGTACCTCCCTAAAGCTCTTATCATCCAGAGATTTTTCCCTTAGTTGCTCTCTCATCCAGGCCTTGCCATGGGGCATTGTCTGCTGTGTTAGATTATCTTGCTACATAGTCTGTTCCTCAAGCCTGCTTATTTGGAGGCTGCATCTACTGTGAAAAACATTAATTTTAGGAACATACAGAAGTACGCACTATATCTGTGTTGCTAGAATAATGTTACAGGATGCCATAATTTGTAGTGCTGGTCAGCAGGTACAGCAAATGGAAAAACCTGCGAGTGGGGATACTCTCCTCCATAAAAAAAAAAAAAAAAAAAGGAGAAAAAAAAACCCACAGCATTTGAGAATCTAACTTTTCTCTTCTTCTTCCATTTGGTAGATCTGATCCGTAACTTACAAACAAAGGTGGCTGTACATGGGGTCAAATTAGCCATCCCCGGACTAGAGACTGTAGGGGCTACTGCAGAGTCTTCACCCATACGGAAAGGCCTTCAGCATATCCTTGCTGAAATCTGTCATCTGGAACTGAATGGAAATCTCTATTCTGAGCTAGAACAGATTGTAACTCAAGAGAAGATGCACCTCTGGGATGACCCTCTTCTCAATGGTTTGCTGGATTCTTCAGAGCTAAAGGCTTGCTTGGATGTGGCCCTGGAGAACATGACCAGTCACAGGATGAAGATAGTGGAGGTTAGCTGGAAATCCCAGATGGGGCCACTTATAATATTTCCAGTCCTTCCAGTAACCTGATCATATTCTTCTATTGTTCTAGTTATAATTATGGATATTATTCATGTTTCAGACTTTTTTTTTTCTCTCCTTTTACTTCCTTGCCACTTTTCTCACAGGTTCTTGCAGGAAGTGGACATCTCTCTTCGCGTGTTACAAATATTCTGAATACTCAGCCCCTGTTGCAGGTGGACTATATTGCCACTGACTGTAACCTGGAAACTATCTCTGATAATGAAATGTGGCTACCAGATGCTGGAGTTTCCCTTAGTCAGTGGGATCCATCTAATCTTCCCTCTGGAAATCTGACAAATGCCGACCTGTTGGTATACAACTGTTCAACGAATGTTCTGGAGAACACTGCTGAAATTCTCTCTAATTTAGCAGCTGCAGTGAAAGAAGGAGGGTTTGTTTTGCTACATACCCTCCTTAAAGGAGAAACTCTTGGAGAAATTGTCAGTTTCCTTACAAGTCCAGACCTGCAGCAGAGAGACAACTTCCTGGCACAGGTAAACATTCTGGAATGATGAATACATTCTCAGAGAGAATCTTTTGGGGAAGAAGAAATAGTCTGGATATGTATAAAATACTATTACATTAATCAAATATGTCCTCATACTAAGACAAAGCTGATGCCAAGATTTCAAGCAAAGCAAGACATGGACAATGCCTACTATTCCTGGAGAAGTTGCATCTTTAAGGAGTTGCAACACTTAGTATAGACGTGGATCGTGATTTTTGACTTTGCTGTTAATTTATGTTATACCTGATTTAACAGGCACAATGGGAGAGCTTATTCAGCATGGTCTCACTGAATCTGGTTGCAGTGAAGAGATCCTTCTTTGGCTCAGTTATTTTCCTGTGTCGGCGGCAAGCCCCTGCTAAAACACCCATTTTTCTACCAGTAGATGAAACCGACTATAAGTGGGTTGAATCCTTGAAGGTGAGAATTCCTGTGTTCTGGATATTTCCAAGTGATTATACTTTCTAAATATATTTAACAGCATTTTAAGAAGTGTATGAGGATAGTGTGTTCTCTTTCTTTTCCTCCGTTGTCTTTCTTTAACTTCAACTTGTAAAAAGAAGGAATTCACTTCTACCTAAGGTTGCAAGGGTGGTTTTCTTTCTGTGTTTTCTAGTAAGATAGTTTGGGGTTTTTCCTGTAGGGCATCTTGGCCGACTCCTCAGAGCAACCTGTGTGGCTGACTGCCACCAGTTGTGGAAATTCAGGAATCCTAGGAATGGTGAACTGTCTCCGCCTTGAAGCAGAAGGCCACAGAATCAGGTAAAAGAGTATGCCCTGAGTCACACAGGAGATACAAGTTTTTGTTATTGTTAGCTTTTTTTCCCTAGTCTATAGCATATCATGCAAAATAACAACTTCTGGCTTCTAGATGTGTGTTCGTTTCAAATCTGAACCCTTCATCAGCTGTCCCGCCCACTACTCTTTCTTCCTTGGAGATGCAGAAGATTGTTCAGAGAGATCTGGTGATGAATGTATATCGTGATGGAAAATGGGGATCCTTCAGGCATCTCCCATTGCAGCAAGGTGACTCACTTCAGGATTGTTTGTAAGGCGAAAAAGAACAGAATTTGCACAGAACAGGAGTAGCTATTGTTACCATAGCTATTGTATTGTTGGGGTTGTTCTTGTTAGGTTGGGGTTTTGATGGGAATTTTTGGTTTATTTTTTAATGGATAATTTGGAGTTTCTTTGCTTTAGCTTAGAGTGAACAGTGACATGGTTTGTGCTGGGAGGAAGGATGAGCTGTTTAGGGTACAGATAGCTTGTAGGATAAGAATGGATTTTGTGGAGAGCAAAGGAAGGAGATAACAACTGCTTAAGGAGCTTACTCATTCTGGAAAGTGTGTACCTGTGTTAATATCTATAAATCTCTTACCATTCTTTTCCTGTAGCTCAACCTCAGGAAATGACAGAATATGCCTATGTAAATGTATTGACTCGTGGAGATCTCTCATCCCTTCACTGGATTGTCTCCCCACTTCGCCATTTTCACACAACTAATCCCAATATTCAGCTCTGTAAAGTCTATTACGCATCTCTGAACTTCCGGGACATTATGTTGGCCACTGGTAAACTTTCTCCAGATGCCATACCTGGTGAGTTTAAGATTGCACTAGAAGAATGCTTATTCATGTATTATTAGGATTTAATTTATTCATGTAATTGCCTGTATGTTATTCACTGGCTCAGGTATATATCACTTTTTCCTTGACATGAAAACATGTTTTTGAAAAGTATAGCCTGCTGTGCACCAAAAAACTCAGTAGTTCTGCTTCGAGTTATCACTCCATAAGACCTTTCATATAGCAGTACTACAACCTGCTATGAGGAAACATTAGCCCCACTGCATCAATAGCAAAGTTAAGGTGAAACAACTTGAGGTTCCAGAGATAGGCAGGGTACACACTGAGGTGAATTTTTTTTTTTATTGCTATGATAATACTGGACCTGCTACTAAGGGGAGGAAAAATGCAAGATTGAATAATCTCCTAACTGTAAAATAGAGGTGATAATACTATCTTGATTCATATGGAGTTGAAGAGTATAGGATTATGTGATATCTATGTCTATGAACCCAGTTCATAGACTTTTTTTTTCCCCATGTGGATTTTTTTTAAGTGTTTGAATACTCTATTTTATGGGTGGCTTGACTGGAAATGGGTATCCCCCCCATGACTCAGACCAGTCTTTGCCTAGCATAATTTTGTGTGAAGTGTTCATTTCTGTAAGCATGCATTTTCTCCATGATCATCCTTTCTCATTTACATGTAGTTCTTTTTCAAAGATGAGCAAAAATTAAAACCTTTGAAGTAGGATGCATCTGTTAAATTTCTCAAATGAAAGTTAGAAACTAAAGAAATACTATCAAGGATGAAAAGTAAGATCTTATTAGACTGGATTCTCTGCTGTTCTTATTCCTAGAGAACAAGAAGTAAAATATTGTGGTTTATGAAGTTTTTAAGTTAGCAGACAAATTCCAGCATTTCTCTTTTTCTAGATTTACAACTTTCAGAGCTTTCTATTATAGTAAATTTTTAACCAAGGGATTTTGGAAGTTCACTTTGTAAAGTTGTTCATCTTCTGTTAGGTAACTGGACTTTGCAGCAGTGCATGTTGGGCATGGAGTTCTCAGGACGGGACCTAGCTGGAAAAAGGGTGATGGGATTGCTGCCAGCAAAAGGACTGGCCACGGTGGTAGATTGTGACAAGAGGTTTCTATGGGAGGTACCCCAAAACTGGTAGGTTAACTGCTACTTTCTGTTTTGTATATGCACATAAGATTTATGCATGATTCTATGTATTCTATGCATTCTCTGATTCTCTGATTCTATGATTTGCCTTGCTTCTTGAGGCTAGTGACAGCCTTTTTTCAAGTGGAGGAATGCATACTCTGTGGGGAATGATGACACACCTATATTCTGATGAGGATTCTTTCCTCATCCCGTCTGCCACTCCTTTGACAACACCTTGCTTCCTCTGTTGGAATCTACGGGAAAGCCTTCAATAGTCATCGTCACACTGACTCTCATACTTTTAGTAAAGCTTGTGCAGAAAGCAACCTGCAGTAGAATTGTTAGCTAGCACTGTGAGGGCAGGGGGAATGATGTGTCATCTATGAATCCCTTAAGTAGCTAGCCTTGCTTATGGGGAGGACTGCTCCACAAAATGTGGATAATGGTGCTGTAGGATTTTGCTTAGTAATCTGACTCACTGCAGAATTTAAGCACTTTTCTGTACAGTGATTTGTATCCAACTCAATGTCTTTCTTGGGCCATTTGTCCAATGTGTTTCAGTATGGGCAGGAATTTTGGTGTTTACAATGTTATTGAGTAGCTGCTGAAATATTTCTGCAGAAGAATGAAATTCGTGGTCATGATCAGTAGCTGTGGTAGTTTGTTTTCTAATTCAAAACGGTTTACTTTTGGTCCATCTCAGCAGTTTTGCCTTTCTAGGGCAGAAAAGCAAACTTTATCAGAAGAATTTAGTAGACTTCTCCTCTTTACTTCTCTTAGGACTCTAGAAGAAGCAGCTTCAGTACCTGTGGTTTATGCCACTGCTTATTATGCTTTGGTGGTTCGAGGTGGTATGAAGAAGGGTGAGAGTGTCCTCATTCACTCTGGTTCAGGAGGTGTGGGCCAAGCAGCCATTGCCATTGCCCTGAGCATGGGCTGCCGTGTCTTTGCTACTGTGGGTGAGTAGTGAGGTCCTGTTTTGTGCACACTCTGGATGTATAATTGCTCACCAATGTGGTTTCACATAACCTTGATCTAGTTTGTAGTTGGATAGCAACAAGATATATAAGTACAGCTGCTGACTGCTTAAACTACTACTGCTACAGCACTGCTACAGCACCAAGAAACATCTATCCCCTATATGTTATGTTATTCAAAAATGTGAGAGAAAAACAAGACTGCCTCTTGTTAAAATGATATATGTGATGAAAGAACATCTATCTAGCCTTTGTCCTAAGACTTGATGCCTTAGGACAAAAATCTGAGAGCTTTGAAGCAAGTGCTTGATGGTGCCTCAGACACCACATCTTTCCCAAAACCTCGAAGATGAAAATGTGCTGTTTTGGTAAAAAGGAACAAAAAAAAATACTGTCATCTTTAAAGACAAAGCCTGCCTTTTATTCCCAGGATCTGCTGAGAAACGTGAATATCTCCAAGCAAGATTCCCACAACTGGATGCTAACAGCTTTGCTAGCTCCCGAAATACTACCTTTGAGCAACACATACTGCGAGTTACCAATGGAAAAGGCAAGTTTAGGGAATGCTTTTCCTTCTGACTTTTGCCAGCCATCACGTTGCACAGTTGCATTTTTCCAAAGACAAAATAGGTCACTAGAAAATAGGGTTAAACAATTAGCAAATTGACTTCATTAAATAGTTTCTTCTCTTTTCATTTCAGGCGTTAACCTTGTGCTGAATTCCTTGGCAGAAGAGAAGCTTCAAGCCAGTTTGCGTTGTCTTGCTCGACATGGACGCTTTTTGGAAATAGGCAAATTTGATCTGTCTAACAATAGTCAGCTTGGTAAGACAGGGATAGGGGAACCTCTCTCAGCACTTGATATTTTCTGGAGGACAGTCATTAAACATACAAAACTGAGTTATCTTTGTTAAAGCCTTTCTTTAAAATCAGCATAGCACATAATACCTATAAAGTGTTTGCCTAGCTGGAAGGTAGATTATAAGCTTTTGGGAAAGTAGCAAGTCCATTTATAATGTATTATTGTACTATAAAAAACTAGCACATGAAGTTCATAGCTGTGTAAGGTCTTTACACTCAGTATTGGTTAAAACTTAATTGTTTAAGAAGTGAGAATAACTGGAACTTTTCAGGTCATTACAAAGAATCTGATCCGAAGGAACCTTAATATGCTAATCTGCTAAATTTCCATAGCATTTTGATGATGGAGAGGCAAGATTAATTTGACTATTCCTGACAGGAGGGACAAATTCAGGTATTACAATGCAATAGGATAATGAAAAATGGCAAGAATATTAGCATGTTGTAGCTGTAATCCAATTAAATATCAAAAGATCCTGATGTCCCAGAAGGCTTTCACAGGAGAGAATCATCTGTGGAGATAGGAGGGGGGGATGCACATGGAATTCTAGCTTCTCTCTGACGTTTTACTCAACTGTCTCCACATGCAAAGTGTTCTGTTCTAGTATTGGACTGACTGTTTTAAAGCTTATCTTGCTGAATTTAGCTCAGTGTCTTGTATCTATTACACATGTGAGCAGAATGCCTATTAAATTGTTATGTAAGTAATTAAAATAATTAATATAGCCTTTGGAGAATGTGCACGTATGTGTGAATGCGTGTATGTGGGAGCCCTGTTTGACACCACGTTAACCATGAGCCAGCAATGCCCTCGTGGCTAAGAAGGCCAATGGGCTCCTGGCTGCATCAGGAGGATGTTACCAGCAGGGCAAGGGAGGGGATCCTGCCCCTCTACTCAGCTTTGGTGTGGCTGCACCTAGACTACTGTGTGCAGTTCTGGGCTCCCCAGTATGAGGGATGCGGAGCTTCTAGAGAGAGTCCAGCGGAGGGCAACAAAGATGATTAAGGGACTGGAACATCTCTCATATGAGGAGAGACTGAGTGAGCTGGGCATGTTTAGCGTAGAGAAGAGAAGCCTAAAAGGGGATCTGATTGATATGTATAAGTACATGAAGGGGGAACGTAGGGAGGGAGGGTCCAAGCTCTTCTCAGTGGTGGCCAGTGACAGTACAAAGGGTAATGGTGTAAGTTGCAACACAGGAAGTTCCATCTCCATATGAGGAAGAACTTCTTTACTGTGAGGGTGACAGAGCCCTGGAACAGGCTGCCCAGGGAGCTTGTAGAGTCTTCTTCTCTGGAGGTCTTCAAAACCTGCTTAGATACCACCTTGTGCCACTTGCTGTAGGTGTCCCTGCTCAAGCAGGAAGGTTGGGCTAGGTGATCTCTAGAGATCCCTTCCAACCTTAACCATTCTGTGAATCTGGGAAATGTAGAAATTTGATACCTTATGACTTTTTGAAACAACAATGCATGAGGTTTTAACCTGATTGCTTTTTCTAGGAATGGCTCTCTTCCTCAAGAACGTGGCATTTCACGGAATACTACTAGATGCAATCTTTGAGGAGGGAAACCAAGAGTGGGAGGTAGTATCAGAGCTGTTGAAGAAAGGTATAAAAGATGGTGTGGTAAAGCCCCTGAGGACTACAGTCTTCAACAAAGAAGAGGTGGAAGCTGCTTTCAGGTTCATGGCACAGGGAAAACACATTGGTAAAGTTATGATCAAGGTAATGAAATTTTGATTCTGTGCTTCCTCTGTCATCCTGTCTAGATTAGTTGGATTGAAATATTCAGTATAGCCACTTTGAAGTCTCCTAACTAGGACCACGCATCTAGGATTATATCTGTTTTTGCTGACACTGTAACATATGTAGCTAGAGTCTGTCACTCTGATCTAGAAATTTAGCCCCCACTGACTAGAGAGTGCAATTCTATATGGAAAGACAGATAATGTGTTGTGTGCATCATCACATGTCTTTATTTTATTGGAAGGTCAAAGAAGAAGAGAAGGAGTATCCTTTAAGAAAGTCTGAACCAGCCAAATTTTCTGCCATTTCTCGAACTTCCTGTCCACCTACCAAGTCTTACATAATCACAGGGGGGCTAGGAGGATTTGGGCTTGAATTGGCACAGTGGCTGATAGAGAGAGGAGCACAGAAGCTTATACTGACTTCTCGTTCTGGCATACGAACTGGTAAGGAAAGACCGGTTGACTGTGTTTCAACTGACCCTGATCTGTAATCTCTCCTTTGAGGTTTCTGTCAGCAAATATGAACATCTTGATCTCCCTTCTTCCCTGCCCTCCTCACATGAATCTATCCTCCCACTTCAAACAAGTTGCTATTCCCTTTTTTCTAAAGAAGGAACTATATTTTGAGAAGGCCTCTTCTTTTTGGCAGCTCCTTTCTTCTCATTTTATGCATATCTAATTTGTCAACCCATGCTCTCCCCCTTTTTTTTTCCACCTCCTTGTTCTCCTTCACTACCACCCCCCCAAGATTTTTCTAAGATCTTGCTTTTTTTTTTTTTAAATCTGCTCGAAGAGGAGCTGTCCCCAGGTACCTCACATATTCATACAATGGCTCTTCAAATGTCATAAATAAAGGCATATAAATTTCTTAGTAAGGATCTAAAGATGAGTCATTTTTGTTCCTCGGGTTGTGCCTATGGATATTTTCTGTGGCGCTTCACATGGACAGCCCATCTGTAAAAGATGCACCCTGGTATCAGATAACATCAGTTTTTCTACTCAGATTTTAGACATCAGTTTCATTACTATCTCAGTATTGAGATTTAAACAAGAAAGTGCAGGAAATAGATTATCGAAAGCATGGTGATTTGAGTGTGTCATCCTATGCATTCATAGAATCATAGAATCATAGAATGTCGAAGGTTGGAAGGGACCTCAGAGGTCATCGAGTCCAACCCCCCTGCTCACGCAGGGTCACCTAGAGCACGTGGCACAGGGCTGCATCCAAGCGGGTTTGAAAGATCTCCAAAGAAGGAGACTCCACAACCTCTCTGGGCAGCCTGTTCCAGTGCTTTGTCACCCTCACAGTGAAGAAATGCTTCCTTAAGTTCCTGTGGTTCATCTTCCTTAAGTTCATCTTGTTTTTGCAGGTTATCAGGCTAAGCGAGTGAGAGAATGGAAAGCAATGGGAATACAGATACTGGTATCCACTCATGATATTGGAACACTCGAAGGAACACAACTGTTGATAGAAGAAGCTTTGCAGCTTGGACCCATTGGGGGCATCTTTAATTTGGCTGTGGTAAGTGCTAAGAGTGGCCAGGACTCATAAGAGAGAGCATCCATTTAAATGCTATTTGTATAGGAAGGTAGGCACCATTGAAGTTCAAACAATTTCAGACTGTTTTAAAAGGTGTTTTGTTCTGATAGTATGTGGTGGCCTATAGACTTAGGTCTTGACCTGAGAAGCAACAGTATTTGGTCGTCCAGCTCAGTTCTGTAGTAAGATGAATGTTTCCCATCACCTTGGGAACAAGAAAAATCCCATGTAGAATTTGCCAAGTGAAGACTGCAGTGTCAGGGCTGAAAAGAACAGACATAAACAAACAAAAGGAAGTGTTAGTCCTGTTGTATTTCAGGATATGTCTGTGCTAGAGACTTACCAAAAGTTTATTCTGTGGTGATACTCTGTCACATGTCAAAACATGTAGCAACTTTAAACAGAGAAGGGAGGTATTGAAAATGTCTATTTTGTCTCCAATAGGTCCTTAGAGATGGCATGATTGAAAATCAGACACCAGAATTCTTCTGGGAAGTCAACAAACCCAAGTATTCAGGCACCCTTCATTTGGATTGGTAAGTTTCTGTAGAAGGGAGAAATATGAATTGCGCATATGATGATAGGGATTGATCCAACTTAATTAATCTTGTCCTGTCCTTCCATGGCAACATATAGTTAGCAGGATTTTTTTTAATGTGTTCGTCTCCCTGTTTCATACCAAGGGTGACTCGTAAGAAGTGCCCCGACCTGGACTATTTTGTTGCATTCTCCTCTGTAAGCTGTGGAAGAGGAAATGCTGGGCAAAGCAATTACGGCTTTGCCAATTCTACCATGGAACGTATCTGTGAGCAGCGACACCATGATGGACTTCCAGGTATGATAACTTTTACTCATCTATTGGAAAAAAACATCCCTTCAAACATCCAGAGGAGAACCACTTCCCCCAAACTTGTGGACTTGTCTGGTACAATCATTAGTGTTGAAATGTGTTTCCTCTTGTTACAGTCACTCGTGTATGTATGAATGCATACTATTTAGTAGTACAAAGGAGATGCCATTCACTTTCATGCACATTAGGCATTCACCTGAGTGTTTTCAACTACTTGTTGCTGCTGCCAAGTGTTTTAGTTAACTAAATGAGTTAGTTTAAAAGCTTGATGTGCACATTCCTCTGCTTTTTTTCTCCAGGCCTGGCTATCCAGTGGGGAGCCATTGGTGATGTGGGTATCCTTCTGAAGACACTGGGGAACAAAGAGGTTGTGGTTGGAGGAACTATTCCCCAGCAGATCAGCTCATGCCTGGAGGTGCTTGATATCTTCCTGAATCTACCTCATCCTGTCATGTCCAGTTTTGTTCTGGCAGAGAAGGTGTCTGTGAAGAGTGAAGGAGGCAGTCAACGGGATCTTGTGGAAGCTGTTGCTCACATTCTGGGTAGGTGCAGTCTAGCAACTGCATAATTGACAGTGATTTCTAGGAGTTGTCTTGCTCCAGGATTTTTTTTGCGGGGAATAATGCTCTCAACGGCCGTTTGGAGAAAAGTGAGGAGAAGTGGAGAAGTACCTCACTTCTGATTGCTTCCAAAAGCAATCTTGGCACCTCTGATTGCTTTGTTTAAGCAGTCATAGAGATATTGCTGGTATGGTTATCTCCTTAGCAGTGTGCATGAGAACCTGAAGACTGCTTAATGGGGTTATATCAAAGATCCTGGATCCTGTGTTCAACAGTGACAAAAAGCCCATTTCCCTCATTCTGCCAAACCGTTAGGCAGGACAAGATGACATACTGCCAGGAGCTGACAGGTCTTACTGTCAAGTATCCCTGGACAAAGTCTATCAGCTCAGTGCTTTAGGAAAGCAGTGAAGATGCTGTAGGCAGTCAGCATTTCACTCTGACTTGTCCCTGCTTTTTTGTTTGTTTGTTTTTTCCTGTCTCTTCCCTTTGTTGCTTTTTCACTGTCCCCCAAAATCCATTTGTTCCTTAAATATGTGAGCTTTACTCCTGGATCATGTCTTCATACACAGGCATGGATATGTTTTTCTCAGCCTCTGAAATTCTTAAGAGTGAATTAGTGCCTCTTTCCAAATGAAGAATCCATAGGAACAGCAGTGCAAAAGAGCAAAATCCTAGGGTGGCATATAAAAGGGCAAATATGTTTAACTTGCTGAGTACTATTCCAGCTTTCAATGTGTAGTTTGGGAATTTCCCCATGCCACAAACAGGGCTTTTATATTCCTAGTAACCTGTTGTGGTTATTTTCAAGCATGTGAGGTATAAGAGGGTGTTCAAGAGCGATCATCATATGTTCACAAGGGGGAAATTATGCTTAATCAACCCAATAGCCTTCTCTGATGGACAGACTGGCTGGGTAGATGAGGGGAGAGCAGTAGCTCTTGTCTCCTCTGTAAAGCTTTTGCTACTGTCTTCCATAGCATCTTCAGGAGCAAGCTAATGACGTACAAGCAAGATGAGTAGTGAGGTGGACTGAGAAGGGGCCGAACAGCAGAGCTCAGAGGGTTGTGGTCAGTGGCACGAAGTCTAGCTGGAGGCCTGTAGCTAATAGTATCTCCCAGGGTGAATACTGGGTCCCGTATTGTTCAATTTTTTCATTAGTGACCTGAGTGAAGGGACAGAGTGCACCGGAGCAGGTTGCCCAGAGAGGTTGTGAAGCTGCTCAAAGCCTTCTGGACAGGGTCCTGGACATCTTGTTCTCTATTTGAGTGAAGGAAAGGTTGATTCCTTTCTTGGTAAGCATCAAGTACTGCAATTTAAAATCATTGCCATGGACAGCTGTTCCAGCTAATACTGCCTAGGATTAGTTATGTGGTGTCTAAGAATCCTGTCAGCGTTGTTACAGCCTCCAGCATGTGAAATTCTTATAGCTAGCTTTTGGGAACTTGATCTAGAACTTATGATAGGCTGACATCCCTATCAATTTAGCTGGAACTGGTGTGTACCTTGTCATCAAGCTGCTATATTTAACATATTCATTATAGAGAAGAGTAGCAGTGAATTACAGAAGGGGCAATCTGTTAAAGCCTTAGAAAAACATGAAAGGGATTTCTGCTTCTACAATTGCATTTTATTCAAATTTGAGGAGAAAAGAAAATGAAGAAGATTGCTAGAGAGGCCAAGAGCTTAAAAAAAAAAAAAAAAAAACCACCTTTTGTGTTTTTTGTTTACATGTGTGCTGCTTTTCCTCAGGTGTCCGTGATATAAGTAGTCTGAATGCCGAGAGCTCCTTGGCAGACTTGGGCTTGGATTCGTTGATGGGTGTGGAGGTGCGCCAGACACTGGAGAGGGACTATGACATTGTTATGACCATGAGAGAAATTCGACTGCTTACAATCAACAAACTACGTGAACTTTCCTCCAAGTCTGGGATGGCAGAGGGTATGGTGTCTAGATTCGGGCTAGCACCCTAATCACCTGAACCCAAACAACTAAGCTCCCAACTCACCACTTTCACTTCTAGAGACATAAGCCTCTATCAAATGATGAAGTGAGATCTGATAATAGCTGAAGATTTTTAAATGACAGGCATACACTGAGGTGCATTGCTGCACTGACAGTTTGTCCATTTGGGGTAAGGTTGTAAGAAGGATCTTGCAAGCTGTTCTGCCGCCTGTGTAGTGTCTGCCGCCTGTGTAGATGTAATAATGAGCCTGACAAAGTAGCTATACTATTAGGATGAATAAGAAAATAGTAAAGGCAAGACTAAGTCTGTAGAAAAATCCTTAGTCAAGGCTCATAGTGAAAAATATTTCCTGTATGCCTGCCCTCCTTAAGAGCCTGACAAAAGTAGTCTCTCTAGATTTCTAAATAGCTCAAATTCCCCATAGTATACCATGATAAGCAAGATACTGTCAATGAGATACTGTGTAGTAACTGCTTGCATGAGTGCTTTTATATGGTAGTGTGCAGGATGTAATGTGAGACCTTCTATCTCTCTGAGGAATAAGCATTTCTTTTAGGACTATGTTTGACCATATGACCATATTCTCTATGCATATGGTCCAAGAATCTGGTCCTGAATCTAACTGGGTTTGTGTGGCGTACTTCCCTTCAAAGAGATGAAACCATCACAACTTACAAAGACCGGCCCGGGTGAGCCTCCAAAACTGGATTTGAACAACTTGTTGGTGAATCCAGAAGATCCAACGATCACCCGTCTCAATGATGTTCAGAGCACAGAACGCCCTCTTTTCCTTGTTCACCCTATTGAAGGATCTATTTCAGTCTTCCGCACTCTTGCCTCCAGACTTCACATGCCATGCTATGGGCTGCAGTGCACAAAAGGTACCGAAGTGCTTGTATTTATTGCATTTGTAAACGTAATATTCTAAATTTTAGTGTCCTTGTAGAGGAAGCTTTGTTCTAGACTCTAAACTTGGAGGATCAAACATCAGTGCCCACAGTTCACATAAGACTACGTACTAAATTATATTGAGGATTTGTGCGTATGGGCAAATAGAACAGCTGAATCTGTCCTTGCCAGTAGATTATCACATGGGAGAAAAGCAAGACATGGTATTCTACCTGCCTTTAGAAACACTGGAACATTACTATCCCTTGTCCAGAATTAGAGTAAACCCAAGCTAACAATAATTGTGTATTAATCTGTTTAGAAATTTACCTTCAAAGTAAACTGCATGTTTCTAGTAGGTTTCTTTTGGTGCTCATGAAAGCATAATTGTATGTCCCAGTGTGTGACTGAAACTTGTTTCTAACTCCATTTCTTCTCTTGTGTTCTAGCTGCTCCCCTGGACAGCATACAGAGCCTGGCAGCCTATTACATTGACTGTATGAAGCAAATACAGCCTGAAGGACCTTATCGTATTGCTGGATATTCTTTCGGTGCCTGTGTAGCCTTTGAAATGTGCTCACAACTACAAGCACAACAAAATGCTTCCCATGCACTCAACAGTCTGTTTCTTTTTGATGGGTCCCATTCATTTGTGGCAGCATATACTCAAGTAAGAGATACTAGGAAAATATTCCATCTGGAGACCATCCTGTCTCATCACAGCTCATGTTTTGGGAGTTTATTATTCTATAGGAGAGACATCTGAAAAACATACAACTTTCATAATACAGGAGGTGGGAAAGAGCTGCAAATAGTGGATAAGGGGCACTTAAGGGCTACTGGAGGATGAGGATGCAAAGGCTTCATTAACTGGCTGAGGCACAAATGCTTTTGTTGTCATGTAAGCTGTAATATTAGTGTGTCTCATGGATGATCCTAGAGCCTGCATCATCCTAATGTAGGATTCTAGGAAACCTTGCTTAAGCCTTCAATTTAATTATTGTGCTGGTTTCTAGAGGATCCTAGTCTCTTGGCAATTGTCACCTGCGGTTTAGTGTTCTAATCTCTGTCCTCAAGGTATATTCTCCCACCAATACTCAAGCTTCAGTTATCCCTGCTGCCCAGTTCAGAGCCTTATGTTTTGAAAATGTATTTTTTAAATCTAACATTCAAGAATAAGCATGCCTCTTGTTTTAGGTTTTCACTCTTCTCTTTTCCAGAGTTACAGAGCCAAACTGACTCAAGGAAATGAGGCTGCATTGGAAACTGAAGCATTGTGTGCCTTTGTTCAGCAGTTTACAGGCATTGAATACAATAAGGTAAGATTTGTTTTTTATAGTGCAAAGAAGAGAGAGTTTTGTTTTTCTTCTTTTGGTGTGTGATATGTTTTAGTATGGTGGTGGTTTGGGAGGTTGTTTCGTTTGTTTTAATGTAGCCGGATACTCAGATATTGAAAATTGTTGAAAAATATCGAAAAAAATCATAATATTTCCAGCTGTTGGAGATTCTTCTGCCCCTAAAAGATCTGGAGGCTCGTGTCAATGCTGCTGCAGACCTGATAACTCAAATCTATAAGAACATCAATCGTGAGGCACTCAGCTTTGCTGCTGCTTCCTTTTACCACAAACTGAAGGCTGCTGACAAGTATATACCAGAGTCCAAGTATCACGGGAATGTGACACTGATGCGAGCAAAGACTCACAATGAATATGAGGAAGGCTTGGGTGGAGACTACAGACTCTCAGAGGTTAGTCTAAAGCATACAGGTGACATTTGAGACTCTTTGATAGTCTAAGGAGCAAAAGGAAAGTGTAGAAAATGTTTCTTGCCAAGGGAGAAGGAATAAAATCTCATATGAAGGAGGGGGGAAAAAAAGTCATTGTGCTTTACCACAAAAAAAAAAAAAGGAATGGTTATGAAAAGCAAATGAGTTCTTTTGCTCCAAGCATTTTATCAAGAAAAGGTGAAGAGAAAGTCTAACCTCTGTATTGGACAAATAACTCTTTTTCCATGGCAAATTCTTGCAGCTCCCCAATTATACTCCATATAACAAAAGTGTTTAAAAAAAATGAGAGCAAATCCAGAGATGAATTAAAATTTCATACCTGTAGAGCCTTACAGTTTTTGCAGTGCACATAGGCTGATCTTTGAAGAGTAAACATTGGCTTTCTGCCAATGCAGCGTCTTTGTTTAGTCACCTTTTTATGAGAGTTAGTATGAGGGTATCTTGTGAGCAGTAGACCAGGGTTTTTTGATCTGCAGGCTAAATAAGGCCTGTCTAACTTTACAGTAAGAATACCAGAGAAAAATGAATTTACAAAACAAATTGCCACTTTGTATCTCCAGTCCAGGTCTTTACCCCGTCAGAGTTTTTTATACATATTCATCCTCAATTCTGATCTAACTTGTACCTAGTTTACATAGCACCCATAAAGCTTTCTTTGTTGGGTATTGGGAAATGGGGAAAGGGGAGAGAGGCATGTTCTTTGGTGGGGGGCTTTAAGGGCAGGAAAGTAGCTGTCATCATTCATGCTTGGTATAGTAGGCAATTTGTTCTGCTAATATCGGGTTCAGAGGTTTCTTGCCCAGCTTATATTTGAGTGCATCATATGCCGGGCTGTTAATTAAAACACTTCAAAATGCTAGTTTCCAAATAATGTTCTGCAGCTGATCTATGGAACTGCTTTAGAATATTAAAATATATGATGTTTTCAATTTACTTTGATAGGGACAGTGATGTGAAATGCAAGCAACCCAGAAAGGTGATAAAGCCAAACAGCTAGGGTGACCAGATGCTTGAAAACTGTGAACATAAACCTTTCTGTTCTGCCTCTATACAGGTATGCGATGGCAAAGTATCTGTCCATGTCATTGAAGGGGATCATCGCACCTTGCTGGAAGGAGATGGTGTTGAATCAATTATTGGGATTATTCACAGCTCACTGGCAGAGCCCCGAGTCTGTGTCAGAGAGGGTTAATTGCTTCTCTTCATGTACTCTCAGTGGCGAAGAAAATGCCAACAACATTCCTTGTTATGACAGACCCCAAGGAGCTCTTCCTTTTGTTCAACATCTCATCTGCTCTGCTGCCAGAACTGGGAAGTCCAGCTGAACTTGATTAGTGTCTCTCTCTGTCTCTGTCTGTCTGTCTGTCTCTCTCTCTCTCTCTCTCTCTCTCTCTCTCTCTCTCTCTCGACTATTTTTCCTTTTCCCAACTTTTCACAGCTTCGCTGTTCTCCTTTCCGTGCTATACTTTCCCTTATCTCCCTATGTTACCCCAGTGCTGTGACTCTGTTGCTGTGCACTGCTACACTGGTTCCCCACTGATGGCAGCTTCCTATACCCTTGGCAGTTTGAAAAAGAGAAAAACAAAACACAAAAACTTAGGAGTAGATTTTTTTGTTCTCTATATTGTTTTGTCTTTTAACAGTATTCCAAAGGGTAAGTGATAGCACTTGTTGACCAAGCCCAGTGAGCAGGGAGGAGGGGACCTACAGCTGATTTTGGAGATACCTGTTGTCTGTGAAGAATCTGTCTGTAGTTAGTTCAGAAAGAGAATTTCATTGAGGCTTTTGTAACTATTTTTTTTAATTTGAAATATTCTAAGTATTTATTGTGTCAAACCAGAGACTTCTTGCTTGGTTTTAATTTATCATGGGTTCTAGGAGAAAAGAGACATTCCTTTTCAGAGGAGGGGATTTATTCTTACAAGGGGAAGTTGCCTATTTGTTAGACCAAAGTGCGTCTTTGGAACAGTCTTTTCCCACTCTATTTGGAGAATAAGAAAAGGGAGGGGGGGAGGGGAAAACAAGATAGAGGCTTCCCACTATCACTCCCTTTTTTTTTTTTTTTTTGGGGGGGGGGGGAGGAAAGGAGGGAGGGAGGGATGGGTGGACAGATTTCACTGTATTGAGGAGCCTTAACTTGGCTAATAAAAATACAGGCAAAACTGTCCTCAGGCATTACTTTGTTTATATTTGTGCAAGGTTCTGTGCTCAGAATCTTCATAAAGCATTAAAACCATTGCTTCACCTTTTATTCCAGCCCACATCTACTCTGCCTACCCAACCAAACATTAGGAATAGGAAAAACAGAGTCCTTCACTGATGAGCATACATATCTTCCTCCTCCTGCCCTCCCATAACCAAAGTTCAGGCAAATGTATGAACATCTATCCAAAGCCCCTGCATATGTCACTTAGGGCAGGGCTTGCTTCAGCCTTGGGCTTTAATTTTCCTCTCACCAGTGAGACTGAAAATCCCACATAATTTAGCTAAGTAATCAGTTTAATGGTATGATTTTAAGATAAAGTACATTTTTAAAGGAAACTTGCTTACAATTCAATTCTTGCCTTTGCTATGCTGAATCTGTCTTTTTGGGAATCAGTAAATCCTTGCTACACTTATGATACAGAAGAGATCTGGGTAGCAACAGAGCACCAAACAGAAGGAGTTATTGTGCCTCTCAGAACTGTTAACCAGTTATATTCATCTCCCAGTGAAGTAGTATCCTGTTACTACTGGAGCAGTTCAGTGTCAGGAGTGAGTGGTTTTTCACTGCAGGTTCTGACTTGGTGTCTTTTGCTTACACCACCCTCTGTGGATAGTGGCTGGGATAGCTGGTTTTAGTTTTATAAAGTATTTCTTTGTGAAATCTGAAATACAAGCGTAATGTCAGCCTAAAGCATTTGCAAATAAAGTCTTACCCCCCCCCCCCTTTTTTTAAATACTTTCTGGTCTGAAGAGTGTCTTTTTCTCTTTGGCTTTCCTAGAATTAAACAGAATTGATCACTGGTTGCCTTTTTGTCTTATTCTCTAACACTTTTTTCTTTATTTTTTTTCTGTGTTTTATCTCTGTTATTCCTTGGTGGCATATCTGGTCTAGTTCTGTAGTAAAAAAATAACACGGCTCTTCTGGAGTCATGATTTCGTACATTAAATGCAGCCAAACCACAACCAAAAAAAATTGAAACAGACACTCTCAATTTGAATTCTGGCTACTTAGTTTTTGACAAGTCATTAATGCTACTGTCTGCATTTCCCCACCTGTAAAATGGGACTAATAGCATCTACCTCAAGATTGGTGAGAAAGTTAGGTAGGCTATGGATATAAATGCTATTAAATTGTTAGGTATGGTGATAATGTCTTGTGGGCTCTTAAGGGAAAGAGGAAGACAGTCAATGTGTGAGGGCAAGGAGAGAGCTGCAAAGAACGTGACACTGAAGAGTGGCTGTATAAAATAGTAATATGTACAGGACTTGATTATATCTACTGTTACTATCCATGAACATTGTAGCATAGGACATCTAGATAAAACTTGAAAAAAAGAGGTACTGGTATTTTGCTTTACCAACTACTGGCAGTTGTGGTAACCGTGACGGGGGGTGGAAAAGAGGGATTCTATTTCCCTTGTTTGTACTGAAACTATACAACGAAAGAGGCCAGTGATTAATTTAACGAAGCTGGTAAAATAGTTCTGCACCGACATAAAATAGTAAGTCTGTTCCAGCATCTCAACTCTGAAAGAAAGTAGTACAATTCAGTAAGCAGTTCTGACTGAGCTGGGTGGATGATGTAAGGACTAATGATGGTCCAGCTATCTAAGCTGGAGTTAAATTTTTTTATAAGAATAAAATTGCATGGCCTTCTGTAGGCAAAGTCTGAAGACAGTGTTTGAGTAATAAAGTACGTTAAGAATGACTTAGCATCTATGCTGTCAATGTTCTTGCAGTTGTTATTTGAAAACAGATTTTTTTTCCCCATGATTGTCTGATTATCACCTGCTGCTATGTAACCTGCTATCTAACTGGCTGCTGAATACAGTCTGCCAAAAATAAATACATTATTAGAGCTTGCACTGCTTGTTGTTTCTCAGTAGTCTGTCAGATAGGCATGCATAGAGCAATAACACCATAATGCAAAATCAAATGCTGCTGTTCCTTGTTTTGAGAACATCAGGACAGAAAGTAGTCTTTCAACTATACCCTTAATTAATTCAAGTGAAATCTCTGTCAACCACTGCTCCCATTCCATCCTCCTCTTCAGCCAGCTCCTTACAGGCTTCTGTACACAATGCTAGTCCTCCTTTAAGCTGCAAAACAACTGTCCTCTGGTGGACCTACAACTCTATTTTGGTTCACAAATACGCATTCTATTACTGTATAACACGGGTCTTTGGGTTTAAAGAACACATAAACCAACAAACTTAAATCTGCAATATATCCTTCCAGAAAAGGAGAACTTGAAGTTTGTAGTGTGTGTAGTTTTCAGCATTACAACTTTTGTTTTCCCATTGTGTTCTGATGGCCGCTTGAGAGGAGTTGCACACTTTGCCAAAAATAGAACAAGTTGTACAAGAAAGCTCATAGATTAACAGAAGTGACCTAAAACAACAACAACAAAAAAAAAAACACAAAAACACAAAAGAAAAAAAAAAAAAAAGGACATCAGAAGTGGAGAAGGTACCTGGGTACCTGGCTCTGGTCCTGAAACAAGGGTCAAATAAAACAAGGAATTAAAGAATTTAAGGTAGGATAGTGGAAAAGGAAGAGGATATTAGAGAGATTGTCTCTAAGGATGTCCTCCTCTATCTAAAAATAGGGGAAAAGATCAGATATTTCGGGATTAAAAGAAAACTAAAATTGGAGAAGCAGGGTAAGGAGGAATGAGAGTGTGAAAGGAGAGAGAGAGGGTCGACATCACAGGAGAACTGGTAGTTTAAGCCTTTTAAAGGTAGTGGTTATCTGGAAGATAGGAAAACAATCAGAAATAGCTGTATCTTGTGGTAGAGTTCCTCACAACTCTGAATGTTGATAATGTAGTTTAATGAATTAGCAAACTGTGAAGACTGAGTGGGGAGCTAGTCAATGCCTGTAAGTTTCTGAAGAAAGGAAAGATACAAAGAGAATGGGCCTGGACTGTTTACAGCAGTGCCCAAAGATAGTACAAGAGGCAGTGGGCACAGACCAAAATGCAAGAAGTTCAGTCTGCCTAGAAGGGGGGAAAAAAAAAAAAAAAAAAAAAAAAAAAAAAAAAAAAAAAGTGTTTTACTGTGAGGATGACTGAGCAGTGGAATAAGTTTCTTGGAGAGACTACGGAGTTTCCACCTTGGAGATATTCAGAAGCCGTCTGGAGAGTGTCCTGTGCAATCTGCTCAAGGTGACCCTGTTTGAGGAGTAGAGTTGGACAAGATGATCTCCAGGTGTCCCTTTCAAACTCAACTATGCTGTGGTTGTAAGAATTGAAGGCTTTTGTCATGAAAATTGCTATTTCTATTTTGGTTCAGGCAGATGCCTATGTTCCTCCTCTCTGTCCAGATGATACCCAACCCTTTCATAAAACCAAGACCAAACAAAATGAGCCTAAGGGTATGTGGAATGTGACAGTACCTTCTTCAATAAGATTCATCAAGGTTCATTTCAGTTGAAGGCAAGTCATAAGTAACAGGAAAAGCAATCAACAAAACACACAGACATGATCCTAATAGATGAGAGTTGACAGAGGTGGTGACAAAAGACAAAAGTCTGCAGTCACTAATAGATGTATCATTACAAAATTCTAAATATGTTTGGAGAAGACCAGCCTGGACTTTGTAACAGATAAGAAATGGCTCAGAGAACAATAAAAACATGGGGATTTTGGTTATCAAAAAGAGGTGGTAGGCTGTGGGACCAAACAAGATTTACTAAGGAATGTTTTAGGGAAGGGGATTGGAAAAGGACAGGGGAGGAGTCTAGGAAAGAGGGATGGGGCAAAAAGCACAGGTTGTATGCAAGCAGCTGCCAGACCAAGCATGGTGCTTGATGACTGCAGTTTATCCTATCTTCTTACCAAATACTTTAGCTACATTGCTATGCAGTCTCTCACTGCCTTATTTGAATATCAATCTCTGCTGATATTGAGGGGATCTTTGAGTGCTTTTAAGACTAGTAGGTGAATGCACACCTTCATGCACTTACACTGGCAAGCATCCGGCTGGTTCAGCTGTGAGCTAGGAGAGGTGAGCTAGAAGAGTGGTGGAGCATCTAAAGTGGTCATGACCTGGGCATCAGTGTTAGATGATCCTGGTGCTCAGTGGGTCCACAAACACATCTGTGCTGCCAATGTCGAGAATAAGGGCCCATTGTTCTCACTAGTGAAATTTAATGCTGATGAGTCAAAGGCGAGAGGGAGGTTTGGCTTTCTCTACACGTTTAATGTGAGTTTTGGTCTTGCTAAAGGCAATGTCCCGCCGCAGCGGGTGGCGCTGCTCTCCTCTGCGTGCACCTGCATCTCTGAAGTCTGCCCTTGGCCCCGCTAGCGGTGGACCTGCACACGAGAATGCAGTAGGCGCTCCGCGGCGCTCCCGGCCGCCTCGCGCCGCGAGCGAGCTGTGCGGGCCCGCCAGACGGGCTCCCGGCGCCCCCTCACACACTGCCCCAACGACCGCTTCGCCACGGCCTCTCTCCGCCGGGGAGGCCCGTGGCGATCTCGGCGCCTGCTGCAGGGGCGGAGCGCAGCCCTCTTCCCGCCCACCCCCCTCCCCGGCCCGTGCGGGACCGAGGGGCGCGGAGCCCCGGGCTGCCCGCGATACTCGTGGGCTGCCCGGACTCTTCCGCGCGCGGCCCCTTCCGGCAATGCCGCGGTTTCCGGCGGCGCCGGCGCGCGCCAGCACCGGCCGGAGCGAGATGGCGGTGGCACCGTCCGGCTGCCTCCGTGCTCGAGCCGGCGCCCAGCGTCCGCCTCCGGGCCCGGGCCGGCGCGGCGGGCAATGCCGAAGCTGCGCGGCGAGGCCTTCTGGCGGGAGACGCTGCGGAGCGCGCACTACGTGGTGGCGCCCATGGTGGACCAGAGCGAACTGGCGTGGCGGCTGCTGAGCCGCCGCCACGGCGCCCAGCTCTGCTACACGCCGATGCTGCATGCCCAGGTCTTCCTACGCGACGCCAATTACCGCCGCGAGAACCTCTACGGCGAGGCCTGCCCCGAAGACCGCCCGCTCATCGTGCAGGTCCGCACCGGCCCCGCCTGCCCCCAGCTCCAAGCTCGGAGCACTGAGCCCCGCGCCCCGACCTCCAGCTCCAGCCCCGAGCCCCAGTGGCCTCCGGCAGGAGCTGTTTGAGCTCCCCCTGTGGCACACTGCGGGAAGGGACAGGAAAGCAACTCCGGACGGCTTCCTTTGAATACATCCAGGTGTTTTTAAATGGGATTGGTGTCAAGCTAGGCCTTGAAGCACTTATACAGAGTGATAGAAGCCTTGTTTTCTTCACCTACTCAGCAGTAATGATACTTAACTTATGAAGGCAAACCATAGTTTTCTGTTCTATCCCTTGGCTAGTCAGGAGGATTTGATAGCCTATCACAGAATTGAATGCATTACATTTCTAACAGGGTTTTAGCCCTCAGTATCTGGTCTTTAGAGACATTATATCGGGTCTGTGCCAGAGGCTGTTTCAGACCTCATGCTTTTCAGGGAGGAGCACAAATGTTTGGGATAGCTCTCTAAACCATGAGCTCAGTGCTTGATTATGGTAACAGAGGATGCGAGGAACATGGAACCGAATACATGATGCTGTTTTAAGCGTGAAGTGTATCTGCTTCCTCAATAGTGTGTGAGATGGCAAGAGGTTTGTGTTCTGTCCGTGCCATTCTGCAAGGCAGGAGAAAGGTCAGGAAAGGGAAGCAAAGTGAGCAGAGGAACAGTTTTTCCACATGAGGAATACATGGGTGAGGACTCTTCACCTTGAAGACAGATGACTGAGGGGGAGAAGTAAATCTGTAAAAGCATGGCTGTCTTGAACAAGATGAATGAGAAACAAGGGGAATGATAGTTAAATTGCAAAACTCATTGCCATAGAATATTCTAGATGCTGAAAGATTACGTAGGAAAGCAAATGAAAGAAAAGCCTATTGAGGGGCATTAGATGTAGAAAACACCGCTCTGGCTTTGCAGTCTTTGGAGACACTTTTTTGCTCCTGCTGTTCCCTAAACATCTGCTGTGGACCTTTATTAGAGCAGGTGAATCTTTGATCTATCTCACAACAGCTTTATTTGTTAATTTATTTATTTTCCAGTGTGAAATGATTTATTTTGCCACAGCTAAACATAAATGTCAGAAGTTTAAATACTCACAGAAAGCTGTAAGCCTTTTAAATTTATTTAATTTGAGAAATGCTGGTTGTTAATATGAATGCTGGCCCTTTAACGTAAAGCAAATATTTACTTTATGTGTCACAGTAATGGAGTGTTGCTACTTGAAAACAGCAGCTGTCTGATTCTTCCTAACCTCTGTGTCTTTCCCAGTTCTGTGCTAATGACCCAGAAGTGTTTGTCCAAGCAGCAATGTTGGCTCAGGATTATTGTGATGCCATAGACCTGAATTTGGGTTGCCCGCAGATGATTGCAAAGAGAGGTATGTGCAAATCTGAGCCTACATAAGGAGAGAAATGGCGTGTTACAAGTGTGAACTTTGGCAGTAAAATATCCAGAGGACAAAAATCAGCCTTGGTGTGGGTGACTGCAGTGCTGTTGAAATCAAGGTAGCTACACCTGCTTTAACAGGTAATACTTAGTAGTAACTGAAGCAAAAATTTGGTATACTAATAATTCCAGCCCTTGAGTGGAAGCTCTCATTTCTAGAATATCCTTCAAAAAAATTGTTTTTAACAAGGATCTGACTTCAGTTGATCAAACTGCCTAACCTTGAATATGTAATTTGAAATTTTATAATGTAGGCACTCAGTGTTTGCTGAATCCTTGATACTTGCAGAGAATTTCCTCATATTAGTATGTAGGAGAATAAAAATGCTGAATCATTAAGATCTTGTGAAGGCATCTATAGAGAGGAAAAACTAGCCTTTGAAAAATTTGGACTAGTCAGGATATTGAGGGAAGATTTGTTCCCTATTTGTTTGTTCCTCTTCAAAACTGTCTTTCAAAGACTAATAGATTGATGCTCAGAGAAAACAGGTATTTCGGTCCTATTGGTTTTTATCCTGGAGGAAATTAAACCAGGTATAAAACCCTGAAAATAGAACGGCCAATGACAGCATACTAGCCTTAGTGAGTAGCAGTGAAAGTAGGGTGTGGGGCTTCACTGCTTATCCTGTAAATCTTGGGTGGCATGAGAGACAGAGTGATCTAACTCTTCCAGTTTGGGCAGAACTGAGCAACTCTCTTTCTGTCAGTGAGGAGTGTGAATTTGTCTGGATCTTGGTATGTGAATGCTTATGAAGGCTCGTATACGTCAGTTCATGTAGTCTCTGATATGCTATTTTATTACAGGTCATTATGGAGCCTTTCTACAGGAGGAATGGGATCTTCTTCAGAGAATGAGTAAGTCTTTGGAGAGGCCTATAGCGTTACTTTTGAAAGCGATCAGGATAAGCTTATCATCAAAAGGAGGTTTATTTTGGAGTTTTTTGTTTGTTTTACTCTCTATATATTCCAACAGCACTGTGAAAGTACTTGGTGCTCTCTCACTACAAATTCATGCTAGATCTGCTAAAAGATTTCAGTACCTGAAACAGAGCTCAGATGAGACTGGGTTGATGAAGTCTAATGGTGGCTTTGTGTCTCTCCAGCCCCAAAAAAAGCACAACTCCCCAGTGCCTTACTTTTTCGCTCTGAAGTTCTCAGGTGCCAGGAGTTGTGCTCTGCCTGAAGGCACAGTTGCCCTTTTCTGATTAGCTTAGTGTCCTATTTCTGGTCATACCAAAGCAAGTCTCTCTTCTCTGTGTTAGGTAGGTTGTTCTCAGAATATGGGTAACAGTTGTGAACAGTGTCATAGTTTTTGTTGAAATAATGGTTGGAACTGCTTTAAAAAACAATGTTATGATTATTTGTAGAGCCTAGAGAGTGCTTTTCTCATTTCAAAGCAAATGTCTGAAGCGGGTAGTTAAAATGTTTCTGCTTATTTCTGCTTGTGTTTCTTTTGCTCCAGTGAATCTTGAATGATACTATGCACAAAAAAAAAAAACAATGCAGCCATGAACCTGGAAAGGCAGACTCTGCTTCCCTATCCAGCATATATTCGAGTTGTTAGGGCAGTTTTCTTGGGAGTGAAAGATGGAAATTAGAACAGCCTCAAGCTGAGAAGTCTGTAGAAGACGGGCAAAGCCTCTTCCTTTTCCTCATTCTACAGACTTCTTTAAAATATTAGAGTACTTCTCTCTGCTTGCACCTGTATGCACCCTGTTTGCTGCTACAAAGGAGTTGTAGGAAGTACCTATCAACAGAAGAGAGCTTTGGAATTTAGGTTATAGAAAAGCAGGTGCCTTTGTGCATTAACCCCTAAGCTCTAGAGGAGAACAGAATTTCAGGAATGCTGTTGCTCAGCATTTTCCAGTTAGCTGCCTCTAGCTAGCTCTTTTTTTAATAGCATTCAAATTCCATGCACAGTATAAGGACTATGGGTGTTTAATGTATAACCTTCTTTCCTATTTCATCGGGTCCACGGTCTACATCATCTGATAAGCCTCTGCTTGTCGTGATTATTTAGATGATAATTTGGAAAAAAGCAGAGGGACTTTTATAGGAAAGGTAGATAAGTGAGTTGTTGCTGGTGGAGCAGAAGGAACACCTTCTATGCTCTAACAATGGTAAAAATGGATCAGTGATTTAGAAGTTATTAAATTACTAGTATTTGATGTCTTCTTAATAGAGTGTGGATTTTGTTCTTTGTGATTTGCTGTCAAACTAATTTATCTATGCAATAAGGGTTACAGAAGGACATTGCTGATTATTTAAGCTATAAGAGCACTGCATAGCATGAAGTTTTCAAGCTTTTCCATGCCCCAGCTAGTGTCTGATCTTGAGGCACTTTTCATAGCATTGTGCAGCCTACTTACCTGTCTTTTCAATCTTTCCCAGTTTTGCTAGCTAACGAGAAGCTCTCTGTTCCCATCACATGCAAAATCCGTGTTTTTCCAGAAATCGACAAGACAGTGAAATATGCACAGATGCTGGAGAAAGCTGGCTGCCAGGTAAGGAGGCAGCTGCTCCATGTACTATTGTATTAGACACATGTCTTTGTGTAAGTCATCTTATGATACGCTTTGGAGATGGATAAGCTGTATTATTTTATTGCCAAAAAATGGAATGCAGGAATATTGTATGTATATGGAATTTTAGACTGCAGGTCAGTGGTATAGGATGGAACACAGTGTAATTTTGGAATCTCTTCTGTAATCACTGCATGGTATGGTTTCCTTCACTGTAGGTAGTAACTCAGTCCAACCCAGTGCTTTAGAAGACAGTGTGGATTCATGAAGTCAGTACTTCATGTCAAAGATGACCATCGGCAGTTAAAGCTGTTTAGAATTTGACTGTGGTGAAGTTGGAGACAGCCTGTAGAGAGAGCCTGTGCTGCCACTGTTGTGGTCTTTGGCTGAGGAGTAAGCTAGATGAATGTACCACACATTCCACAATGAATCACAAGTAGAAGCATGCTACCTACATGCTGTAGGTTCTCCCAAGATACCATCTTGTCATACTGTGAAGCAGCAAGCCGAATGAAGCCCAAGACTATGTTGTGCAGTGTGAGCTTGTGATGTCTTTTTGTAATTCCCAAACTGCTATGTTGTTGAAATAGCAGTGTGTATTCAGGGGCATCCACCGAGTGTATGGGATAAAAGGAAATTTTCATGAGTGTATTTGTTCCAGTGGTTTGTATGCTTCAAAAGCAAATGCAACTTTGTATTCTAGCTGTTGACTGTCCATGGTCGTACTAAAGAACAGAAGGGACCACTTGCTGGTGTAGCATCTTGGGAGCATATTCAAGCTGTGAGGTAAGTGAGCAATACTAGAGTTTTTGCTACTTTATAGGTGTAGCTTGTGAGCAATGTGTACAATGGCACCAAAGAACAAAGTTGTGTGGCAACAATAAACTGTGTGGATTGTCTCCAAACAATCTTTTAGATTCTCAGTATTTTGCATCTATTCTATTCACTGATATAGAAAAGCTGTGAGCATTCCTGTGTTTGCAAATGGAAACATCCAGTGTCTCAGTGATGTTGAAGAGTGTATCCGTAAGACAGGAGTACACGGTGTCATGACTGCAGGTAAAGACACCTGAGCTATTATTGTTCTTGAGGGTGTGGACTGTTTCTTGAGTGCTTTAGTAGTCCCATACGGCTTTATTAAAAAGATTAAGTTGGACTGCTTTGGTGGACAACCTTGACTGAAAGCTGAGTAGCCATTCTCTCTTCTCTTTTACTGGCATTTCTCATTAGGAGCACAAGTTACTTTACACTGAGAATTGGTTGTATTGGACTTCTAGTACCGTTAAGTGGACAACTCAGATCTAATTAGCTGACAAAGGCCTATGGGAATCCTGTTGTCCTGAAATATTCTCATGGGTTTCTGAATAGATCTTGATGCAGAAACTGTATCCTGCATATATTTGTGGTTTGCCATAGAATGAAGAGTCAATAAGGAAGTTTCTGATATTACAGCTTGAATTAGTATCTACAGGAGAACAAGGCATAGTATACTATTTCTTGTAGCTAATTCTTATATATAGTCATATAACTGTGAAGCAAACTGTGCCGATTTGATCATTTGGTTAGGACAAGAAGAAACTGGCACTACTTATTACGAGGAAAGTTAGAAATCAACATCAGACAAAGCTTCCAATCAAAGGCACAGTTAAAATAATTAACCTACGAGGCTGTAGAATCTTGTTTTTAAGATACTAGTTAATAAAAGTCAAACTAGTGGGGAAAGATACAGTGAGAAACAGTATCTGGAAATTTAGGCTAGACAGATGTGACTACAACATAAGCTTTTTTAAATGATTTATAGACACTTTATTCTTATGTGTAATTGACTGTGTTTCCTTGATTAATTGGTAAATTCACAACTCGGCTGATCCAGCTCTAGAACTTAGATTTTTGTTTTGTTTTAACTCTGAACTTAAAGTTTGAGTATTTCTTTTTTATTCTCTAGAAGGCAATCTTCATAACCCAGCTTTGTTTGAGGGCCGAAATCCTTTGGTATGGGAAATGGCTGAGGAGTATCTGGAGATAGTGCAGAAGTACCCTTGTCCGTTGTCTTATGTCAGAGCTCATCTTTTCAAGCTCTGGCATCACACGTGAGTAATGGTAGAGAACTGTAGCATTTTTTTTTCAGGGCTTATCCTGCTTAGGAAATATCTGGCTCTTCAGGATTAAAAATTGTCCAGAATTGGTATGCTGCAAGATCTTCTTCCCTCAACCTGTCTGGAGGGAATGTGGGCTAAAGCCTTTATGTTTCACTGAATGTCTGGGAAACAGGACATGGGGATGAACAAGTTTCCACAAGATAAGCTAGGGCGTGACCTTGCAGCACATCATCTGCTATGTGGTAATTGCCCATATGCATGCATGCACTTTGTGGCAAACATGAGATAACTAGCTCCTCATTGATTATGTGGCAAGCTCTTTTGCATTGCTGTGGGGTAAGAGCTTGGTCCTTGGATTGGATAAATTTTTATCAAAAGCATGTACAGTGAGAGAAATGTACAAAAAACCTTTGTAAAGATATTTTTATTCAATCTCTTTTGTCTAGCTAGTGAATAAATATGACTTGGTGTTTGCTGCAGGCTTCAAGTTTACCAGCAGCTGCGTGAAGAATTAGCAAAAGTGAAGACTCTAGAGGGCATTGCAGATGTAAACAGAGAGCTGAAATTACGATGCCAGGTACCAACATGGCCTCTTATCTTCCGGAAGAACACTGTCCACACTTAATGGGAACTTAGTGACATGTCAACCTTAATATTGTTAGTTTACTGCAATATCATTCTCTTAAATTCGAACAGCTTAATGTGAGATAAAGCTGATTTAGGAGCTAAAATCTGCTACTTTATGTCCACTTTACTAGACTGTTAGAGTTTTTTGCCTACATTTAACTGTCATTAACTATTAGTTTAAATTCCATTTTGTGCTTTCATGGAGTTTGAGGTATTATTTTCTGAGAACTTCAGAAAAATTGACTGTAATGCTGTGCTGCAGGAGGAAATAGCTAATCAGAAAGAAGGAGAAAAGCCAAAAGAAGGATTACCTTTCTTCCACTGGATTTGTCAGCCATACGTCAGGCCAGGGTGAGCTACCATTTCTAACATGGACAGGTACAAGTAGGTCATTTGTTCCCATACTGTTCAATACAGAGCTGTTTAGTTCTGCTCTAACAACCTACAGTTATTTGAAAATAAATGGAATTTCTGTGTTTTTTTTTTCCTGGTTATTACTTGGTTCATGGGGACACTACTCATCTTACACCTCTTTTAGATCCCCCCCTTTCTGAAAAGTAAAAGTCAGGAGATATTGCTATGTCGCAGCACTTTATTGTTACATTGTTAAATGCAGGAATGCTGCTGGTAACTGCCAGAGTAGCAAAGATGAAAACTAAATTCTGGCATACAGAACATGCTAGTATTGTATGGCAAGCTTTTTAGACAGTAGCTTTTCTCTTGTGGTGAAAATATTGTTTGAAACAAGAGTGTGTCAACAGTAATATTTAGATTCTCCCTGTAAATGGCAAGTTAACAAGTACCTAACTAAGTGGCCAACTTTCACCTGCTTTGTAACTGGTTTGATTGATAGTACATCTGTTTTAAACAGCTTGTAACCTATGAAATACTTAGGAAAGTGCAAATACATCCTCTCTGTTTCATTTTTAAATGCAATATCAATTACAATTTAGAATGGTAGGAAAGTTGACCCAGATTTCCATAAAGAGTATTGGGTTGGGGAGGGCAGCGAGCAGCTACTTGTTGCTTTCTGCCACCTTACAGTGATGTTTACCATTTCAGGCCAAAGGAAAGATGCAAAGAGAATGGAATTAGTGGGACTGAGAAGGGTGTGCGAGGAAAACGTGCTTTGGAAGATGAGGAGGACAGAAATTCTGAGCTTCTTTCAAAGAATAAGCAAAAAAAGAAATTAAGAAATCCAAATAAAAGCTTTGATCCATCTTTAAAACGTAAGTTTATTTAACTGATTATTGATGTAAATGGATGGAAATGCTGCCAGTGCTGCCTTTGGTCATAAATTGTCACTAATTTTGTTTCCTTGTTTATACAATTGAAAACACTTTTAGGCGAAAAGGGACTTGGGAAGCTTTGGTAGTAGGACATGTGATTCAAATTGCATTTGTTGGGAGAGCAATTTAGTTATAAAAGAAGTAGGTGGCTGATCCATTACAAGCAGGGTTTTAAGCTGAAAATGCCTTGCAAACTGAATTGTAGCAGTCAGTAGCATTTGAAATTGATATTTCATATGCATTTTAAGAAGCTTACCTTCTCCTTTGCACTTGAGGCTATTTTCTGTGTTTAAACTTAACATACAGACTCTCAAAAAGTCAGAGCATCTTTACACCGTTCTTTGAGGTATTTTTTATAAAAGTTCCAAGTTTTGTGCAATCATGAAATTAAGAATTCATTGTTTCTATATGTGTATCCTATTGCTAAAATTGAGTCTTTCTTTTCCAGCCAAATATGCAAAATGTGATCAGTGTGGAAACCCTAAGGTAAGGCTATGCCAGCATCAATTAAAGCATGTTTAATCCTGAGTTTGTAATGCCCGTATCCAAGGCATGCATACTAAGTCCTGTTGATACGTTAAAAAAAAAAAAAAAAGTCTGTGCTCAGACAAAAACCTTTTTAGCTGTTCACTATATAAAGTCTGTATAAAACATGTAATTAGATTCTTTGAGATTATTTGCCTTTCTTTCCAAAAATTGCAGTCCAACTTATGCAGCTGCTGCTTGAGGATATTTTTTTCTAAGACAGTTCAGTGAATTAAATATAACCACAAGATCTCTTGGAAGCAGATCTCCAAGCTTTCACTAACTACACATATGTTCTGCTGTGGAAAAACAAACAAAACTAGCAATAGAGTTTAGGATGGTGCAGGGTTTTGTTTGTTTGTTTGCTTTTGGTTTTGTTTTGTTTGCCCATGAGGATTAAGAATTTGAAGAAGTGGTCTGATATTAGCATACAGATTAAAAAAAAGTTGAAACTATCATTGCAACACAGTCTGTAGTGAACGTCAAGCAACTCTAGTCTTCCTTACAGTGAGGTATGAGGTATGACTACCTAATGGATGACTCCAGCCTTCTTCAAACTATCTGTGTGCAGCCTACAGCTGGATCGTGCTTATTATAGAAAAAGTACATACATTTTTTTCACTAAACTAAATTATTCAAGCTTCTATTCCCCTTTGCCATTTTTCTCCCACCATCAGGGCAATAAATGCGTGTTTAATATGTGCCGAGGATGTTGTAAGAAAAGAGCATTCAAAGAGACAGCAGACTGTCCAGGTAAGCATAGCAACAACCAGTTTTGTCCTTAAAACATTTGTTCACTGATTTCTATCTTTCATCTAGCATATATCTTTCAAGCAGTACTTGAATCACTGAATATGATGGGGAGGGGGAGGGTTTTTGTTTGTTTTTTTCAACACCATACTCATCTTTCTAAAATTTTATGGATGTTCTTCCTGGTATGTGTGGTTTTTCAGATGTTTCTAAAGCCTTGGGTTGCATTTTCCAAACTGTGAGGAACCAAACATTGTTTCTAACTACACAGATTGAGCTTGTTCTGTTTTCCAGGGCATTCATCTTTATTTCAGTTTTTTAGCTATCCTTTTTTTCTTCAGGTCATGGACTACTTTTCAAGACCAAGTATGAAAAGTCCCTTTTGTGGCAAAGTAGTCAAAGAGAGATTCAAAACCCAGAGATTAGCTGGAGAGAAGAGGTGGATGTAGAAGAGACTACTCTTAATGAAGGAGGCTGTTGACAGTGCCGTGTGAAGCTTTGGAAATTAATTGTATAGAATCTCCTGTCAGGCCTCTGCATCCCTGGGCCAAAGAACCTGCCATCTCCAGAGTATCATCAGCTGTGTGACCTTGTTCCACGGGTTTATTCTGGGTTCTCGACAAGTTTTATTTAAGTCAAGGCTGCTTACTCAGGGAATTATCCTGCATTTGAAATAAAAAAGGATGCAATTAAATTTCTTATGCTGTCTTTTAAGGACATGACCAAGTTGAGTGCACCCTAAGGGCACGCATTTGGGGAAAGAGACAACCTATACAAGTTGTCATCACAATCTGTCTCCTGTAACTTCATTTATCCTTCATGTGCTGTCTTTAATATGGAGGAATAAACTTCTTATGTTAGAGCAGCCTTCTGAAGTGTTAAAAAAAATTACACTAATAGATAATGTCTCACATTTGTTTGAGATGCAGCATACTTTTTGCAATGTTGCAATGCAGACAGGAACAAAGAGGTACTCTGATGGTATGACACTAAACTATTTCATGATTTAAGTTTTCAGTAAAGCCAGATGCTATAGTTGTTGCTGCAGTGCTGCTAGCACTGTATTAGTGCTTTTCAAAGCATCAGGCCAATGCTTTTCTATCTTATAATGGTTTTCTACCTTATAAAGTGAGGCCAGCAAAAGGAAACAAAGCAATGATGCATAACAGAGCCCATACAAACAGAACTATACATCAACTCTGCCTAGCTGAGAGTTAGCATGGTCTTACACTATGATTACAGCCAGTTAACATGCTAAAATTAGCAAAGAAACTGATAATTTTAGGTGCTCCAAATCTACCACTCACCACATGAATGCAAAAAGCTGTAATCTGAACTTTCAGCAGCCATTGTAGAAGATTACAATCTTGCAATTAATGAGATAAAGGACCAGTGTATCAATTTCTTAATAACCAGTGCTTGTGATTGAGGAGGTGCTATTACAACACGAATAAAACTGAGAGCACCATTTGCCACTTAAACTGGGCACACCTGCACCTGCATTAACTAGGGATTGCTTCCAGGCTAGGCAATACACTAATTATCCTATTTATCTCTAATCAAAAAAAAATTGCAAACACAGCAAGATTATGTCCTACTTTGCTCCTGTATCAGAGGACCTCAAGAAGAAACAATGTGTGCTATTTTAATGGCGGTAGAGGGAGGGGAGAGCAGCATTGTGCATGTGGAAGCATGTCAGGAATTTAAAAATCACCCATTTAACACTTACTTGAGCTTGAGGTACAAGAGATTTGTGCACTTAACCAGTTTTCACAGGCACTGAAGAAAGAGCAGTGCTAGTTCATGCAACAAAAAGAGAAAGCCAACTGCCTTTATTTGGCAACCTGCTTCTCAGACAATGCAACAGAACAGCACCTCTCCCCCCTCAAAAACAAAACAAACAGAAAGCACCACCACCACCCAAATAAATCAAGTGAAGTCAGAAAATGCTGAATCTCAGTATACATTTACAGGGCACCAGCTTAATGTACACACAGACTCCACATTGGCATATATTCCCGTAGGATGGCAGAATATTGAAAGCTATGGCTGCTGAAGTACTGGAGAATTGAAAGACTGATAGCTTTGTGCTAAAGTACAATGAGCTCATCTAGCCTGATCTCCACATAAGACAGGTTCCCCAGAACTTGCGTTTTGTGTGTTGTTTGAGTTAGACCACCTCTTGCTCTTGCATCTACCTGTGTTGCTATGGCTTTTAGTTAAGTATACCAAATCCATTAATTAGAATTTTGGACAAGGCTCTGCTGTCAAGAAATTGTTTTACTTGCATTGGAAATTCATGCAGCTCCTAACCCCCTGAATCTCATACTGCTCCCCTAGAGGTTGATATAGATCCTTATAAGCCTGTTTCTCTTCAAGATAACTTATTTGGACTGATCAAGTTATCCTATAAGATAATCTAACGATAGGTTGTTTTATAGGAGCCTACACAATCTTGAATTGTTGAAAAGATGAGAATGCAGTAGTCAAAACAGTAATAGTTGAAGAACATAAAAAGCTCATGTGCAAAGCACAGAGGAATTCACATGATCTTTAACAGTATCCAAGATAAGTGGAAGACAATTTCATACAATTTTTAAAAACACTGCCAATTAGCACTTGGTGGCTACTGAAAAAAAAACGCTGTGTGCATCTCACATCTCTCAACGTGTGATACAAGCAGAGAACACTGTTTTTTGGAGCACATTGCCCTCCCCCTGTCCCTCTCACCTATTTCTCTTCCTTTATAAAGTAATGAAGAAGAAATAATAAGAACCTTGACTGACCGAATTATATTTTCTGCTGGCTTTTTTTCTCCTGAGAAGATGATTTACACTCGAACTATTCCAACACAACACTCTCAAAATTTCTGCCATTTCTTTGCTAATAAAAGTGACCTGGCTCCACCAAAACTACCTTCCTTCAAACTGTTCTTCCTTTATCACTAGCCAGGACAGGCTGAAAGAGAATTTACATTGCATGAGCCCAGCATAAATTATGGCAACTTTTCACCCAAAGGTGCTGAACAAGTCAATGAAATACACTTAAGTAATGTTCCCCTGGACAAAGCTTAGCTATATTAACATCTTGCAGATACTACAAAACTTCATACTCTGAATTAGCTGGTTGGTCACAGGTAATCTCTGAAAACTTTCAGGAGTTATCTCATCCTGTATTACTCTTTCCCCTGGGAATTAAAGATTAAATTAAACTCTAATCCCTGTAATTTTGAGGAAATAGTTTATGAATGGGAGTTATACAGAACTGTATCCTTGCTGTGTTGTATTTCCTAATCTTTGGACTGACAAGTAGTTAGGATGGAGCAGGAGTTGAGCAAAACCTAAAGGAACTATGCCCAGACAGCCCTGACTCACATATAGGAGACTCTAGTGCAACAGTAGCTTCCTTCTAAAGTTACTCAGAAGAGGTAGGTACCTGTCAATAGCACCACACAAAAACCATACAGTGTGCTTGAGGAACACCAGTGAACTAACTGTAAGAAAGCGACCGTCTTAACTGCCCAAAACAGGTTGTAAATACATTTAACTGCAGACAAAAAAGTGTTATCTTTGTCTTAGCTTTGCAGTTGTTTTGGGATACAGCAGAATTCCTAATTTACTGCACAGAAACCACTATTGCCACCTAGTGGGTTTAATGCTGTTACAGAACCTTCACTTCCGCCACATCCCAACCAGAAAAAATGAAATTCTCACAAGACAGGCAACTGCCAGAGGTGAAAGACTCAGGGAACCTCAAGAGAACATGCTGAAGAGGCAGAAGACTTGTGATAACAACTTACGATTCCTTCAGTAAAAATCCACAGAATGGGACAGAAGGAGACAACTAAATCAAGACTGCTGAAGATAGGCATCAGAAAAGATGGCCAACTAACACAATGTACTGAATTGGGCTGCAAAAATCATCTTTTCCAAAACAGTTAAGATGTCTTCCTTAGAACTCACATCATTGCCTCATTTGAACTAGGAAGAAAATATCTGAAAGCAACAAATTTTACATACTACAACAGAATGTGGCTTTGCTTCAACATGAACAAAAGGCATTAATATTTCCTAACAGTTCTACAAGGTCTAACAATAATTTACCTGAGGACTCAACTTGCCTGTCTCTCAAAAGTGTCCATCTGTGCCTGACTCAAAGTTCTTGATTACGTAGCTCCTTTTCTCTCCTCCAAAATGTGGTATTTTTTCTGTGTCAGATAGAAGATATTTAACCAGAGATCTCAGAGCAACTACTGCTTCCATTTTTGGCATCTAAGTCATAAAGAGGGAGAAGAACCAGCGGGAGGGAGCACTGTTGCAGTTTCACAGCTGTGTACAAAAGCAGCGCAGCAATTCGCACTTAGACCATTTCCTCAAACTGCCCTTTCTTCGCTGTCTATCCAAGACATATCTCTAACCAAAAAAGAACTGGTCTGCCAGATATCATCAAGCTTAGAAGAAAAACAATTACTTAAATATACGTAAAAAAGCAACTTTAACACAAAACTTCAAACACTACAAAGCTTTTTAATCCTGCAGTTTAATGCACTAGAAATAACAGACATTAAAAAAAAAAAAAAAGCATTAACAATAACATCTGTAGTCAATTGATAGTCCAGCCAGATCCAGCTGGATGAAAGTTCTTAGCTTGCCTTATGCCACAAGACTGCAGTGACTTTAGAACATTCAGTGCACATCTCCATTCACAGAATATGCACACAGACATGCAGGACGCCACCTTTAATCCCTTGATAACAGGGTAAGCAGAATAAATGCACCTGGAGAGCAGGCATCTAGACTGTCTGCTTTCAGCTCTGCCCCAGGACTTGCGTGGCATTTTATGACATTTATCCATGCTGACAAAAACAACTTTTGCACGTGCTGGGAAACAATCACACACTGTGGCAAGAAGACTGGACAAACAACAGTTCTTGCACAAGGTAGAGATTTTACTGCTATGGTAATACTGACCCCAAAGCCAAGTCATGTGCAGGTGAGAAACAAATTAAAAAACAAGCTTCTGAAAACACAGGCCAGACAGAAAAAAAATAGATCCAGGCGAACACAACAACCTCAAATACAGACCTGTGTCTGAATGCATGGAAGAAGTCCCATGTGTTCAGATATAGTAAAAAAATCCTTAAGAGTTTCTCGAAAGAATCTCGTCTCCCATCAGAACTCTAGCTCCATAACCAAGAGCAATGCACTTGGTTTATTTGAGTTTATTTGAACAAACAGAAAGCAGAGCACTGCTCAGAATCAAGGCAATATTTCAGGCCAGCAAAATTCATCTTTGATAACACTTATCCATTCAACTTAACACTATTTTTGTAGCGTTGAACCAAGAAAATTAATAGCATCTGAAAAACCCTCTAATCAGCATCTGTATGAATAACCGAGCAACTGTTCATGGAGTGGTGGATGAAGGAGAATGGAAGGAGATGTCCTACCAGCACTGAAATGATAACCCATTGCAAAGATTCCACTTTTAGAAAGAATTTCTTTTCAACAAGAATTAAGGTTACTAGAATATTCATATTATTCACCCTCCGCCCTGACCCTCTCAACCAAGCATAGTGAAAGAGGCAGGGACAATTTGTGAAGCGCAGCAGTTTTTGGGGGAAACACTGGATACAGTCCTGGAGGGACCATTTCCAGCACATGAAGTTTTTCACATGTTGGTGCTCATTCGGGACTGGCTGTTAGCTGGAGTAAGCTCCCCTTGGCTACCTTCTCTTGGAGGAGACTGCAAGAAGAAGACCAAAACACATGCTAGTTAGTGACACGTGTACATATGCTAAAAGGTGCTTACAGAGAGATCAAATGAAACAGAGATGAAGCACAGCAAGACAGTTGCAGTAGGAGAGCCTACCCCTAAACTCATAAATAACAATGATTTTGGCAAGGTTTTGTGTTTATAATCTTTTTGTAGTTACTGTTCACAAGAGCTGTTCATAATTAAGTCAAATCAGATGTTTGAAACCATTTTTCTTTACTAATTACAAGGTGCAATGAGCGCAAGTTGAATCAAAAACCTGCTGGCTCGAATCTTTTCTGGCATTTAATTATCAGGGAGATGAATGTACTACAAAAAAATAATACTAAAAATAAAGATAGGCAGGTGGCCTATCCTCCCTCTCTTTCAGAACTGTATCCTAGAAGAAATATTTGAAACAAAAATGCTTTTTATATTTCTTTTGAAAAATAAAAGTGAGAAATTTTTCTTTATTTTGATAAGACAAAAAGTAGGTCTACCAAGAATTAGCCAGAATCACAGAGGCAACTCAAGCATACAGACTTCACAGAACATTCTACATTGCACATCAGTCAGTGTATTAGCTAGAATTTCTTGTTCCTTCTGTATTTATTATTTAACATAGTAAAAATGTGTCCATTCATGAGCACAATAAATCTACTACAGAATCTTCAGCTCACCAGCGTTTGCACTTTCTCTTAGAAACAAACAAAAAACAGTAACCCTGCTTCAGATTGCACATTTAACAGGTCCATACCTTGACATGTATCTGGTTACGCAGGACCGCTGCTCGCAGGATCATAGCTTTAGCACGTCGTTGAAACTCTTTGCCCATTAGCAAAGACTTCTCAAAAGTGGTGCTGCGCTGGTCTACATCTCGAGCATAAAGAATCTGTAACCGACAAAGAGAAGTGGATGCAGGAGCTACAACAGGGCTCCAAACCAGGAATCCCTTTCTGCATGTTGGAACAAGGCCAAGGTATCATGGAATCTGAGTTTCCATGCAGATCCCCACTATTGAAAACACCAGTTACTACAGGTAAATGAAACTTCGAAGACTCTCAGGAATAAAGAGCTTCTAAGTACTACTACAACTGCTCACTTCTGTCCACAACCTGTGGCTCGGGTGCACTAACCTTACTATGAGAGTCTATTCTGGCATTGATCAGTCCCTCCAGGATCAGCTGCGTAAGTTCATCTTCCAGAGCAGCCACTGTAGTATTAAAAGCAGTGGCCATCTTGCGCATGTCTGCTGACACATAGGGGCTGAAGTACTAGGAACAAAGAAATAGTTATTTGCCACAAGCTTTCTTCCTAGCCTCTAAAACACCGTAAGAAAAGCAATTAGGAAGAGATTTCCAATCGCATTGTTCATCTGTCTCTCAGGTTTCTGGAACAATTACCTGAATAAGGGCACGATTTCGAATTTGGGTATAAAGTGTCCTGACATGAGGTGCTAGGTACATATCCAGCAGCAGGTTGTCCTATGCAGGAGGAAGCAGAGAAGCACCACAGAAAGAATATATTACTCTTATGTTATTAAGCATGCATAGATATATGCTTAAATTTTAAGCATATTAATATTCACTACAGCAAGACAAGACTATAAAATAATATACAATAAAGGAACACACATACTCTCTCTCTATATATATATATATATAAAATTTATCTTCAGTCTCCATTACCAACATTACTCCCATGTCTATTTACCATGGAAAGGCAGAAGGCATAGCAAAAGAGTCAAACATGGAACACACTCCCAGTAGCTACTTTTAATATTCAATTCTTACAAAAGGCCAGAGGAAGGAGACTCTTCCTGCCCTGTTCCCCTGCAACTCACCTTCATCTCATCCAACATCTTCAGGCATGAAGCATATTTGGATTCGTAAAACTTGAAGATGATGTCACGAACCTGTGGCTCCAGCTCCAAAAACAATTTGAAGGAGCTACAGATAAACAAGCAGTGATCAGATGGACCGTGGAACTCACCAAGACACTCTCCCACAACCTCATCACTCCAAATTACAGAGTTACAAACTCTGACCATCATTTAAAAACTCCAAGAATGTACTCTCTAACCTACCAAAAAAACATTTTCAGGAAGGCAAGGAGCCTGGAAGACGGAAAGGTGCAGCACAGCATCAGGGCTGTGAGACAAGAGACTTTGACAAAACAAGTAGTAGGAATGTCTGTCCATGCAAGGCAAGAAAATAGGTGGGTTAGGTCAAAACCAAGATAGACCATGAGAAGACATAGGCAAAACTGGTGTTTGCTGTCCTCTGTGCTAGCCAGCTTTGTGTTCCCTTACAAAAGCACAACTTCCTCTAAAGTACAGTATGCCACAGGTGAGTTCAGCATGTAACTGTGTCAGGAAAATAACACATTTTAAATGAGGTAGATCTTTGGGACGCACATGCTTTCTCAGTGCTCTCCCAATTCTCCAGCCCAGATTTCTGAACTCTGCAATCTTACTTTATAAACCAGCAATAAAAAATACCATGGTAATACTCCTTTTCCACACAAGTTTAAAATTACTGCTTCCATACCCTTAGCTATCCAGGACTTAGTAGTAGAACCATTTAAGTTATGATGCAGAGGTCCACATTATTCCAAAATGTGTAATTCTCATAATCTTGCACATTTTGCTGTTAGATTGTCATATTAACCAATGTTGTATTAACAATTATTTGTAATAATACGATTAACATACACTAAAATAAGTTATAACATGAAGGAAAATCATCTTATAGCTGCCTTCCATAACGCTGCCTCACTCTGATTTAAGATCCAATGTTGGCAACTGCTAGATACACAGAATAGTGGACTAAGCAGTTTTTAGTTATGATCTGGGTTGGAAACTTCTGTAATATTACCGAAATTTCAGCTATGATAAAACACTCTGGGAGTGAAATCTCACCTAACACTACCTTCTAACTAAGGCTGAGTGCTTCTTTCTCCCCCATTGAGGACTACTACTCTTGTCTGAATCCATTTTCAAATTAGAGCCCATGTCCCAGAAGATGTCCTGTACTGTACAAACTGCTCTCGAGGTTATCACTCTCACCTGCTGGAGATAACATTTCGTTGTAGTTCCTGACGGTCAAAGGTAGCAAGGGCACAGAGACCACCGTACACAGCCACATTGCTAGGAGATAACAGCTAGAAACAGAGAGAGAGATCTGAACTGGAGCATTATCACAGACTACCAAGAAGACACAGGCCTAGAATTAGGTATTTTACCCCAGGCATGACAAATGCAGTAGAAGCACTCAACATGCTCCCTGGCATTCATTCAGCTTAAGAATGAATGACCACTGTTAGCAGCAGAAACCAATGCCAGCAAACAGTCTTTTGAGGGGACTGCACTGGTGCACAAATCCCACACTCAATACCCATGTGCCATAGAGTAGACAATTCAGAGAACTCAAGAACAGACTGTTTGTTTTTTGCTTTTTTTTAAATATGATTCATAACACAGGAGGATATGATTCATACGCAGGAGTATTGCGAGGGTAACTACAGCATCTGAATTTTACAATCTATTCCTTAGGAGAATTTCCCATCCAAAACCAGCACACAGCTCCCTCTTGGTCCTTACCTCAGGGAAATCACAGTGATCAAATGATGCCAACAAGAAGCACTTCGCTGCTTGTTTGTATTTTCGAGCAGCTAGCTCAGCTAAGCCTGAAACCAAAAAATGGTTAGTTCTCTGTTAACAACAGCATATGAAGTAGCAAAAATGCAACATCTATGGAGCAGAACAGGCCCCACATAATTGCTTGTGATTTTGCTATTGAAGTAAAATAGACTCTTGGTCAGTATCTAGCATCTGGTAGAAAACATTGCCTCACACCAGCATCCTCTCTGAAGAAGCTTGAGGAGTGGAAGGAAAATTCAAAACCTAGCCACAGTACTTCTACCTCAGCTTAGAATCACAGAATCATTATGGTTGCAAAAGATCTTTAAGATTATCAAGTCCAACCATAAACCCATCACCACTATGTCTACTAAATCATGTCCCCGGGTGCCTCATTTACATGTTTCTTGAACATTGCCAGGGATAGCAACTGCACCGCTACTCTGGGCAGCTTGTTGCAATATTTGACCACTCTTATTGACTGACCCCTGCTTCACTATCATCTCCTTTTGGGTTGTTGTAGAGAGCTATAAAGTCTCTCCCGAGCCTCTTCTTCTCCACACTAAATAACTTTTAGCTTCCTCAGCCGCTGTTCATAAGCTCTGCGCTCCAGCCCCTTCACCAGCTTCCTTGCTCTTCTTTGGACACGCTGCAGCAATTGCCATTTCTTTCTTGTAGTGAGAGGCCCAAAACTGAACACAGTGTTTGAGCTGTGGCCTCACCAGCACCAAGTCGAGAGGGAGGATCACTTCCCTGCTCCTGCTGGCTGCACTGATACACGCCAGGCTATCTTTGGCCTTCTTGGCCACCTGGGCACCCTGCTGGCTCATGTTCAGCTGACTGTCGACCAACATCCCCAGATTCTCTTCTACTCTGCAGCTCTCCAGCCGCTTAGCCCTATGCCTGTAATGGCTTTAACATTTCTACATTTCTGGTGAGAAAATATGACATATTGCAAATATAAGAGAAGAAATCAAGGACACACTGCTGTCAAAGAGCCCTATGGAGAGTTAACAGACAGACAGGCAGACAAGATCGAGGAACCTGAGGGATTCACTCACCTGCTGCACATTTCAATTTGGTGAGAATTGCTTGTGTCTGACTGTCTCTTTCTCCTCTTTGCTAGAGGATGGAAAAAAAAAGCAGCAATGAGCAAGTATTATGAAAACCTTTTTGATTACAGCTGTCCTTGGGATAGTTCATCCTATCAGTTAGCTTACAGTACTCAAAATCAAGATAACTTCATTTTATCTATCCTGGAGAATATGACAAGAAATGAAATGGATACAGAGAATAGAAAATCTCTCTACATTTATCATAAACTAGATTTTCTACGCACATATTTGGAGATAAACAGCAATGAACCTTAAAAGGAAAAGTATACAAATCACAGTGTAGACAGATTACAGAAAGAACACACTGCAAAATCAAAGAAGCCTCAGAGGGAACTAAACCTAAAAGGGGAAAGGAAGAGATTCTGATACAAATTTTGGAGACAGAAAGCAAAGAGAAAATACAAGTTAAAAAGCAGAAGCTTACCTCTGCAATTTCTGGTGTAGACTCAGCCTTGCTTACATAGCTCAGGACGTGAGACCAGTTCTGGAGGTATACACTGACCTGTAAAAAGCCAGAAAAACAGCACAGTCCAAGCCATGAATAAACAGTGTTACTTGCAGCAGCTCTGTCACTACAGATACAAGAAGTATAACTGGACACAGATGGATAGCACAACAGGTGTCAGAAAGACTTCTGCAATTATTCTCTGCAGATCCTCCTACCTTGATGACATTGAGACACATGTTAATAACATGTTTAGCACTGGTGCAGTAATCACGGGCTCGCGAGTAACATTTGAGAGCATTGCTGAGGTCCCCACAGTCAAGGTAATGATCACCTAAGTCATCATGGCCTCTCCTAGGGCACAGAAGTTAAAATACCAACTCAGAAAGTACAGAAAAGAAAGGGAAGGCAGAGTCATAGTTTGCTTGAAACAAGTAACTTGTCATACTGACCTAAAGGACCTGAACACAGCTGACTGCCTGTGTTAGATGCCTAGAAGAGCAAAACGCTCTCCCTTGTTTCAGCAGAGCCTTCTACATCTCACCTGATACTCTCCTTGATGGAGTTCCCTTTGTAATTTTTCAGATCTGTGTCCAGTTTCTCCAATTTAAGAAGAGCTTTTTTGCGTGTAGCTTCTACCCATGCTGTGTCAAGAGGAGGTGGTTCAATCCCGCTATCAGGGACAGCATCAGGCGTGTTCTGCAGTTCTCTGAAAGCAAAGAGTTTGCTACAAGTTTTTCAAGACAGAGATCTAAGATGTACATCACACTGCTATGCTAACAAATGGTACTACATAAACCAAACAGATTGAAAAGAAAATAAGGTAAGGAGGTGAAAGAAAAAGAAATGGCTGCTATAATTTGCAGTGAAATATCAAAAAAGAACTATAGATGGATAAGTGAAGTATCAAAGTCAATCATCATCAGGCTACCGTTAACAGTAAAGCTGTTGTTAGGGGAAAAACATGGCAACAATGCAAATATTTAAATAGTGTTAAATTATAAACACAAGAATATCCAGAAGAAACTTAATCTCCGGAGTTTTCCGTAGGAGTAAACGTGTTCATTAATATTTGAATGAGCTACAAGGACTAATCTCACCTCATCACCTACCTGTAGCCCTTTAAAACATTAAGACTCCAAAGCAAAGCAGTAACTTTTTTGTGTGTTTAATCTTCAAAAAAGCACCATGTCTTAGGCCTGGAAACATATCATTAGTTCATCGCTACCAAATTCTAAGGAACAGATAATTTGTATAAGCAACACTCCACTGTGACATGCAAAGTTTCCTCCTGTGTCTTAATCTGTCTTAATGCAATCAAAGCCACTCTCTCATGTTCCCATCTCTTTCTCAGTACCTGGCGGCCTCAGACAATTTTCTGTGGATTTCCTCGTACACATCGACATTGAAAGTTCTCTGGACAAACGACAGTGCCATCTTGAGAGCCTCCACCCGCAGCTGTGGACAATGATCAGCAATAAATTGCAGACGCTCAATTCGCATCAGACCGCTGTAACTTGAGGCATACTGCTCCAAATCCTGCAAAAAAGACCCGGTCTCAGAAAGCAAAGATGACAACACTATCTCGTGCTGTGACTTTGTCTGGATTTCATCCTTTGAATCAAAGTTTCCAAGACCAGACACCCATTCTTGACAGGAACCAAATAAAACAATATTCAAGGCCAAATCTAGCACTTGGGCATCAGGAAACACTAGATACAGGTTGGCTGTTCACATTTAATTTGTTCCCTCCGTGTGCCAAAGGTCAATACATAGTTACAGATGTCGTGAACACTTTTTGTAACACGATTCCTCTGTGATTTGGTGAAAGAATTAACATACTCTGAGACTGAAACAGCACTGTGTGGACTGAAGACTTGTCTTTAGGATTCCTGCTTTATTTGCTGCAGAATCTGAGAAATGCAAAACCAGGAGCATTCCTTCTTCCAGTGCTTCATGTTTGAGGCTGCACAATACTCCTGACATCTTTGAGCAATTTCAGCTTTACTCTTTGGTTCTTTGATTGTCAAAGGGGGATTATGTTCCTTTACATCATATAATTACAGTGAAAAAAACATCTCTAATATTTGTGGAACATTTAGATGCTATACTAACAAGCAAAACAAAAAACAAAAAAACAAAAAAAAAAACAAAAAAAAAAACAAAAAAAAAGGAGGAGGAATAAAATGAAGCTGCCCTCCAAAGACCTGAAAGGAGGAAGCCATGCCCAAGAAATTAAGCCCTTCTGCCCTCAATCTGCCCTCAAAACGTACCAGAGTGGGGTTTTCCACCACATAGTTGATATCGGGTGCATTCTGCTGATCTTCTTGAGGATCTACGTCAATCTGCATGGGCTCTACTGCACCCTGGAAAAGCAAAATACAGTCAGAAGTAGCTCATTACCTTTGAGCAGGAAACAAATATGGGACTCAATCTGCTAAGGACCCACCTAAATCTGCATGAAATTATAAAAATTAAAGAATACTTTTGACCTTTTAGATGTAATCATGATTTATCTCTAGCAAAGCCATTGCCCAGCATGAAGCTTTCTCTACAAAAAAAAAAAAAAAAAAAAAAGGCAGCATTAACTCTCACCTTTCATCAGAGCATTTTCCTTTTAGAAGCTCCACATATAAAGTATTAAAGCATTAAAGTGAAGGGGTCAGCATGCCAGATGCTATGCAGCATCTCAGGGTGCAGACTAGATTCCAAAAGACTAAGATGGCTAATTTCCATTTCTCTTTCTTGAGCAAGGGTTGGAGTTTCACCCACTGCGATCTCACACACTGATTTGACTTGAGTCTCCAAGATTTAAGAGAAATCCCCCCAAACTTGAAGTAAAGTTTGAAGTAAAACTTGCCATTTTTGGCATGGGAGACAGGGAGGACAAAAGTCATCTAATTGTCTAGATCACCACACAAGAAAACAACAGTGCACAATACTGCTTAGGTTGACACATACTGAGCCCATTACTTTGCCCAACTTTATTTAACTTGCTTCTTTGCTTAATTGTTGGTGTTGCTTTTTTGGGGTAGAACTCGTCTACACCAGAAAAATCTGATCTATGACTTCGACTCCTCACGATCCAGTATTACAGGAATGAAAAATAACTCCAGGTGGTAAAACATAGTGCTTTGTGTCCTGCCACCCTGGCAGACAGCACGCTACACTTTTAGGATAGGATTCTGCTAGTTCTGACAGTGGATAGGAAACTAGCAGATAAGGAAAAGCACGTGCACATTAAAAGACTGCATGGATCTCAGTGGGAGATACACAATATTTTTAGACTAGCTATTCATCTCAGAAAGCAAAGGGTTTATTCCGTAACTCCTCACGAAGCACACAAAACACTTGCTCCCCAAGGTGTGTCGGGCCCAGAGGATCACCCTGCTGGAAGGTACCTCATAGAGCATTGTACAAGCTGACAAGCTGGCGCTCAAGCTGAAGTCTCCTGCTGTGCTCGGGAGGAAGAGATCTGACCTACTGCTGCAGGGGGTGCAGTACAGATCTGTCACTGACGAGGAAGCCGAGGTGGCTGCTGCGCTATCCCTCATCCTGTCCTGACTCTCTGCACCCCCGCGCCCTGACACAGAGCTTGCTGGCTGCTAAAGGCAAGAGACACGGTTAACTCCCGGAGAGAACTGCTGCACCGGCTCCCGCCCGCCCGCGATCCCGGCTGCGCGTCCGCCACCAGCGGCAGCAGCACAGAGAGGCCCACGGGGCCTCGCGGCGGCTCCGTGCCGGGCCGCGCCAGGCGGCGAAAAGGCCGGGCGGGGCGGGGCGGGGCCGCGCGGGGGGCCGGGCCGCGCGGGGCCGGACGGGTCGGGCGGCGGCCCCTACCTGCAAGTTGAAGACCTGGACCGGCAGCGGCATCTTCCCCTCGCGCCGCCGCTTCCGGCTGACCTCGGAGCGTCTACCACTGGCCCAGTTTCCGCTTCCGGCTGGGCGCCGCCACCAGACCGTGTCCGACAGGTGAAGCCCTTAAAGGGCCCGCGGGCCGGGACCGCCGCCGCTGCCTGGTCGGGAGGCGCCGCCCCGCGGGCCCGGCCCCTTCCCACCACTCCTCCCCCCTTCCGGCCCGGCATGTGGCGGCGGCGGTGGCGGCGCCGGGCGGCCGCGCCCGGCGGGGCGGTAGCATGAGCGACGCCTGCGTGGGGCCGCGGCGGGCGGCCGCGCTGCTCTCGCTGGGCGCCGCGGCGCCGCTGCTGCTGCTGATGCCGCCGCCGCCGCCGCAGCCGCCGCCCCCGCCCCGGCAGCCCCCGCCGCCCTCGCCCGCCCTCGCCCGCCGCCCGCCGCCGCCCAGCGCTGCGGGGCAGCAGCGCGGCGGGCCGGGCGGGCGCGGGCGGGGGCCGTGGCGGGGCCGCCTCGCTCGCTCGCCGCCGCCGCCGCCGCACCGGGGCCGCCCCGGCGGGGAGCACCTGCGCCTCGAGGACATCTTCATCGCCGTGAAGACCACGAGGAAGCACCACCGCTCCCGCCTGGAGCTGCTGCTCCAGACCTGGATCTCCCGCGCCAGGGCGCAGGTGAGCGCCCCGCGAGCCGCCGCCTCCCGGCTGCGGAGGCGATCGCGGCCCCGAGCGGCGGCTGCTGCCGTGGGGCAGCCCCGCTCCAGGAGGAACACCGAGTGATCACGGAGATCTCCAGCGCTGGTGACCCGAAGCTGCTGTTTTGGACAGAATAGCCCAGTGGTCGAGCTCTCTGTAGAAGAAAATCAGAATCGGTTACCCTCTTCAGGTTTTTTAATTACATTTAAGCATATTAATCCCCTCTAGAGAGAGGAAAGGAGGAGGAAAAAATAAAAAGTGAGAGAGAAAAAATCCTCATAATTATGACTTGAAACTGAGCAAAGTTTTAAATAGCTTTTGAAATGGTCTGAAAGGAAAACACCATTCCCACACGCTTGTTTTTTGTCTTCTACAGACATTTATATTCACTGACTGGGAGGATCAGGAACTACGCCTGAAAGCAGGTGAGCTGTGTTGCTTAGATGCATGCTGTTTCGTAGAAGGCCTTATTTTATGCTGTGCAAGCAATTAGGGAAGTTAAGGTAAAAGTTTCACAAGAGAAAATAAAGCTTTTACCACTTGGAAAAGATCTCTGGAAGGTACCAAATGTTTTTTGTCTTGTGCCTATTTCCTTCCTGTTAGAAAGCGTCAGTCTGTCTGGTCAAAAATGATAGTAAGCATTTTCTTTGCATGCTGTATGTGCCTACAGCAGTTGCCTGCCATAGCTTATTCTGCATGTATGTGACATATGCCAATGTGCTTTTTTTTTTTTTTTTTTTTTTTTTTTTTTTTTTTTTTTTGACTACATGTGTGTCCTAGACTTTAAAGACTGATATTTATTTCCCAGGGGACCACATGATCAACACCAACTGCTCTGCTGTCCACACCCGCCAAGCTCTCTGCTGCAAGATGTCTGTGGAATATGATAAATTCCTCGAATCTGGGCAAAAGTAGGTAAAACAAATTATTCTGTTTGTTCTGTTTCTTACAGTTTTGCTTTTGCAGGAAACTTCAGGATCTTCCTCTGCTCCAGTAAGGAAAGTAGTGTTAGCTAAAGTCTGGTGTTGGTGGTGAGTGTTGGGAAGGGAACATTGCAGAAAGCAGTGTTTATAAACAAGTATCATCTAAAAGACTACAAGAATGATAATCCGGATGGGGTTCTTTGAGGGGTCTTCTAGAAAGATGGGTATCTTTCTAGAGTTAGAATATATGGTGGTTTCACCGTAAACTTGTTTATCTGTTCTAAGCCCAAAAGATGCAGACTTGGCTCTGAACTCAGTTCTTTGACACTGCTCCGTACTAACTTTCTTCTTTGTTTATTTGAAGGTGGTTTTGCCATGTGGATGATGATAACTATGTAAATCCACGGACTCTCCTGCGCCTCTTATCTGCCTTCTCACACAGCCAGGATGTTTATGTGGGGCGACCAAGTCTGGACCACCCCATTGAAGCAGCTGACCATGGTCAAAGTGATGGATCAGTAAGCAAGTTTTGTAATTAAGCTGAGACATCCTGACCTTTCAAGCTTTAAAAACCTTGACAGTTCATCAAATCTCCTTTAAAAACAGCTGACTTAATCTGAAAGCAATGAATCTGGAACTGGTCACTGTCAGAGACAGTGTATAGGGTTAAACGGATATTGACCAGAATAACCAGGGGATAGCTGCTGTTGGGTACAAGTGGGAATAGAATTTTTCATTTCCATGTCTGCTCTGTCAGTTGTGTTAACTTGATGGTCACCTGGAATCAGCTCCAAAATGGAGTTTCCTTTGAGAAAACAGCCTGCTAGGCTTTCAGCAATGTAAAACAATGGGGTTAATATGTAGTTTTGTTCTGATTCAAGTGCAGTAGCTGATATCTTGCTCAAGTTTCCCTCCCTATCCAGCCAAATGGGGAAAAAATGTATTATCAGTAACTCGTATGTGTTTGTTCTTGCTGCTCTTTGGAAGACGACTGTGAAATTCTGGTTTGCCACGGGTGGAGCAGGATTCTGTATCAGCAGGGGTCTTGCCTTGAAGATGAGTCCCTGGGCTAGGTAAACACTGCTCATAGCTGCACTTCACTGATATATGTTTAGTACAATTGAAAGTCTGTTATGTTCCGTCTTATAGCCTAGGGAATTTCATCAGTACCGCAGAAAGAGTACGTCTTCCTGATGACTGCACTATTGGCTACATCATCGAAGGGCTACTGGAGGTGAAGCTGCGGCACAGCCTGTTGTTTCATTCGCATCTGGAAAATCTGCAGAGGCTACAAGGCGAGTCTGTGCTGCAACAGGTAGGATTAAGCTTCATGTCCTTATACCTCAGTCTGATCAGAAAGGATGCTTTCTATAGACAGCACTTTGAGCAGAGAAGGATGTCTGCATGTTGCTCAGAGCTTTTTTTTTTCTTTTTTATTTTTCCCCTTTTTTATCACTCTGACATTTTCATTAAGGGACTGTAGGTGGAGCTATAAGGCTATCTAGGAGCTTTTTCTCATGGGTATTTATTGGTATCATGAACAAATGATTGACATTGTTCCTATGTGCTTATGATTTCCTGGTGATTTTCTTACCCAGCAAAAAAGTACACCTGGAGCCAAGCTCCTGCATGAATATCCTCTTTCATGTTAGTGAAGTTGTTGTAGGTCAAATATGGCCTTTTGTTGATCACATTTTTCTCTAAAATTTTAATAGCTAATCCAAAATCCAGGAGCTTAAAATTCAGCAGGAAAGAGAAGTCTTATACCTTGTGCTTGCAAATGTACTACTACTTAGTACAGTGCTGTTGTGGTAAGAATAGTACTGAATTGAAATTCTAGACTTTTAAATTTTGTTGCCAGGTTTGGTATACAGTAATCATTGGCATGTCATTTAATATCTAAGTGTTTCTATTTTCCCTCTATGCTAAGACACTACTACTTACCGACTTCAGACAACATCTGGTGAGGATTAGCTTTTCTTTAGCTGAAGTACAGATACTTGTAGGACTGGTGCTCTGAAGCTTATCGATATAACTGACCTTATGTTTCAGAGTAATGCAACTTTATGCTCTTTATTCTCTCAGATATCCTTTGGATGATCAGAGGTTTACTTGACAGCTACCATTCAATGCCAATATTGCTAATGTCAGGAAAAGCTAACTATCTTTCACTGGAAAGCTAGCACTCAGATGAGACAGGAGTCTTTCTTCGTACCTCAGTAATAATCCTGTCTCTCTCTCCTCAGTTATTCTGTTTGTGTTACAATTTTTGAATATTTATTTGTCTTTCCAGGTAACCTTAAGTTATGGGGACCCTGAGAACAAACACAATGTTGTGAGTGTAGGAGGAGTATTTGGCCTGCAGCAAGATCCAACTCGGTGAGTGTCATCTTCCAGGGTAAGATCTTCCCCTACTGCTTGTGTTTATCAACTGCAAAATGATCAAATCCACAGATGGGGTTATTTTCTCATGCTAGCTCTTATCAGTCTGCCAAAGACAGAGCCGCTTTCTTAGCTCTGTTACAGCTGAGAAATGACCCAGCTGTGTTCAATGACTAATGTTCCTAGTCTGGAGAACTGCAGTCTCACGTTGTTTCTTTTATTCACAGATTTAAATCTGTCCACTGTCTTCTCTATCCTGATACTATTTGGTGCCCTGCTAAGAAGACTGCTTAATCTTTGACCACTCATGGACACTTGTATCCTACCACTCTGCTGAAGACAGGAGTTTTGATGTGGTGGTTTTTTTGTTTATTGCTTTTTTTTTTTTTTTCCCTCCCTCTGGGAGGAAGACAAATACCTACAAAGCAGAGAGACTGTATTTACAAAGGCAAGACTTTGATCAGATAATTATCACAAGAAGTTGTGGTTTGTTCATCTGCTGCCTGGGATATTCTAGAGAGGAAAAACTTTTCTTCTACTTGCTCCTCGGTCCCTGTGTCTCTCATGTGAATCTGTGCACAGGTATACATACTCGGAATGACAGCATTGTTAGTGCTGTTACAGGCTTTTAGAAGCAGTTGTCTTAAAGCTAGAGTGTTGTAGCAGATTGTAGTCCCCATGGTGACGAGAGATGTGGGAAAAGAATTTTCACTCGTCTTTCTTGGGAACAGAATTATTTAAGAGCTGCTGTAGCCTGGTATATTAAATTGTCTCTGCCTGTGGGCCAGAGCAGGGTCTGTTTGTAAACACCAGGAATCCTAGAATTGCTGGGGCTGAAAGCCTTTGCTGTGGAGAAGCCCTGTGTGAGCTGGCTCAGGACCATGTAGGAGTTGCTTGCAGTGCGCGTTCACTCCAGTAGTCCGTGAATGTACCTCCCATGGAGGTGATGTCAGACTTGGCTTTCTTACCAGGTGAATGGTAGTGGCTGTTGATTATGATGGTGGTCTTTTAGGTCCAAAGGTGGCTAGAACTAGTCCCTTGATATTTGATACTGGGGGGGGGGGGGGGGGGGGGGAATGTCAGGCTACATGGTATTCAGTGCTTTGCCCACAGCAGGCTATGTGGGCCAGAGCATGCTTATTGGTTGATTTAAAAACTTTTTCAAGTCCTGTTATATCCTTTGCTGCCTGACAGTGAAGAGGAATGGTGGGTAGCTGTAATGCCCCAAGGAAATCTGATTTGAGGATGTCTAATTGTATGACTGTGGTTCCCCTACTTCAGCTGAAATCAATCTTTTTGAGGTCTAGGTCTGTGTTTACTTTTACTCTACATTTTAATGTTTAAATAAATAGTTCATGTAATTAATAAAAGAAAGGAGACTGCACACTTGCACAAAAGCAGAAGTTTGCTGCTGATGTAGATTTTAAAGTAAGTGGTGTTGTTTTTTTCCTTAAGTGGAAGAAAGGGAGCTCCACCGTTTTATTCTTCTGTTAGCTTGAACTTGGCCATGTATATTCCCTTCCTGCCATGGTGAAGAATTGCATTAAGTTACTGCTAAACAACTCTTCATTCTAAGAGACTTTTCAGAAAATATTTGCTGGTTACTAGCCATAAAGTCTGAGGCAAATTTAAGGGAAGAACAACAGAACCATACTTTTAATCATAGTTCCAGATTGTATAGCTAAAATGTCAATCTGTCACATTTCAGGTTTCTAAACTGCTGTGTCTAGCTGTATTGAGGGCTTCAGCTAGTTGCTTAACTTGCTATCACTTGAAAAGTGGGATAATATACGAGGTACGACCCACAGTTTAATTCAAAAATGAAGTTGAGCAGAGGTGGCAGTCTCCTAGAAGATACTATTCCCTGCACTCAGTATTTTTGCCCTGGTTAACGTGGGCTTTTTAGCATTTACCTGGGTACATTCTGCCCTCTGTAGTTTTAGCTATTTACACAGAGGAATAAATAAAATGACCTCTATTTGCTACAGTCTTGCAGCCAACTTAAATTTCTTCCCTTGTCCTTACTAAGGCTGTGCAGACACTGTTCTCTGATCATGAGATTGATCAAATCACTGCACTGCTCTTTCTTACTCTCATGTCAAAGTCCAACTAGCACCGTGTTTTGTAACAGGTACACGTGTAACACTGACAGCTAATACTGATGACAACAACACAGAGGGTAGTGTAGGACTTGTGGAAGAGTTGACTGCGGAATGTCCTACCTCTCTGTTACGTCTTCTGCTCCCTAGAACTGAGGTGTCCTGTGGTTTTATTTGTCATTAATAGCTGTGGAGATTCCTGGTATCCATATAAATACCACTGCTTTTTGAAGTACTTACTAGGTTCTTGTTTTCAACTTTGTTCAGCAGAAATCTGTAAACATTCATGAGCTTTCTACGTTATCCCAGATACAGATTTTGAGATTTTGAACACTTTTTTTTTTTTTTTCTCCTCTCTCCTTTGGAGCTTCTCCTCTTTCACTGAGGGCAGTGTCTTGTCAGATATTGTAAACAGTGCAGAACAACTAATAAGCGTTGCCACAAACTGCAGTTCAGAACCCACAGTGTTTCCTACTGATGGCAGCAAAGTTGAATTGTAGAAGTTCTGGGCTCTGTTAAGTTGTGCTGCCGTTTGGTGTAGTTTATAGGGCATTTTATTAAGCTGAAAAAGGCCCATTTCCTTGGTTTAGCAATACAGAGCTGTTCAATATGGTCAAGCTTTTAAGACTTCTACTAAGTGTTGACAATACAATAGGCTTTATGGATATATTGAGGTGGAGTTTTTCAGTTAACCTAATGTCTCATACACAAATGATTCTATAAAATAAATATTTACAGATGTGAAAATCTGTGTATTCTGTTTTTTTTTTTTTTCCATAACCAGGACCTGTACTGCAGAAAGCTGAGCTTCTGAGTTGACAAGTACACTCACAGAGCTCTGTATCCCCTACTGCAGTGTTGTCCTTGCTGCTCTCCTGGCAAAGTAGGGGAGCTGGAGACATCTTCCCTCAGCATCATTAGAGCTAACTTGCTGTATCATAACTTATCCTTTTTAGCATCTTCTAGGCTGTTTCCTTCAGTTTTCACAGGGAGTGAATAGCTGCTGTTGGAGGGGCAGGTGCTACATGAGGGCTCCTGTGCCCCCATGCAGGTGCTTTCCAGGCAGTGATGAGTGGTCCAGGGCAGGCTGCAGGCTTCAGCAGCAGCCTCCAGCAGCTGGAGGGACAGATCCTGCTGCTGTCCCCTCAAAGCCCGGTTTGCTGTGGCCTCTCCCCATGTTGCCCGAGACCCAGAGCCTGGAGAGCCCAGAAGCGGCTGGCGGCGCCGCTGCTGCCGTCTCAGGACGGGGCTGCTCGCGGGCCGCGCTTCCCAAGCGGGCCGGGCTGGGGGCCGGGCCAGGCCGCGGGCCCAGCGCCGCCCCGGGCCCGCCCAGTCCGCGGCCCGCAGCATGGAGCTGGAGCTCGGTTTCCGCGGCCGTCGGGCCTTGGTGACGGGCGCCGGCAAAGGTGACTGGGCCGCAACTCGGGCTGCGGGACGGGCTTCGTGGCCGGCCGGGGCTGACGCCGTCTCCCCGCAGGGATCGGGCGCGCCGTGGCCGTGGCGCTGAGCCGGGCCGGGGCCCGCGTGACCGCGCTGAGCCGCACGGCGGCCGACCTGGAGAGCCTGGCGCAGGAGGTACCGGCGGCGCCTGGGCGCCCGGCAGCCCCCGGCGGGCCCTCCGGCAGCCCCGGGCCTGGAGCAGCACCCCCTGCCCGGGTTGCTCCTAGTTCCGGAGGAGCCCCTTCCCCCCCAGCCCCCTCCCACAGGCCCGTGCCCCGGCTCCCCCCTGCCCGCCGATAATCCCGGTCCCGGCCCCTGCTCCCCACGCGGCCACCCAGCCCCCAGAGCAGCCTCCATGCCCAGCCCCGGTCCCACCATGGACACCCTCCCCCCCCCCGCAGTGCCCTGGCATCGAGCCCCTGTGCCTGGACCTGGCCGACTGGGCGGCTACAGAAGCAGCACTGGGCGCCGTGGGGCCCTTTGAGCTGCTAGTGAACAACGCGGCCATTGCGCAGCTGCAGCCCTTCCTGGAGGTGACCCGCGAGGCCCTGGACCGGTGAGTGCCCGCAGGGGCCAGCTGGCCGTGGCCACTGTGCTGCCCTGGCCTGCTCTACCCAGGGTGCAGCTGGGCCTGGTGCCGAGACCTGCTCTGTGCTGACTGTAACATGTGGCAAAGCTTTTCCAAAACTCTTACCTCTTAGGAAGAGAAGTAGCCATTGAGTTGGTACCAGTGTCTCCACACACCTTTGAATCGCCATTGTATGTGCTTTCTTGGTCGCTTCTGGTTTTGACTCCTTTACTAAAAGTAATCACCTTTCACCCTGTTTTTGAGCATTAGAAAGAAGCTGAGTGAAGCGCAGAAGCTCTTCTATGCAGATACTGAGTGGCCAGACTCTTGTGGCTTTGCCCCTTACTCAACAAGGCAAAACTAACCAAGCTGGGCCTTTTGCTTGGTGTCCAAGCTGTTCATCCACATTGTCCAGGCTAGTACTAACCCAACAGAAATGCTGATAAAACAATTCAGTTAGAGAAGACAAAGCTAGGTAAAGGTATACAAAAGACTGTGGAAAATTAAAATCACTTATTTTCTTCAACAACAAAATATCATGATGGATCAAGTTTTGTCCCTTCACTAAAAATGGCAGGTGTGCAGCTATATTAAAAAAATTGATTTGTAGCTAGATTACAAAATGCAGACATTCTACTTTAGATCATTGCATAGAAGAGGCTGGTGACAACCTGACTAAGGATTATATGGCAAATAAAAGAAATGCTGTTCCTATTTATTGCTTTAAGACTGGTGACGGTTTGGTCTAAGAGGAGGCATAGGCTCAGGCCTCTGGTTAAACTTTAATGATGGTTCATTTGCTGAAGAACATAGTCCTGATAGAAGGAAGCAGACTGCATCACTCCCTCTGCACAGGGAAAGAGGCCAGTGAACAGCTTGCTAGTTACGGTTAGTGCCCAAAGTGAGTGTAATTCATCTTACTAGTCAATCTTTTCTCTCTGTGGTAGATATTCATCTGGTGTTTTGCAGGTGCTAGCAGCACTAGACCTCTCCTGCCTCATGAAACAATTCTTATCTGGCCTGAGCTGCAGCTGCTCTGTAACTTTTTGATTTATTTGTAGGTCTCTTGATGTGAATTTTCGGGCTGTGCTTCATGTTTCCCAGGTGAGGAGGAATTTTAACTACAGTTATCTCAGAGCCACAGTGACTAAGTTGTTCAGCAGAGTGGAGATAAGTCTTAAATCCAATGTTAAAACTGACAACTTGTGTGTATTGTCCCTTCACCCAACACACACACACACACACACACACACACGCACACACACACGCACACACACACTCTCCTTTCTTGTCTACTGTAATATTCCAGGATGATTCCTACTGAACGGAATGGTGATTTATGGTGATTTCTCCCTCTCTGATTCTGTCACCCTTTTGTTTCCAGATTGTTGCCCGGCAGATGATTGCACAAGGACTGCCAGGTGCAATTGTAAATGTCTCTAGCCAGGCATCTCAGCGTGCTCTGCGGGATCACGCTGTCTACTGTAAGTGCGTATAGCTTTGGCATTGCCTCTCTCATCTTTGCTGATAGCCACCCAGGCTGCCAGTTCTGGGCAGAACAAATTGCCTATGTGTGATCCAAACCAAGTGCTGTACACTAAAAAAGCCTCTTGTTCTCCCTCTCTACTAAAGGCTCTACAAAAAGTGCTTTGGATATGCTGAGCAAGGTAATGGCTATGGAGCTGGGACCCCACAAGGTAGGATTTTTTTTCTCTGAAAGAAATTTGGAAGCTGAAGTGTCAAAGCTGCACAAGCATGAGCAGTTCTTCTCAGAGCAGCCTGGTTATTTGGTGTGTTTGTTGTTCTTGGTCCCAGATTAGGGTGAACACTGTGAACCCCACAGTGGTTATGACTGATATGGGGAGAATCAATTGGAGCGACCCTCAGAAATCTGCTGCCATGATTAGCCGAATCCCACTGGGAAAGTTTGCAGGTCAGTGGTGTGTATTTGTTACCAGGCTCAGATCTCTGTCATAGCCAAGATTTTCCCCTAATTGACATCACAGCCATAGGTAGCTTATTTTGTGGGCAGAACCCTCTCAGTTTAGGACAGGCAGAATGCACTTGCTCTACTACTATTCGTAACTATGAGTGGCAGGGGAAGTGCGTAGGTGCTTGCTGTGAACAAAGTATCTATTCTGTGATTGCAGCAAGGACATGACCAGCTCTTACTCCAGCTGCACAGTGTATCAAACCATGTACAGTCAGGAGAGAGAGATTCTTCCCCATTTCAATTACCTTTAGAGGCCAAAACATACCTTTTAGGATGCTTTTTCTAGTACCATTTCAGATGTTCTCTGTGTGTTTGATTCCAGAGGTGGATGATGTCGTGAACAGCATTCTCTTCCTGCTCAGTGACAAGAGTGCTATGACAACTGGCAGCTCATTGATGGTTGATGGGGGATTTCTTGTCTCCTAAGATGACACATTCATTTCACACCTGGCATTAATTTTCATACTAATACCACACAGATGTAAACTACCTGGAAAACAGTAAGAGGCACAGAACCCGTGCTGCAAGAGAGGAGGGGCAGCAGGGTTGAAACCTGTATAAGAAGTGATGCAGAAAATTACCCTTAGAAGACTTCTATATAATAAAACTCACGTACGCTGTCATGGAGAATGTTTATTGCACCAAATAAGGTTTTGTCTTTTCACTCTACATGATGATTAGAAACCGGACCTGTCTTTGTTCCAACCCTCTCCCCCCACAACCCTTTGGAAGCTCTCCCAACCACATCCATACAGTCCACCTTCACTTTGAGTGGGAAGGGAAGGGAGAAGCTAGCAGACTCCTCACCGCTTCCTTTACTGTCTTTAGTAGAAAAATCAAACCAAACCAAACAAAACAGAGGCAACAACCTCAGCCCTGCTCTGCAGAGACTGGATTGCAGGGGGGGAGGCCCTGCTAAAGACTGATGAGGAGGGAGCAGCACCATGCTGTCCTACAATGTGCGCGCATTAAAAGGCAAATACATTGACTGCACAGGGCTGTTTCACTCACTGAGTTTAGTTAGTACCCAATAAAGCACTGAATGATTAGTACTTTATCTTTGCATCTCATTCATTTTTGACCCTTTCAAAAGCTGGTTTTGATCCTGTAACAGTCTCAGGCACATGTCTGCTAGAGCACTGATTTGTTAGCCACACCAGGCTGGGTATGGAGCCCCTACTACTATAACTGCTCTTGTCACTCAACACCTTTTATATCGGCTCCTTCCCCGCTCCCACAACGATCTTCATCACCTGCTTCATCCTGCCGGTATAAAGCAGCTGTTTCCAGCACAGGGTGGATGTCTCAGCTCTTTCAGCTTGGAGTTCGGGAGAGCCACAATAGCCTATTGCCCCAAGGAGCCACCTTGCCTTCCCCACTGTACCTCCCCTGGGGGCTTCAAATCCCCCCAGCTAGTCTCCTGCCCCCACTGCCCCTTCACATCAACACTGACGTCAAATCAAAGAGACATTTAAAAAACACTGACTTCGTACATGATGAAGGGCCCTATACATCCCAGCCCCCTCCAGAAACACTCAGTTAATATGCAATCTGTAGGAGGACAACAACATGCTGAGCCAGCACCCAGGCCACAGCCCTCAGAACACGGTGCACTTTTTGCCAGGCTTCTTCACAGGTGGTGGGCAGAGCACAGCTCGGATAGCTTCATCAAACACCGTCTTCAAACCCCGCTGCGTCAGGGCAGAGCACTCAAGGTACTTTACCGACCCTAGGGGAAAGAGAGCTCCATCTCAACCACTCCAGTCCTACCAGGTAACAGCATCCCTCACCCAGTCAAAAAAGGAAAACAAACAAACAAAAAGACCTCAACCTCGTCGGGGTTTGCCATCATATTCAACTTACCAATCTCACGAGCCATGGCCAAACCTTGGGGGTAGGTGATAGGGGCCAGTTTCTTATCACGTAGCCTTTCAATGGTGTCCTTATCATCCCTCAAGTCCAGCTTGGTGCCCACCAGAATAATAGGTGTATTTGGACAATGGTGTCGGACCTCAGGATACCACTGGAAAAGAGAAAACAGTAGTTGTGGCAGGAGATGCAACGACACAGATGCTTTTACTATTGGGAGCATGGCTTTTAGGAATATCTGAAATTTTCGCAGCACCTGAACAGGTGACTTTTACCTACATTCCTGAATATGCCAGGAGACTGGTGTAGATGTAATAACAAAGGCACAGAGAAAGGGAATCACAACAGATGGTATCTGCCAGCTCCGCACACGCTGATTCCTTTAACTCCATTTTTCCTTCTAGGACATCCCATCCCTGATCTTCTTTAAGACTCAGATTCCAAAAGGCAAAGATTTAGCCAAAGAACTCATTAATACAATAAGCCCCTCAGAAGGGGCTTATAACTTCCTCCAGACTAGGAATTTCCATCTCATACCATGTGGGCGATGAACACACTCTCACACACACAAACACACACACTCACATTCTCTCTCAAAAAAAGTCAAAGAACGTTATGGAGTTGTAAGTATGATGCTGAGTGGGACATGGGACTTCACTGCCTCCTCCCTTCCATTGTTTCCTTGGCAGGAGAACACATTACCTTTGCTCTGACATTCTCAAAGGAAGCTGGACTCACAAGGGAGAAGCAGATCAAGAAAACATCCTGTGTGGAAACAAGAGTCAAGACATGTGAAAAGGAACAGCAAGAGATAATGGAGGGAGGGTGGAGAGGGAGCCTTACAGAAAACAATGTCCTTTCACCAATGAGGATCACAGCTGTAATAAACTGTTCCCCCTTCAGGGGACAAAATAATTCACAGAGTGCAGAGATGGACTTTCAGTGTATGACTTCATCTTGATGCACAGTACCGGGCCATATACATTAAGAGCTTGTGGTCACAAATCCCTTAGTTGTGATACGCTTTTTCTACCTGATGGAGCATGTGCAATCACTACAAGTACTACTATCAGTACAGTCCAGTAGCAAGGTGTGTCATGGAGAAAAAAAATGGAACCATGAACACTGCTGGGCTGCATAAAAGTCCCACTACATTCCTTGCACCAGACTCTGCCAATCGCACATGTCACTGTTCAAACCCCATTACAATGTAGGGACTAACACAGGATGATCAGCTGGGAAAATTTCAGATGTGATCCTCCTTAAAGAATTAGAATTTTGGCTGCAGCTGCAGGAACTTAGCTTTGCCTTAAAGGAAAGCAGTTTATTTACAATCTGGCTGTCCTTGGAAATTGTCCTGTCCCCAAAAAGAAACAACTGCAAATAGGTCCAAGCCCAATACTCACCGTTTGTGGGTAAGAAAGAGGCCTCAGTCGGTCATAGTCCTCTTGCCCTGCTGTATCCCAGAGGCCTAGGTTCACTGGCTTTCCATCTACCATGACATTGGCAGAATAGTTATCAAACCTGCCAATGAATAATCCTCTTTAGTGATAATCTTGTTAAGACCCACGCATGACTTGCATGAAATCCATGGGAAAGGTGAATCAGGAGGGGACACTAGAACCCAGGTCCGATGTGTGTCAGGGTGTACTCTGCCACTCAACTCTACAGCGAAACACCACTGGCACCATCCTCACACTGGCAGTTCACTGCCTGAGCAGGTACAGTGTTCTCTCCACTGACAAAATCTACTTCTACATGTGTACACATACTGAGTAAAGCCCAGTGCTACTACTCACACAGTGGGGATGTATTCTCCAGGAAAGGCATTTGTGGTGTAGCTGATCAGCAAGCAGGTTTTCCCTACAGCTCTGCAGAGGATGAAAGAGACAAGCATAAAGACAGGCACAGCAAGAAGCAATGAAGCAGAAAAACTTCCTCTTTTCCTTACCCCAAGAAAGGATCAGGCAAAAAGGTAATATGCGAGGAAACAGATTTATAACAGGGGGAATGCTCTGCCTGCCAAGGACTGTGCCTGAACTCACCCTCTGCATCTTGCCTGAGCACACACCTGACCCTGCACTTTTGCTCCTTTTCTCCAGCCCTCCAGGTCCAGCAAAGAGCCAGGCAAAATGTATTTGTTTCAAGAATCAAGAGAGGGAATAAACGGGGCTTCTGTGCTAGGCTCACTGCTGCTCAACACATCCAAAATAACATAGCAAAATAGATAAACAGTGGGGTAAAAAAATCAGTAAATCAGAATTATGCAAGCTCCTCAGATATAGGAATTCAAAGACAGTAAACAGAAATGGAAAAAAATCAGGTACACATAAACAACCTTTAAACTGAGTACTATCCCTTTGGAAATAAATTTTGGCATTAGTATAGATTACTAAAAATATCATGCAGGATTTATTGAAGGTAGATGGGATAGGTGGTCCCAGTGGTGGCAGATGACAAGGGTTGAACCTGGCTGACAACAGATTTAACACATCAACTTTTGTTAACAGGAGAAGGGAGCAGCTTAGCTACGAAAACAGAAGAACTCTGTGAATATAAAAATCCATCACAGTGAAAGTTGTGAACTCTGGAGAACTTTCCAGAGGTGCAGGTTGCGAGCAGCAGAGCAGGGACTGCAGTCTGTGAGGTTCCTGAGTGACTCTGAACAGCCCGCTGAGAATGAGGTTTTCTCTGATTAGTTTCAAAACTGAGGTAACGTGGGAAGGAACCCCAAGGTCCTACAGCAGAACTGCACTGAGTGCTGCAACCACTGCACTGCCTGATCTGTGCCTGCGCCGGGACTGTGTGCTCCCAACTGCCCCTGGAAAAGGGCAGTTGTGTAAGGAACCGCCAGGCTCATCTGACCAGCTTTTCTCCTGGGGTACATCCTCTCCCCACAAAACACGGAATTCATAGAAGTTGCATATATCTGTGATCAGTGCGTTTTGATAGTCAAGATCATTTAGCTAATTTGGTTTTCAGCTGCAACCTCAGCTAGCAAAGTGTTAGCTGAGGTCCTTGCTTCAGTGACTGGAAAAGCAAATGGAATACTTAGAAATATTGGTAGGTATGTAGGGAACAAGCAGCAGAAAGTTACTAATCCTGTCTGCTGCGCAGCCTGTCCCAACGAGGCTGCACTCTCCACAGAGCCGCGCGGAAAAGCCGGGGCACGAGGAGAAGGACAGCAAGAGGCAGGTGAGGAGCAGCGGTGTGGGCACCACGGGCCCCTCCGGACAAAAGCAGACGGGAGCCTGGGAACGCTGCGGTTTCGGGAGATCGCTGCCACACACCATCCCTGCACGCGGGGAGACCGGGAGCGGAGCCCGGAGCAGGCAGCGCCTGTCAGGACGCTCGCGTGTGCAACATCCTCGTGCTGAGGGCCGGACACGGAGCGCACCGAGCGGGGCCGGGGCACCTGATGCTGCCGCCCGGCTGGGCCGGGCCTGGGCCGCCCCGCAGCGCCCGCCGCCTCGCGCCCG
>NW_020455060.1:109544-168519 GCF_003342845.1 Nothoprocta perdicaria
CGCCCCGCCCCGCGCGCTCGCCCGGCGGGCCGTGTTACGGCAAGCAGAAGGGCTCTTTATTGACAAAGCGGCGCAAAACGCGGCCTGTGAACCCATCCCGAGCACAAGGCGGGCCCCGCACACGCCAAGAAAGGCTTGTCAGTCACCGTGTGACGCCGCGGTGCAAGTTCATTTCCCAAGCAAATGCAGTTCTCCCGGCGCCAGCTCTCCACGCCCTGGCTCAGAGCCCCGGCCTCCCCTCTGTTCCCCAGCACTGTGTCCGGAGAAGGGAGCTCGGTCCTGTCCTTTGTGCTATGCCAAGCATCACCCCGGCGCCGAGCAGCGCGCCTGCCACAGGCCTGTGAGGAGTTGCAGGGCCGTTTTACCATCTCACACAGGTGTAAAAGCCTGACCACAAGGATGCCAGCCCAGGGATGCAGCTCACAGCAACGAAAACCCTGTTCTAATGTCACCTCTTTTGTACAGGCTTGAGTCACGGCTAAGAATCACCTGTTCCCAAAGGACACGTAGAGCCCCTGCACAGTCCACCTCAGCACAGCTATTTCTGAGTGCAGTGAGCACCCCTTTGCTGCCATCAGTACAGCCAGAAGCAGCGCAGAAGAGCCAAAGTGCGACAAACGTGCATATAAAGGTGCAGGTGGCTGAGAGCCAGCATTTCTGGACTCCATATTGGCTTAGAGCAAAGTAACCAGCTCCCATCTACAGAGAGCCATAAGAAACTTTTCTGCCTGTCATTTACAGTATTTCATTGTGAGCAGCCCTGGCATCCAACCGAGTGTTTCAGAAGGTCCATATCCCAAGGAATTCACAGCACCATCAGTGATGACTAGGTGCGCTGAGAAACTAGCACCATGCAGAAGGCCATGGAAAGTTTCAAATGCTGTAGAAGGGCAGCAGAAGGGCTCCACATGCTCAAGTCCCACCTGCCTCAATCCCAGCCTTGGATGCTGCTTTCATCAGTCCTTTATGCTGTCCGTAGCAAGATTTTACAGGAGCAGCAGAACATTTGCTTCAGTTTGCAATCCTTCATGCCACCATACTTTGACAAAACTCTCCCACTTAAAAATTAGCTTATCCTATATGGATGCTTTAGGCCACGCTCTTATTTCCTAGGACTGACAGGTCCTAAAGGGGAACCCTGCACGTAAGCCATGATGGCATTCTGCAAGAAGCTTGCTCGTTGGGCCTCTTCTTCCCTCATCCTGGAGATCTCAGCCTCTTTCATTCTCAACCTCTCCAGCAGCATAGAGATTTCACCTTCTTTGTCCAGCAGTGTCTCTCGGTGATTACTTGACAGGGCTGGAAGAGAAGAACAGCATTACTACAGGAAACTGGGGTATTCCTGGAACAAACAGGAATAATATGCTGTAGCAGAGCTAAAGGCAATGGGATCAGGATGAGTGATCATGGGAACATAAGACAATTTCAAGGAGCCCTTAGCTGCATAAGACAATGAGAGAAGTTTTGCACAGACATGTTACACTCCACTGTGCTGGAAATCTAGATATATTACTTGCTGTGCAGATTCGCACTGTTAAATTCTGAGTCTTGCTCTCATAGAATCATAGTCATTATAGTTGGGATCTCTGCAAGCATATCAGGATAAATTCATGGGTGTATGTACAGGCAGAAAGCACTGCTGTCACTGCCTACAAGTATAAACCAGCCTCAGGCCCATTGTAGTGCCCTTTATCTTTTATGCCTGTTAGCTTTTGATAAGGACAACATCCATACACCACCACATATCCATCACCTTTCAGCTGCCTCTCCAGGGCTGCAATCTTCTCTCTAAGCCCTTCTTGTGCTGTGCGTTCAGCCTGCAGGTGTCCAATCTGCTCCTGTAACTCCACTTTTACTTTATTCACCTCTGTCACCTTCTCCTGTTCCTTAATGTTCAGATCCTGGCAAACAAGCACAAATCCATGAATAAACAAACATCAACAAGTGAGAAGCATCTCTATGCTCCAGTCCAAATTACCTGCTGAAGTTCCTCTATCTGCCTTCTGAGTCCATCAGCATGCAGGCTCAACTGATTTGCCTTCGCTTGGACCTCACCAACCACTTCTTTTTGTCTAAGATAACAGTTCTGAGCTTCATCTCTCAACTCGCTCATCAGCCGCAGCTTTTCTTGTAGCTGTTCTAGTCGCTGTTGCTGTAGGACACAAAGGAAAAGAGAGATCTGTCCCCTCCCATTCCTGCAAAAGAATCCTCCTTGTCGCAAACAGCACAGAGTGTCCTTGGTGCAAGGGCAATACATGAGCTGTCAAGTCAACTGACAGCCAAGAGCAAACAAAGGCTTCGTCCTAAGAGATAGGACATGTCTCCCTTGCATTCAGGAGAGAATCTAAGCTGCTACTTATTGCCAGGGGAAAAAAAAATGAGGGAGATGCTGCTAAGCCCAGATCATTCACTGAAAAATCACTCCATATGAGGAAGAACTTCTTCACTGTGAGGGTCAGCGCCCTGGAACAGGCTGCCCAGGGTGGTTCTGGAGTCTCCTTCTCTGGGGGGTCTTCACAACCCGCCTGGATGCCACCCTGTGCCACGTGCTCTAGGTGTCCCTGCTAGACCCGGGGGTTGGACTAAATGATCTCTAGAGGTCCCTTCCAACCTTAACCGGTGATTCTGTGAAAAACAGAGGCACTTCCCCCAGCAGAGCACCAATGCCACCTCTAGGGATGCTACACCTTCATTTCATCCTTATCCTGAATGGCTATGAAACACTGCTGTATGCAAATAAGCAACCGCTGTGTCCCACCACAGGCAAGTACCAGCTCGTATGTATTTGCAACCCTGTATACTTTTTTTTTGGGGGGATGTTATGTATGATAAAAAAATCTAATACAGTTCTTGATGTTTTTTCCACTTTTCCTTTTCTCTTTCCCAGGGTACTGACTTTATTTCCCTTCCCATGAAGTTCAATCCAACAGTGACATATCCTATCCAGCAGTAATAGCCATCTTGGGAAATTTGCTTCAGAATTTGCTTCAGAAAAGTGGCACTGAACACTGCTGATAAACAGAAGGATCCACCTGACTGCTAGCTTCCAAAGCTGGCAGTTAAATGAAACTTGCTAGAAGAGTATCTGCAGCAATTTTGTTACTGCTAGAAAGCACAAAGCAAGTGAGGACAGTATTTAGATTCTGGAGACAATTCAGGCCTTTCAAAACATGCTTTTCAGAGCTTCTTCCTTCTGAATTTATGCAATTTTCAGGACACTGAAATCCAGAGGTGGGAGGTGCTCATCACTTCCCTGAGACAAATGTGTAAGCCAGACAGGCAAATTCACTCCTTCCTGTAAAAGCTGGGCCAACAGATGGTACTTCTTTACCTCCTCCAACCGTGCCTGATTTCGCAGTTTTATTAACTCCTCTTCTGCCTGGCCTCGCTCAGTAAGTGCAGCTGCTCTGACTTGGCTCAGCTCCTGCCAAAAAACACATAAAAAGATCATTCCAGATAGTGAAGCTGCATCACTGCAACACCAACAGTGTCATCACTATCAAAACAGCAGCAGCTTCCCATCATATGCTACAAAGTGACACAGCTCTTACTCGGGGCCAGGGGCGAGGTGAGAAATTAGATATCTTTTCTCACATTGAGATTACCAACTGAACTCAACAAAAGTCTCATCTATAGGTAGGAAAGAAATATGTGAAACTTTCCAAAGACACAGACTTGGGGAGGGCAGCACTGGATTTAGCTAAGGGACAAGATAAGGAGAAAAATGCTACACAACTCACATACGGCACACAGGAAACCTGCAGAATCAAAACGTGGTAGGAGTTTAACTACAGTCAATGGAAAACTAATTTTTGCTCAAACAGAATCTACAAATCTAACTTTTAACCAAGAAATTGAATGCTCCAGTTGCTGTCTTGTTTGTCCCCACAGCACACAAGTCTTTCCATAGGTTAGTAACAGAATAATGCATACTGCATTATTCCTGCTCCTCCTATTAAAATACTGACAGCTTCATTGTGCCACTGCTACCTGACCATTTCAGGATACCTAGAGCATCAACTCCCACCTCCTCCAGAGCTATCCTGATGGCCTCCAGCCTCTGGATCCTCTCTTGCAAAGAACGTTCACTGGCCTCAACATGTTGTGTCATACGATCCACCTGCAAAACAGCAGAAAGCATTTAAGCAAATGCCAGAAAAACAGTACATAATATAGTCCAGGCATAATATAAGGACCATTCATCATGAGAAAGAGCATTCTCTTGTTGAGTCAGCAATCACCAAAAAAAAAAAAAAAAAAAAAAAAAACCTTACCTTTCCCATACAGGTTCACTAGGAAGTTGTCACAAAGATAGAATCAGCTGTCACGGGAGTGACATTAGGACAAGCCTCTTTTGTGGCTTTTACTGCTCTGGTCCACGCTCTTGCAAGCTACCAAGTCTTGCTAGCTGGCAGAACATCGTATCATCTTTTCAGCTAGCTTCTACTTGTAAAAATAGAGAGGTTTCTCTATCTCATGGCCAAAAAAGAAGCTAACTTCAGGAGGCTGCAAAAACTCCATTCTTACCTCTTTTAACCGAAGGGATTCCATGTCTTCAAGGCTTTGTTTAAATTTTTTCTTCTCCACTTCTAAGCGTTCTGCAGATTAAAGACAGGCAGATCACAACTGATCTTCCTCAAACATAAGCTATACATAGGGTACGTTGGATCACAAATCTTTCTACCCTTCATCTTTTGTCTGTCTCTCACCTTGCACCCATGGGTCCCATCCCACTGGCACCCAAGAGTTGCCTCTGCTCCTCCACTCACCCTCAGCCTGCACAGCCCGAAGCTTCAACTCTGCTGTTGTGTTGGTCAAGTCTTGTTTTACATAGAAGAGCTGATCCTGTTGGACTTTGCACTTCTTTTCTAACTCATCCACCTACAAGGAAGTTACCATCATAAAAGAGGAAATTAGCATACCAAGTTGGCTGTCCAGAACAATCAGCAGAGACACAAACAGGGTCAAAGAGAAAGACATATTGAGAGCAGAGGCAACTAGTACTCAAGCCCCACCTCTCAGCCATGGGCTTGCTTTCCTACCTGGTTTCTTAAAAGTAGGTTCTTCTCACTGGCAGCAGACAACTCCCGGAAAAGTTTGCCTTCTCGATCAGCACCTTCCTGCAAACAGAAGCAAAACTGAGAAGAACCTGTCACTCACTTACCTGAGTTCCTGTACTGCCAAACTACCACCTCCAACACCACACTTTAACTCTGACCCAAGCCACAAATACCATGGCTCTCTCTTCACCCAACACTCGCCTATCCAATTTAAACATTTTTTCATATAAACCATGATTAATCCACTAGTGGTAAAATTCATGCTTACCTATCCCACCCAGCATTCTCAAAATCACACACACACACAAAAAAAGGGCATGATACGGCTTGGAATTCAGCTCTTGAATCTAACCAGGACTTATCCAGCCCACCTGTTTTTGCTGCTGGAGCTCCTTAAGGTGGCGCTCAGCCACACTAGTTTGCTCCTGTTTCATGGCACTGACCAGCTCTCCCAAGTTGTGCACCTTCTGCTCAGCCAGAGCCAAGGCAGCTTCAGTCATCTGCAGCCTGCACAGAAAAACACTTTCCAGAGGGTGTTTCCAGAGGGTTTTTTCAGAGGGACACTTCCAATGAGTTCTCCACATCACAGGGTACAAGACATAAACACACATTTGGCAATGGAGAAAATCAGGATGGCTAAATGATGTGTTCTTGACATTGAGAAAAAGAATTTGACAACCTTTGCACCCAGCAGCCTCTGCAAACAGTGAGCTGGGACTTTTCAGAGCTTCATGCTCTGTTACCTCAGCCTGTGTTCCCTGTGCTGTTTTCATGTCTGGACCTTCAAGGACTTACCAATTCTCACAACAGAACAAAACTGATTATATTACACCACTTCCAAGTTATTTAAAATTAGGGATGCAATTTTAAACAGTTTTCAGAAGCGACTTGCTTACTCTCCACATGGGAATAAATACATCCACACCGAAGCATGGCACCAAAAAAGCCTACTTTGAGCTGCCTCAATTGAACTAACCAGTTTTGCCATATGCACATGGCTCAACACAGTCTAACACTACTTTTGGGCAGTTCCAGCTCACTCTTCTCATTGGTCAGGTTTCTTCATATATGCAACGGTCCTCAGAAGATACTGCCAAGTAATGGGTAAAGGAGGTGAACACAATAAACTCTTTCCATCTTGCAAACTGTGCAAGGAACATCTCAGCACTGTCTATAGCACAGAAGGGTGAGACAGCTAGAGATTTTTTCATACTTGGCTTTCAGTGAATTCATAATAGAGTGCTGATCATCCAGTGCTTCCTGCAGCTGGCTGACTCGTGCTGTAGACATCCTGCATTTGGGAAAAAATAAAAAGAAAAAAAAACAAAACACTCCAGTATTCTGCCAGTAGATGGAAAGGGCTCAATCCTGCTACTAAAGAGAAGTTGCCCAGAAAATCAACTCACCTACTGCTCCTGGTTATTTCTTCTCTCTGTTTGTCTATAGTGTCCATCAAATCCAAAAACTGTGAACAGGACAAACATCAGTGAGAAAACGAACAGCATCAGTTTCAAGCTGATACTTGAATTTACATTTCTTATCTTTATCTTCAGATGACTACTGAAAACAGGTAAAGACACTGCTGCAAAAGAAATCAAACTGGAGGCAAAACAGATTCACTCCAGGTCTGATTAAGGTCATGAGCCACAGGAACTCCACACCATTAGGTGTCAGAAGTAAAACAAACTCATATTTATAGCTTTTTCCACTTGAAACACATCAACACAGTTGCAAAAGAAGCAGTGAAAAGCATGAATGCAGGCAAAAAAAAAACCAAACTCATGCAGAATCCAGAATGAATATGCTTGGCATGACATGTCTTCATAACATGTCATGGATTTGATTCTTGGACATTCTAGCTCAGAGAGAGGATCCAATATACTAAATAATGCTGAGTGCCTTCTAAAAGATGAACATTGAAATTCAGGTGCCCAACAGTCCTATCACAGCGTAGTTCGTGAGAACATCAGCAGATAGCACAGGATTCCAGCTGTACCACTTGAACTGCCAGTGTATGAGGAGACTGCTGACCTGCTTTGCCTTCTCATTCTTCAGACTCAGAACCTCCTTGCTGAGCACATGGGTTCGACTGTGGGTCTCATTGAGAATTGTTTGACGGTCTTGGTTGTGATCCAAGGCTTGTTCTGATGCAGAGAGAGCAGGAGATAATGTATATGCTTCTACAGCAACAGAACAGCAAGCATTGCTACAGGACAGTATGACACCTGGCTATCAGAAGCACTGGAAGGGCAGCTTCTTTGAAACTGGCTTGTGTACAGGAGCCATTTTTCACTTTCAGGACATTATTTAGGGGAACTAAAAAGAGCAGCATGCATTGAGTAACCAACACCCCACTTCCATGAAAACAGCTCAGCTCCACTGCAAGTAGGATGACAAAGGACATTAATCAAATACAAACTGACTATTGGCTACTCAGAGGCAAACTAGAGCCCCCAGTTCTTTCAAATTATTTTTTCCTCCTGCTGCTGTAAGTGTCATCTCCTACCTAAACAGCCCTCATTCCAGGGCAAGAGGAAGCTATGCAGGGCAGCACTGCAGATAAGCTATTGAAATAGAGAGCAGAAGAGGGAGGGCTCCCTTTTGAAGTAGTAAATGCCCGACTCTTGAGCACTGAGATGCAGGGGGAGTTACTGATTCTTTCTCATGCAACAAGTAGTGCTTACCCACAGCCTTCAGGATATCGCTGGGAACATTGTTCCCAGCCAGCTCCAGCTTCTTCAGGGTCTTATTGCTGTGCAGGCAGTTCAACAAAGCTCGGCCACCCAAAAGCCCAATATTATTCCAGCGCAAATCTACACAGAAAGCAAATTTTCATCCTGGTAGTCACTTGACATCCACTGAAAGATACAGATATCATCCTCCAAACACATTTGCATGCTCAGCTAACTTATCCTCAAAGGGCTCAGCACAAGCACAAGTGGATGTTATGTCTCCCTTCAAGATGAATCGTGGGGGCAGAATGACTGACAAGGCAGAAAGGGAAAGGATGAGTCTTAAGTGCAGTTATGTGCAGGAAGCTGTCCCAGTTTGACAGGTGAGCAAGTCTTGCACCTCACTTCTTCACCCTGTGAGCCCTCCTTCCACAAAGCACTAAATATGAAACCTGTGGATGATAAATAACCAGCATCATGAGGCATATTTTCCCTGAGAAAATTCCGGTAATTCCTCATTAAGGACAAAGCAAATGTAAAGGAAGTCTCAGAGCCTGACTAGAGATATGCCAAAAGGATTCAGAATGGGAATCAACCTATTCCCTCCTCTGCTAAGAACGGTTCTGCTCCAAGCACATTAACTTCATCTGCAGGTTTTGTTCTAGAGATACCAGTAACAGTTTACTCCTCTCAATGGCCATAGGGCTGTGACCTCCGTTACCTGCACAAAGTCTGCAAAATGGGAAACTGGAATGACAACACCGAGAAGCTTGGAGAGACAAAGGCAGGCTGCAGTCAACTTGAACATATACGTACATTTTTGTGCATGTTTGCAGATGGACAAAATTAGCCACTCTTACCTAGCTCCTGCAGGCTGGCATTTCGTTTCAGTGCCATGGCCAGCTCTCCTGCCCCTTGATGGTTTATCTGGTTGTTGCGCAGATCTAGCCGCTGGAGAAAGTTGTTTGTTGCCAGTCCCTGGCAGAAAAAGGAGAAGCCCTCCTCCCACACGCCCAGGCTGTTCCATTCCAAGATTAAGCTAGGGAAAAATCAGACAGGATTGGAGTTCGTTCTGCAACCTGGCAGTTTTAAGAGCCTGAATAATATCTAGATGGGACATGGTACCTATTCAAGACACCAAGAAGGAAGGGTGCTGCTAAGGCCCACCTGACATTTCTCTTGACCAAGATAAAACACCCTCATCCCTTTCTAATGTTGGCTTCATCTAGCAGGAATAACAGAGGTAGATGCATTTGTTTACCTCCTGATGGACTGATTCTCCCTAAGAAGTTTTCCCAAAGCCTCCGCTCCTACAGTTCGCAGATTATTCCCCTGAAACAAAAGTGATGAGCAATCAGTGTGTTACGCCCTGTCCCAACCAGCTAGCACATCAAACAGCACCAGGCGTAGTTCTGCTGTAATGCAGCAATAACACTCTAGCAAAACAAGACAGCCATGAAAAAACTAGAAACAGGTCAGTTATCAGGCAATTTTGGGACAGCTGTGACATGCTTTAACATGGTGCACAGGAGAAAAGGACCAAGTCACTCAAGAATCGGAAATATACACAGTTACTGCAGCAGAATTTTCTGTTCCAATTCCCATGAAGTTTATGGTTCTATTCCCTTCTCTTCTTGTCTTAAGCTTACCCTAACTCACCTTCAAATCCAAAGATTTGACTGTGGTGTTGGAGCAAAGCCCATTCAACAAAAGTTTGACACCTGGATATGACAAAAAAAAAAAAAAAAAAAAGGCAAGCGGTTTACTTCACGTATGTAATCTGCCAGCATGGGAGGGAAAATTGTAATTTCAGTCAATGAGTTCAGGAGATCTAGCTGTGACAAAGCATCTTACTTATGAGCAGTCAGTTCTCCTGCAAAGTGCAAGTCTGAACCCTAGGGATGGAATTTATATATTTCTAGAAAAAGTGGCACCCAGATGGATAACTGCATCTTATCCTATATACCTGCTTAGCACAGAGGTGAAGATTGCCCAGGTCCAGAGAGAACACGTAGACAAGATCCTTAATGGTTTACTTAGCTTCTAGGACTGACTAGAGAGTCCCCCTATCGTGTCCTAGAGCCCTAGACTGTGTGTGCTGCAGTGAATGACCTGGCGATCAGAATTAGCACATCATCGTTCTAACCCTTGTGGTAAGAGCAGCTGCCACGAAGCCCTTGTGGGCCCAACAATCCTTGAGGGCCGTGGGAAAGTGTCTCCTCAGCCAAGGGGCCCATGAACAGCTGCGATCCAGACTGCTGTCCCCATCTAGCCGTGACCAAAGTCGCCTGGCTGAAGGGAGCAGTGTTGCTTTCAGTCTGTCGCCTTTGCCAGCAGACGGTTCCTGAAGGGCGACGTGTTTTTACTGGTACCAGGCCCGCAGCGCCGGCTCCGCTGGGCAGCAGCCCAGCCCGGGCAACGCCAGCGGGCCCGGCCCCGGGGCCTCCCCGCGCGCTGCCGGCCCCGCGCCTCCGGGCTCGGAGGGCGGCGGGCGGGCGCCGCGGCCAGGGCCGTGTGCGGGCGCCGCGAGCAGCCCGCCGCGCGCCCACCTTCCTCGCTGAGGCCGCAGTCGCCGAGCAGCACCTCGGCGAAGGGCGCGGCGCCGGGCAGCAGCCGCGCCAGGGCGCCGCACGTCTCCAGCGAGAGGCTCTGCGCGGCCAGGTCGAGGCGGGCGCGGCCGGGCTCCCGCAGCCGCCGCAGCACGGCCTCCTGCGGCGCCGCGCACAGCCGCGCGTAGGCCCGACCGAGCTCCTCCATGGCCGCGCCGCGCCCGCCGGCGGAAGCGCCCGCCGCCGCCCCGCCCCCCGCGGCGGCTCCCGGCTCGCCCCGCGCGCCATGGAGGAGCGGGACGGCCGCGCCGGCGGCTTCAGGAAGGTGGGTGCGGGCGGCGCGGGGCGCGCCGGGCGCGGCGCCCCCGCACCGACTCCCTTGTTCTCTGCCTGCAGGAGACGGTGGAGCGGCTGCTCCGCCTCCACTTCCGCGACGGGCGGACCCGAGGTAGCGGGGCGGCGGGGCGGGCCGCGCGCCGGGCGCCGCTCGCCCGCCCTCCACGAGCGCGTTGTCGTTGCAGTGAGCGGCGAGGCGCTGCTGCTGGCGGCGGAGCTGCTCAACGTCTTCGTGCGCGGTGAGCGGGGCCGCGCGGCGGGCGGGGGCGGGAGCGGCCGCCGCGCGCCCGGGCCCCCGGCTCGCGCCCCTCACGCTTCCCGCCGCCGGCACCGCAGAGGCGGCGGCGCGAGCGGCGCGGCAGGCGCAGGGCGAGGAGCTGGACACCGTGGACGTCGAGCACGTGGAGAAGGTGCTGCCGCAGCTGGTAGGTAGAGCCGGCCGGGCCACGGGCTGCCCCCTGCGGCAGGGACCGCCCGGACAGAGCCGCCCGGGGCTGCCGGGCACGGGTTCCTGAGGGCACAGGCCGCTCAAGGCAGCCGCTGCTCTCCTCTTGCAGCTTCTGGACTTCTAGAGACGCAGCTGTGACTGCCGACTGCAAGCAGAGGACACCGCACTGACTGCAGCCAGCTGGAGTGCTATCCTCAGCGCTTAGCCAGAGGAAGGGCAGCATCACTTTCTTCTTTCTCTGACACGCTGTCTCTCTATCCTCTTTCCTCGAACAAGCGTAACAAAATCCTGGGCAACTACCATGGCAGATGCTGATTTTGAGAGATAGCAACCGCATTTATTGTGGTAGCCACCACATTTATTTTGGCAGCCACTATGCAACAGGTTTCCACCTTGCTGCCTCATTCCTGCAAGAGTAGCTTGCACACCACAGCACAGGTAGGGTGCTGTTGCTTTCTTGGCTTATGTGAGAAACAGGTGCTGCTTTGCTGACTTAATGGCTGAAAATGTCACTGAAGGCTCTCGGCACCTCAGCAGGCAGCTAGGGTAGAAACTTTGGGTCTAGTTCCAAGCCTGTCTAATGAAGGGCTTGGTAACAGCCTTTTGGCTGTTGCCAAAAGCAGGTATCTGATCTTTATTTTATAAATAAACAGTGTCTGTTTCTCAATACCTTCCAGTATTTCTTCAGGACTGTGACATCAAAGAATGCTTGGAACCTTTTAACTATTTGATATTCTCTTCAGAAGCTGCTTCCCTCTGCTATAAATTTGTTCTCACAAAGAAACATCAGTAAATCAAAGCCAAGTCTCCTTCCCTTGTGGAAGCTCTTTGCTGCAATTAATCATCGAAAGTCAAGTTGCTTCAAAGACTTGCAGTTTACATACACACACACACACACACCCTCTTTTCTAAATCTTTGTAGGACGAAAGGAAAAAGGACAGAATAACAAACAGCATGTGTGAGAATCCCACATCATGGGACAGGCTGGCCCCTCAGCCAGCAGGGTGGGGGAACTGTGAAATAGGAAACCTTACACATGTAGGCAGGAACTACACATCTTGCTACAGGAAAAGCAGCTGACGTTAGTGTGCCTTAAAGAGTCCATGTTGCATTGGTGGCTATTTGAGGTCTTTATGATTGTTATATATAATATATAAAGCCACAATTTAATACACATTCTTTTTGGTGTCAGTACCAGTTCAAGCAGTTCCCCCATCCCTTTACCCTGCAGCCAAGGTAAATGTTGGTACAATGAAACCAGTGAAAGAACAGGCCCAGTTCAGCCTTGAGCCCCACATCCATACTGGTATCATAGGCAGCAGCAAAAAATACAGGCAATACTATCTTTGAATGCCTAATTACTACCCAAGGGATGAGTCTGGCTACTACAAAAGTAGGATTGAGGGAAATCCAGCTTTTCACATACCTGTGTGTATAGTTCACACAGTGACTTGGGTATGAATCCTTGTAGCAGCTTCCTTAATGAGAAGCCTGCAGTTTTAAATACCAGAACATCTTGCCTCTCTTTTCAAAGAATCCACTCGTTTCTTGCCTTACCAGATTTTAAATTCTCACGTTCTCCACCTATTCTGTCTCTAGTGACACCAATCCATCAAAACTGCTGCCCTAAAAAGGCATGAATTTGCTTTCCTGACATACTTTGCTCACATACCAACATTCTTGCCTGATTGTGATTGCAAATGTAAATGTTAGTGGTTGAGTGCTATTTTAATAGCAGCAGCTAAAACTGACTCTTCCTTGCACAGGGGAAGGGGAATAAGGCCTCTAGTATAGTTGTCAAAGGTAGTAAGTTTCCATTCTACTGAAACAGCAGTGGCTTGCGGCGGGTTTGATGCTTCACTGCCCTATACAAGGGACATGCCTGGGTAGAACAGCCATATGAAGCTGGCTGAAGAAGTCAGAGGTAAAATGTTACTTCCTCATCAGAAACACCATCCCACTGCACAGCTCATTACAGTATCCTTGGAAAAAGCAGCTGTATCTTGATTTTAAAATTATTAGAAAGTTCAATCTGGGAATCCAGTTAAACCCAACATTCTTCCTGCAGCTGCTGCTTTTATCCAGCCACAGCTAAGAAGAAAACGTACCCAAGTTTATTATAGAGCAGTCTCTCTGCTGCGTGAACAGTGGTTATGTCCTGACAGACCAGACATTACTCTCCTTGTCTTCAGCCCTGTACTTAACCCATAAAACTGCTCCAGTAATAATGTTATGTTTATTTTTGTCCCTATTTTCTTCCATTTGCCCATACCAGGTCCTTGCAGGTAGTTATGGTGCTAGCTTGCTACTGCAGCTGTTGGAATCAGAATAGCTAAGTCAATCGGTTATACTCGGTGGTGACTGGGCTCTTCAAAGAACAAGACTAGTACACCTGAAAGTGTAGATCAACTTCCCACCAACTAGACTACTAGGTGTTATTCTAGCCCAGTATATCAAGTACCACTAGTGTGAGTACATAATTGCCTGTCATCAGCTCCGGCTATTTGCTGGCCACAAATGTGTCCTGCGCAAATACAACAAAGCAGCCCTAGCCATGGTCTACCTCTGGCTTCTCTGAGACGAATAAGCCTGATACAGCTTGTATACAAGCCTGAACCAAAATGCAGATAGTGGTCTGAAGGCTTTATCCTCACTTAATCCACTAAAGTAATAAGCTTAGCATTACTTTAATCTTCATTTTGCTGTAGTATGCCTTTCCTAGATAGCTATCACGTTCCAGGAAGCCTTGCTTTCCATAGAAAGGATTATTCAGAGCAGCAGCTGTACACAGTACATTCTCTTGCATTCTCCACTGACAGTGCGTGAACACATTCCCTTTCTTCATATTTGGGTGTCGTATAAGAAATCACTTTTTTTTTTTTTTTTTTTTTTCCTACAGAATTCTGCTCCTTACACTTCGAGTTTCCTAGTTTCCTTTTTCTTCTTCCACCTTTCTTTCATGCTTCTCCCGCCCTCTGAATTTCTTCAAAGCATCTGGTAACATTTGGAAGTAATTAGACCTGAAGGGAAATGCTGGCCAGGCTGTGAGACAATGACAAGTGCCAGGAACCCCGAGTGCCCTTTCTAGCCACTTTGAAGTTCATTCAGATGGTACAAAGCTCCATTTTACTTTGTTGGAAAAAAAATAGGGGGAGAGAATGAGGCATGACAGGCCCAATGAACAGGGAGCAGGTTCCTGTGAACTGATAGAAATACCATAGGGATGAAACGCAGCATCAAAGAGACCGACAAAAGGCCTCCCATGGCCGCTGTGCTTTATTACATCTACTGACCGTGCAGGTGCACACATAGCTTAGGGAACCAGTGACCTCACAGGGAAAATAGAAAACAATTTCTAAGTCTTATGGAAATGTAACATGGAACCCTAAGCATCCAATATGAATCACTAATTCATGGAGAAGATTTCAAATAAAATACATCTTCACAGCCAGTGTGGCACTACAGAGTTCATCTCCAGGGCAGGTACAATTTTAAAAAATAACACTCATCTCTGTATATCTCATGAGACAAAGATCTGCCCCACTGTTCCGGAACTCAATGCACTGCAATAAACTGCCACTCTGCTGTGGAAACACTCAGACCACAGCAGTCGTCAATAAGATGGAAGGTCACACAGAGAGACCCTTTCATGGGATGTTTTTTACTTATTAGAATGGTAATTAATGATATTAATTCTGTGTAATGAAAACAAAACACAGCTTGAGGCATAAAATCTCCATATGCATTCTGTTAACAGGTACCCGTGTTCTTTGTTAACAAGACTGTCGATTGAAAACAGCTAAGTGCAGCAAACCAAGAGATTCACAGAAAAACCCACTTAAACTGTTAGGAATAACCTAAAAGGCACGTTCTTCACCCACTTTTCAGCAATCTATGCCCAGAATTACAGGAGCACTAACCCCAATCAGCAAAGAGGGTTCTTGTTCTAGGCACACTTAGATACAGTAAAATGAAATCAAACTGTATCTTATTGCTAGAGTTCAGGCAGTTAGAACATCTCAAGTTATCTCCAAAGGCAGAACTAGGAAGATCTGAATTTCAAAAAATGGAAGGAGGCAAAATCTTTGACAGAGAATAACTAGTAAATATCTCCCCTCAATTCTCTATTCATATTATCTACATGCAAAAAAAAAAAAAAATCTTTAACTTCTGACTCTGCTTCTATAGTCAGAAGTACTGTAAGACAGGCCTTCACTCTCCAAAAGATGAAGCTGGCAGTTCAAAAACAATTTTCTATTTATAACTCATGTTCATTTAGATTAGGTTTCTCCAGGGCCACCAACAGTTTCTTACAATTCTGAAGTACTTCATCAGGAGAGATGCACAGGTTAATGTTACACTAATCCAGCAGCCAAGAATGTTTCATCTCTTCCCACCTAAAATGCAAACACAGGAGCATTAAAGACTTAAAAGATGTAATCTGCACTGCATAGTTTCTGAATAACTCTTTGCTATACACTGCTGTAAGTAGGCATGAGTTTGGTAGCATGTAGGTGCACTTCTTAGAGAGATGGAATGGTGAATGCAGCATAACTTTCACAGCAGGGAACTCTATCATACAGAAACATGCTATTAACCTTTCGTATCAGCTATTAATGAGTAAGCCAGCTAGCCAGGTAAGAATTTTCTTTTGTACTTTATCCAAATAACCTTTACCAGATAGTTCTCTATTCATAAGTGGAATGTTTCCAACATACTCCCGTTACCGTTTCCCATGTGATTTGCATGAGTATCCCAGAGCTAGTCTAAAGTAGATCAGTCACAGCAGAGAACAGACTGCAGTGTTCCAGCAATCATTTCACACCTTATGCTGCACCCGCTGGAGCTGTGTCCACAGCTAGAACCACAGTGTTTTCCAAGAATCAAATATTACAATTCTCAATCAAGAAGTGAACATTTGGCATTGTTAGCCATGAAATTCCAAGTAGTTCTTCCCACTTCTACTGCTGTAGGGGGTTGATTTTGCTTTTTTTAATTCTGCTGCTGCATCGAAAAATGAATATTGACAATCACTTCATTCTAAAATTTTTCTAGTTACTTTATATTTTATGCAGCAGATGACAAATTTAACAGATGACAAGGGCCCCTCATAAGCAGAGCCTGATGTGTCTTTTTTGAGCTACACTGGCCTAATTAAGACTCTAGAACATTACATGATTTCAAACATGTGGATTAGTCAGACTCAGCACGGAACCAGTATTCAGATTTTTTTCCAATTAAGGAGGAGCTTCAAGTCACAAATGATTTTTAACTGGTGACTGCTCAATTCCATGCCCTGCAAGCCTCCCACTGACACCTACAACTGGGATGCCAACATTCTCAGCATCCAACACATATGACACTGAGAAATCAGCCTTCCTGGGGGTTTACTAGGAGAACAACTCTCCTCCAATCTCATATGGTACCTGGCAGCTTCAGCCATTTGGGTATCTTCCCAGGGGCCTTGCTTATGCGCTGTGGAACTTCACGTACTGTTGCTGGTTCTGGCTGCTCATTGGTCTTTTTTTCACTTCCCCCTTCTGGCTCAGTCAGGGAAGGCACTGCTGATTCTAAAGACGATGAAGCAGAAGGAAGTACTGATTTGGACAAATATCTGGAGAAAAAAAAAAGTAATAAGAATTAAACTTTTTTTTTTTTTTTTTTTCATAATAGGCCCCATATATCACCATCTCTACATGGTCAAGGTCAGATTGATAAAACTCTTAATTCTCATTGTCAAAGGCTCTAGGATTTACTTGATTTAGTCACTGCAATCCTACTTCACAAGGAATTCACAAAGTATATTTGTAAACCATGACTGCATGAAGGAGAAATTAAATCCCCAGCACCTTCATATCATGTCTCTTTCTAGTAAGATAGGCTAATTTCATTCTTTTTCTCCCTGAAATATTCACAATTAGACCCAAATTGTGGTCACTCCCAACATACCTGGCTATTAATAAATCAGCTGCAGAAGGGGAAACTACAGAGCACAGAAGGTCCGACTTCAGGTAACAATCTGTTTAAAATGAAACTCAATGAAATCTGAAGGCTTGTTAAGTAAGATAAACACATACATCACCAGGGAATCACGTAGCTCTAGGCTCAGCAAATGCCTACAATATACTTCAGTAAATCTTCATCTTCCCCTAACTGAGAAACAGGATGCTTTCAAATGATGCCATTTTTTTTTAAACAACTCAAGCTGCCTATTTCATCATTCGAAACCCAACATTTTGACATTTTCTTTCAGTGGTCACTACATCTAAATCTATTCTAAGAAGTTTTCTATTCTCTCTAGGAGAAACAGTGATTCTGAACATAAACCAGAGGTGTCAGAATAAGAGATTCATATCTGTCCTCCCATTTCCAGTTAGCCCACTACAACAGCAGGTCAGTAAAGACTTCATAGTCATGTATCTAGTTAACACTTTGAACAATGGCATTTTCTTCTAGAGAGCTGTTCCTCTATCACGTCCATTGTAGATAGTGTATATTTTTTAGCCTAAAACATTTCACAAGAAAGCTTCTAGCTTTACGTTTTATCAAGCAAACTGATGTCAAATCCATTCTCATCAGGACCAAGCAAGTTTTCAGCAATTCAGAATGGAAATGTCTATCAACATTCTCAGGGTCTCTTATCTCTTGCTAGAAGAAATCTGGAGGGAAGAATGTAATTCTTCTGAGTCTACTGTAGCAGCTGTGTAGCCACCTGAAGAAGATGGGAACCTCACTCACCCCTGCTCTTCTGAGATCCAAAATGAATGACAGCAGTGGGAAAGAGTTTAGCCTGCAGCAAAGGGAAAAAAAATAAAAGAGAGATCATAGGAAGTAGATGCTTCCACAGTCAACTGGTGACAAGCTAGAGAGCTACGGACAAATTTATAGAGCTTAAGATCAGGTCACTGAACCATCTATAATTCAGAAAAGTATAAACTTTTCCACAGCACAGGGCATGCCAATTAAGATGAGAAATTCCACCATACAGATTATAACACTCATAGAACAGTGATCCTTGTGCCAATAACCTGTGTTTTCCTCTACCCCCCTATGTAAGACTGAGTGGCTAAAAGAGAAAAAAGACCTTATAACACTCTTGCCATTACAGACCACCAGGCAGGTTGAGGTTGGAAAGGTCCTCTGCAAGTTGGCTAGTCCATTCCTCCATCTAGGGCTGGAGGAAATGGAGACTCCACAACCTGTCCATGTAACCTGTTCTACTGTTTGACCTCTCAAAACTCAAATAAATAATTAAAGCTTTCTCTTATATTTAAATGTGTTTTCTTGCATTTCAGTGTGTGTCCATTTCTTCTTATCCTGTCACTGCTACCACCAAGAAAAAATGCAGGTCTGTCTTCTCTTCTGCCTCCCATCAGATACTTAAGTAAACTGGTAAGATTCCTTTCAACCTCCTCTTCTCAAGGTTGAACGATCCCAGCTCTCAGCCTCTCCCCATATATCAGATGCCACAGTTCCTTAAACATACCTGGCCCTTCACTGGACACCAGAGAAATCACCATGTAAAGCTGCAGTGAATTTAACTGCAAATAAGCTGGAAGGGCAACTACCAACAAAACTTGCTCTGCCACTGTAGTGCTTACAGAACAGCACTGCAGCCTCAAAGAGACTGAGGAAGCAGAAAAACTGGTGTTGGAGCTAAGTGATAAATTAGACAGTACTAAATCACCCAATCCAGATGGTATATCCAAGTGGTATATCCAAGGAACTACAGAGTAAGAGATTCAGAATTAAGCTTCTCATTAAAAACAGACATTGCTGTGAGCACAGGCTTATATTTTAAAAACAGTTTGAAGGTGATATGCGGAAGATGAATAGGGTATGGTCTAACCAGCATGAATTCTGAAAGAAAAGTCATATCAAACTTATTACTGAAATTATTTTAACATGTCAGTATAATATTGCATAAAGCAGAACTAGGTTAAAAAATAAGTTTAAAGTTTTCAGAAGACCTTATATATGCAGACTAGTAAGAAAGCTAAATCATGTTGTTAAAGTAGTGTCAAAATGTAAAAACTGTAAGAGTGATCGAAAATGTTGTTTAATGGTCTATATTTATCCTGACAAAACAATACTAGGGTTTTGTTCTCGAACAAACAAGAAAATCCCTGTTCTTTTCAGAACATCAATATATATGTGAGCATTTTGCACGGCAGGCCGTCTGCTCTTGCTTTCCTCAAGCCTCCATTGCTACCAGCACATCAAGATACTTGAGCTGATGAGCTTTGAATTTGATGCCACCAAGCAGCTACCAGACTGCAGGGCACAACTCAGCTCAACAGAAGCACTGGGGAGTGTGCGGAGACTAATAAAATTGTATTAACTGGTGGCAAAACAGAATAGCTTCACCTATCCTCCTAACTACGACTTTCAAATAAATATGCAATATTACAACTTTGGGGACATTAATTGAAAGAGTGTAGGAGACTTTCACATAGAGAAGGCCCTACGTGTTGTTGCACCGAAGCAGGAGACACACACCCACCAGTCTGCCTCGCACCTCAGCTCCTGCCTAACTGGACACGAATTTTCACATCCTTGAACCAACATCTTAGCAGCAGAAATCATTATTTATTGAGTCTTTTAACATTTCCTTCCCCAAGCAACAGGGCCTAAGGTTGCCTGCTAGTCACAAAGACAGCTCTACATAAACTTTTTTAATTAAAAAGCACCAGACACGGTTTAGAAACCCCAGTGAAAACTCTCGCAAGACCTTTGATGTTTCCGCTACATTCGACTGAAGGGATCCCTCTATTTGGGAAATGGGTGACTTAAAAAGGAACCCCCCACACAAACCCCCTCCCCAAACACACATACACTCAGGCCCCTTTACACACAACATCCTTTTCATGCCAGCTGCAAGTTGGAAAATGAGGTTTTTGTAGTGTGTTAGTGTTGGAATTTTTTAATAACCTCCCCTCTCTCTTTTTCTTCTCCTGCCCAATTATCTTGGTAAATAATTAACATTCTGAAGAAGATAACTAAGCACAGCAATGCAGAGCTCAAAGCCTTTCAGTACAAAGCCCTACCCTTTTCTCTTCATTTCCCTGTTGCCGCCGTTAAAACTTCCTTGTCAATCAGGGTCTGGGCACACACATCAAAGTTCCATGTGGGAACGGCCCCAAGGGGTCAGAGAAAATTCATGGCAGGGCCTGTGTGAGGCACAAAAAGAAAGAGGGAGATGCACAGAGTGAAAGCGAGCCGCACACTCAGCCACACAGGCAGAACGTGCCCCACTATAGGGCTCTACCCTATTTACTCATAAGTTGACTAATAAACCTAGTTCTGCAGCTCAGACTCCACCTCTACAACCACTTCCCACCACTGGCAAATCATCAGTCCAAACACTTCACTCCATAATCTTTTAATTGAAAGAAATTTAAAGGAGCCAGAGAGCAGCTCACAAGGACCCAGTGCGCAGCCTCCTGCCCAGGGCTCATTCTCTCCATCCCTATCCTTCCCTAGGGTTCAGCCAAGGCATAGGCCCTTCTCACAATGTTTCCATCCAGTGAGCTTCTCTTCCTCAATTCAGATCAAATATTGGGTCATTTTTGCAATCTCTTGCCTCATTTCTTGTGTGCAGAATTCTCAGATTATCGTTCCCATTTCAGCTTTTACTGAGGTTTCAGTACAGGAGACAGATATATCCCAGCTGATCTATCCCAGGAATTCTCCATCCAACCACTGGCAGGACGCACACTGTTTGAGATTTTTTTTTGCAATATAAAAATATTTAAATCAACACCAACTTCACATGAAAAAGAAAACCAAGTGGAATAAGCCCACTGACCAAGAATGTCTTGGCATAAAGATGAGAAGGTTTCAGTGTGTGCACAGTCCAGGAAAATATACAACTCTGAGTTTGGAGCCTTCAGAATCCTCTAGTAGTGCTAAATATGCAAGACTCAAATATTGAAAAGAATATTTTCTGAAAACTGTGTTTTCAAGCCAGCTACTATTTCTTCATTTGCAGTTGCTCTATTGCATGTGCTGCAAAAAAAACCATCATGAAGATTTGAACATATATAGGATTCTTAGAGGATGAAAGTATGTGTGCCTCAAAAGAGAGTTAGAAACCTCTTACAGTCACACTGGCACTGCTAGATTGGAGATTTTTGAACATATGTTTCAAACAGTTTGCACTTCATCGGTCAGTTACATGTAAAGAATTACTACAATATGAATGAGTCCACTGTTCGTTACAATACTCAAATATTGAGCATTTCTCTCCCTTTTTGCTTTAATTTCTAGCCCCAAGTAAAATGTCATTCTGACTAAGAAAATGGATACTATTAATTCATGGCAGTGAAATGTTCAAATTGCACTGTGCAAGGTATATTTCTTATATATACATCTTTTTTTGCAACAACACCTAGAAACACAATTGAAAAATGGTGTCCCACTGTACAATTATGTACACAATGAGAAGCAAATCACAACACAAAATCAATGGCAAATGTGAGAAAATATGATTTTGTTTTGTTTTTACAGATGAAGAACCGAGATCTAAAGAGGTTAAATAACTTGCTCAAGGTCATACAGGAAGACAGTAGCAGAAATGAGAAATAAGTACAAGCTTCCAGAGACCCATCCCAGACCTTAATCACAGGATAGTTTTTTTCTGAAGAGATCAGAAAGTTGCTGATGAGGCAAGATATGGAGGAAGCCAATGACTGGCTTACTTTCTTCCCCATTCAAGCGATACCAGTCCAAACAACCAATTCCACAGGTTTTAAAAAGATCTCCATAACACTGCTTCATCACTTTGGTTACAGCTAAATCAGTTTAAATGAAAGCCTCCCATTTGGGGCCCCCAGTCTAAAGACCTGCCTGTTACTCATAAAGCCACATTTAGTTTGAAACTGCATAGCTATTTAACTCAAGGTTTTATTTCAGACACTCAGAGTGAAGTTACTCAGACACCACCGTGGTGAGCGTGGTTTATGACAGCAGGGCATCCTGGTTGTAGAGTGGTATATTGGGTCTACTGGATCTTGCATTCCATGATAAAAATAACTATATTAGAACAACATTTTACTGCGAGTCCAGCTGTGACTCACAAGAGAAACATTTCTGCTTTGTTTTATTGCATGTTTTAGTAACTTGTTCTCCAGAGCACAAAAAAGATTTCAGGCAGTAGCCTCCCCAAACAATGTCACAATACTTCCTCCTTCACTAGGCATCTCCAGACACACATATCAAAGAAGCTCTAGAAGAGAACAGTGGAAAACATATACATTATTACCATGCAGTTACTCTGCTCACTAACAGAATGATGCTTTAACTCAGCCAGAGTTTATAGTCTAGGGGGGAACTTGCAGCTGCCAGAGTGAGAAGCATTCTTTCCGTTACATGATCTGAAAAGATTAGAGTGCCACAGGTCTGCTGTTAGTTTGAAGTTAAAAGATGAATAAGAAAATAAGCACTTCAAAGGAACATGCTCATGGATGGAGAAACTCAAGCTACCAACATGAAATACTGCATAGTACACACTCCAAACACATAAACTAGCACTTGGAAAATTCAACCGGAAAGCCAGTGGATCAAAAGCTTCAGCAACAAGACCGCAAAGCATCTCTGAAACAGAAATAAACATTACAGTCATAGTGAAAGGGAGCAAACTAAGTGGCTCTTGTTTACAACCTGAGAACAAAGTTTCTCAATGAGGACAGCAACTGCTGAGGAAGATGGATATTCTGTAGCTAATTCAGAGGAAACCTGATCCAAGCGGACTAGGGGACCTTTAAAGAATTTGCAAGGTTAAAGGTAAGATTTGAAAGCACTATTTTGAGAAGATTACTTAAAGAAGGAATCCAGGTATGAAGCACATTCATTGACTCTATGAACTGAGGTCAGAAAGATCTGGCCCCAAAAATTAACAGTAGAAGAGAGAAAACGTTTTTGGCAGAATTTCTACTTCAAATTCAGTCATACAAGGAAGGTCCTCATCCTGACCAAAATGTCTAGCTTTACTCAAAAGTTAGAATAAGAGGCAAGTACTTACAACTTCTACGCATCCAATTAACAGTTTGGCAAGGTAAATAGGAGGTGAAATTATTACCAAAACCTAGTCAGGAAAACACTCCTGAATGGGGAAGCAAAGGACTTGACACATGAAGCTAAACACATTCTGGGCTGGAGGAACAAGGATGAATTCCACTTCAACTCTAATTTTCTTTGTCAGAGAGTAAAATTATAATAAGGCCTGCCACTGGAAATGCCTCTGAAGAACTGACACTGATGAAGTAATTTTTTCTGAAATTGGATACTGACACTTGCCAAGAGCAGAGATGGCTTCATACTGCTCAAGTCATAGTCTGCTTCACTGAACAAAAATGCCAGATGCATTGCCCCTAATGGCATTAACAGAGAGGATATGAAAACAGGACAGTAGACTAAGAAAGGAACAAACAGCTCCTCCAGATTCCTGCCCCACTGTAGGTGCCAGATGAAACACTCGGTGTATTCTAAGATCTGATTAGAAAATCTAAATATTTGTCTGGAAGTGTGTGGATTCTTTCAGCTTCTCTGAGAAACAACGATGGCCTCCTTCTTCCTTTGCTGCCATGACTTTCCCTATAGTTGGTATTCTTACCCTCTACTAACTGTTTCTCAGCATTAGCAGTCAATGACTGTCACCACTGAAGCCCTAGATGTGAACTACACGAGCACATACTTCCGAGAGAAGAAGGGGAAAAGCAGCTCAAAGCAGCTTGTCTAGAACGGCACAAACAAGCAACCAGAGCTAAAAGGAACCCTAGGCCAACAGGGAAGCCTGCATTTGATCAGTTCTGGAGAGGGGAACATCATAAAACAATTCATGGGACATGAGGATAACATAGCCAGCAAAAATAGCAATAATAAAATATCAAAACAATGCCTTGAAGTCTTTATGGGTTCCAAAAACTCCATGTTACTGCCAATCTGTGTGCTCACTCTACTGTAAATACACTTTTTTTTCAGCACAATTCGTTTCAGACATACTTCTTTCAGTTGCTGTTTCTTGGCAAACAAGTTGACAATATTTGTCTGTCTGTCCTAGTTTTGCTTGCAACATAAAGGTTCCTCCTTCACTATCAGCACTCAGATTTAACAAATGTGGTTCCAATGATCTTATCAGCTTGTGTGGAAGGAGACGGTGGAGAGAGAGTAGAAGCACTGGCAATACGGTACTCCACCATCTGCAACAACTTCAGCACAAATTTCAGTCATTTATAAATATTCAAACACTGAAATACGTTCACATTGCTTCAGATCTCACTGATTTTTTCTTACATACAGTACTATGGCAGTCTGAAGAGTGAAGGGTAACTTACTACTAGCACAATACCATCACAGACACATGCCACAAAAACCTAAATGCAACTCAGTGATTCACACTTGACCTTGGACAATGATTCCCAGTTTCTAGACAGGTGACAAAAAGGGAACTCTGTCCTCTATCTTAGCAGAGGGTGGAGTTGTGATCTGTTCAGGTATCATGCAGTCTCCATGACAACAAGCTGCTAAAACATACAGGCTGACAGTGCTCAATGTCCAGAACATTCTGTGTTTGACATAAAGGCTCTGCCTCTGATGGTTTCAACAACTACCTTAAGCTTCTAGAAATCCATTCTAAAGTTCATTGAAGCAATTCCCATATTATTAGAAGATGCTGCTAGAGTTCCCTATTACCAATACACTACCCTCCCAAAAAAAAGGGGAAATAAAAGGCAGTTAAGCAGTTCACAGCTAGGCAGAAGGGAATAAGCAACTGGATGCTTCTCTGCTACAATACTACTTAAAAGCTGCAGTAATAATCCATTTATGCTTAGGCATAACAGCATCATGTATTTGAAGAAGACATGAGGCAATCCAGAAAACCAAGGATCGCCTGCAGAAAAGCCATAAGTCAGCTTCTATTCCATTCTTTGTTCTTCTTAACTATTTCTTATTCTCTGTTTCTCAAGAATTTGAGAACTATGAGTGGGAAACACTCATCTAAGAAATTCCTAAGAACAAAAACTAGAACAAAGCATACTTAAAGAAAAAAAAAGAAAAAAAAATATATTTATGGAAAAGACTAATTGGACAAAGGCTAATAGCCTTTGCTTCCTCTGAAAGCCAAGTCACTTCTGATATGAATCCAGAGGTATTCCAAGAAAGAATTCTATTCTGGTATGTTCTGGTATGTTGTCTGCTCAGCAAGATGTGTATGAAAGTGTGAACATCAAATAATATGGCAGTTAACTATTAAAAAAAATACAGGGCGGTACACGTTTTGGAAGATCCATTATGAACAAAAACAGTTTTGTAAGTCACCTAAGAAATGCCCCATTAAAACAAAGTGCTAAGCAACACAAGTTCATTATAGAGCCGCATTAGGTGCACTAGGCTCATTCTTGGAGGCTGCTGCTCACACTACTGGGTCTAACCCTAACACAAAAGGCTTCCTTGCCAGGGACCACATGGAGCCTGGAAGAGGCCAAGGCTTCGACCACCCCATCCATAGAGGGCTGAGTCCCATCAATGCAGGACCGGGCACTGCAGTCTTTCCTGCAGCCCTCACCCTGCAGCAAACACGGACCCTGAGCAGCACAAACACCCTCCCAGTGTAAGGGCTTAGCTGCTTGAAGACAATATTGCAGGATGAGCACCGCTGAGAAAAAGTGGAAAGCAAAGTCTGCCCCCGCCGCTGCCTCACCTGGCCCAATACCAGAAATAACACCTCTGCTGTGCCTTTCTGTGCCAGTTTCATTTTTACCAAGAGCACTGAAACTTCAGCAAAGCAGCTTGATTAGTAACAGCCGCTCATAAAAAGGGCATCCAACAATAACAGAGCTGCCAGGGACATGAAAGCCAGAGCAGCTTCCGCACCCATTTCTTTCCAAAGAAGAAAGACCCCTTCAGCCCCTGCCAAGCGCTCAGGTCTCCAGCGGCCGGGAAAGTCTATCCAAGCCGAAGACGTTAAGACATGGAGTCTGCCCTGACTCGAGGCAAGAGTCATGGATGAAAAGATTTAACGGGGAGCAAAATGTTACCCAGAATCGGCCAACCTAAACTGGGAGAAGGTACCAGACTGGTAGGCTGGAGCATTGTGGTCTCCATCAAGCAGTGCGGGTGACAAGAGTGGCATGACAAGTCCTCAGCAGGAATCGTTTTTTTTCCTGTTTGATGCTTCTTCCAAATAAAATGTTTATAAACACACAGAATCATTCCTGTCACCACCAGACCATGACCTAAAAGGGCTGCAGAGCTCCAGGCATGGGACACAGGCGACATGGCCACAGGCATCAAACACAACTCTTCCACTCTGCAAAGCCATTTAATATAAGGGCTACTTTACATACAGCTGCATTACACAGCTTTAGGGTTTTAATGCACATGCTGGGGCACCCCTCCCCCAATTCACATTCCTGGCAGCTGGAATCTGCTGCCTCCAAATCATTTTAAAGGCAGACGAACCCAAATCCCATCCCATTCACATCTCCTCATGTCATCTGCTCTTCTATGCAGATGCTCTTCATCTTCTGCACTCTATGTTAATCCTTCCAATTCACCTCACTCCTCACTGCTGTCTCCCTTCTCATATCATACCATGAACACACAAGTTGTCTTCCCCTTCAAGCAAAGCAATTGCAGGGTTGTTTCACACCAGTCCAAAGCTCCACAGCTTCCTCACTGCTGAACCTCTGCACCTCACTGGAGCAATGCTGCTAGCCCAAACCATCCAGGTGAAACCATGAACTCATTTCCAGTTCACAAAGACAGCTGCAGGCTGAGGCTCCCTGAGTAGAATTTGATTAAAGGCAAAATAAAACAAACTGCTTAAATAAGGAAGAAAAAAGAAAAAAGAAAGAAAAGAAAATATGCTGGCCTGCTCCTTTCATGATCAACTCATTTTTGCAAGGACGTGCAATGAACTAGATGAGCTTTTCTAATTTGGGGTATAAGCTTTTGAAAGCTAGAGCTCGAGGCATTCTGAGGCATTAACTAAACATGCATGATTAAAAAAAAAAAAAAACTACACAGTTGAATATCTATAGCTGCATATACATTTCCCGCCACCTAAAGCTGCTGTACCAGCTCATTTTAGATGAGCTACACTACAAATACAAATTTTGCAAATTTCTGCATTCTGCTGAAGCAGAAAGATCACAAAACTTGCAGCAAGGGTCTGTAAACTCACCATAAACTTTAGCAACATTTTCAGCTTTAGACTGCTCTATCTTTAACCATCTTTGTTTTGTGCTGTTATGGTTTTGCATCTTTGTCACATGATGTACCACGCAAATCTCAGGGAAGCCATTACAAAGAGATGACATTGGAAATTAGAAAAGACCAGACTCTTCATTAAATAGTAATTTCTGAAGCAGTCAAAAAGCAATTGGGCTTAAGGCACCTCAAAGCCTTTAGAGAAAACTAAATTTAGTGAAATAGTCTTTCAAGAGCTGCTGTAAGGAATGAGCTCCAAATTAAATGTCACAACTGGGAAAATGAGAAATTACTGCCCATGTAGCACACACACAGGTAACATGCCTTATACTGAACAAAGGATTTACAAATTAAACAAGAGAAAAATCACTGCTCAGGCTCCTCTCCTCCACCAAGGAGGAGGTTACATCAATAAAACCATACCCAAAACTTCGTATCTTGTTAAAAAAATCTTAATAGAGTATTAGGAAGGGGGAAAAACTTCTGAGTGTGAAAATAGGGACTCAAATTATTTGACTCTCTGAATATGCAACAGCGCAAGAGCAGCTGCACTTGTATCTCTTCCACATGGCTTGGACAGAAGGTTGTGGAATTTGGAAAGCTCCATTGCAAACAACTTCAGAGGCTCTCTAATCCTTCTCTAATTCAGTGTCTGAAAGGTCCCTTTCTCCTCCTCTCTCTCTCTCTTTGTTTCTCCACTCTGCTCCTTCTCAGCCCTCAGAGGCATCAATCAAAAAATCTCTCACTACAACCTACTTGACCCTTCACTCTGCAAGTGATCTTCAGTGCATCACTCTACACATGCCCATGAAAGACTGAATGGCTCCCCATATTAAAAACAGTCAGTCTGGGGCAAAGTCACTTGAAAAATCACTCAGCCAGTATCTATGCACATATGTGATTTCTGCAGCCAACAGTCTCCAGTCAGAGACATCAGCATCACTTTGCTTGACATTTACAAATAACTTCCAAAATTTAAATTTCAACCTTTGAAAAAAATTACAACATAGAAAGTACATGCTCTACAATGTACAAGCTAGCTGAAAATAAACTCTTGTACAGTGATTACCAGAAAGGTCATATTTTTTCTAATATGGCATTTAGCTTCTGCTGTAGAACTTAAAACCTGTCATCTACCCCAAACCAGTAGTATGTATCCTACTATATTGAGCCAACTATGTTTCCTACTACATTGGACCAACTACAAATACAGCAATCTCATTTACACAACAAACTCATCTACTCAGCTCACACAATAACTTTTAAGGCTACATATGGTGCAGATTCCACATGGCACAGAGTATACAACAATATGAACCCTCACTCTCCCCATCATGACACTACATATTGCTGCACAAGGTGGACCTCTTCTGGTGAGGAGCTCGTGCTCCAAACACCTGGTTCCATTAGTCTTGACTAAGCAGAAATCTAGAGGGATCATGACATTAAACAGCTTCTTTTAAAAACAATTAAGGTGTGTTGGAATGCATGGAAACAGCAGCATGTTTTAGGAAGAATGAGAGTACAGGCATGAGTCCTTACCTCAAACAGCGTCAAATTTTCATCATTCAAGATGATTCTGGGAGGTGCAATAACTGAAGTTAAAAAATAAGTTACCAAACAGGGCCATCCAGCAACCAAAACAATAAATACAACAGGTATGAAAGGAATTGTTGCCCTTCAAAAGAAGGGCACATTCGCTTCGCACATTAGCCACATACGCTTCATATTAGGCAGAAGCATAATGTGTCTAAATGATCAGGATTGCATCTTCTTTCCATTCCAAGGCCATATTTAAATAAGAAATCCCTCCCCAGGTCATATCTTATGACATCCAGACTCCATATGCATCACAGCAATTCACAGCTAGGAACAGGCTTTGTAAAGTAGGGCCAAGTATTATCAACAGTGCACTCACACAAGTAGAATGGCAAATCCACATCTGCAAGGTGGCTTCTTACAAAGTCTCTCAAGATGCCAACTGTAGAGAAAGAAGAGAAAGGTTTCCTGGATGACAGTTGTTTCTTTGGCTGCTGAACCTAAGGGCTAGCCTGAACCTGCAGAGCTGCCCTTTGCAACGTGCACAGGTTGCCCTATCCTTGAGTGAACACTATATCTTGTAGAAAACAAACCTACATACTCTGTTCGCTTGGCAAAATGTAAGGATACCAGTGAAATTCTTCCTAGCAAATTCAGTAACAGCTGCAAGATCTGCAGAGATGAGTTAGCTGAGACTCTGGTCACCAGTTATCAGTTCTTGTTCCACATAAAAGCATCAAAAATGTGTGAGAACTGCCAGCTCATAAGGAGAGATCTAGATTAGTATTGAGAGCTATCTGATAAGCAGTTTGACTCACTAGTTGCTGTGAACTAAAGAATGGTCCAACCCCTGTTACTGGGATTACAGCAGAGAAGGCTGCCACCTGAACTGCCCCCCGCCCTCCCACCCCAACACACACACACACACGCTTAAAAATTATCTTTTACATAAAGGAAATTTTCAACCTCATCCTTGGCCTGCCAAACCTTTTCTTACGGAGTCTGTCTGAAACAGCTGTAACTCAGTAATATAATATTTGAACACAAGTAATGGGATATCAAGTATGACAGTTTCCTGAGCACCTGCCATTAAGCAGCCTAACAAAGCCTCCATCAGGTAGTCTTGGAAATAAATTTCTCCTAAAGTACTACCTCAGACTGTTTTTTCATCTAGCTCTGTTGACATCCTATAAGGACGGCATAGCTAGCTACTGCTCCTTCTTCAGGACAGTATTACTCGCCTGAGCAGCAGAAAGATCTGTCCAGAGCTACCCTCTTTGGCATGATGAGAGATGTTGGCTGCAGCCACAGAGACTAAAGCAGAAATTGCTCTTACCAGTTTCGGTAGGACGGAAGAACCCTTGCAGAACGTGACGGTCTGGGAAATGTACTCTCAACACCACCTAGTCAGAAGCAAAGCACATTAGGTCAGCCGTGTACAGCTGTTCCGTAAGGCTTGCCGTTGGTTTAGAATTTACAATAAGTTTCTTATAAACGGGAATATTTGAGCAATTCTGTCTTACAAGCTGCAGTTTTCAGTAACTGCTGCTCCTCAGAGAACATGGACTGTCCAACTTCCAAAGACTGTGAGAGAGCTGGCCTACACAAAGAGTATCATGTACTGGTAGGAAATATCAGTAATGTATCATGTACAGAAGGAAACAAAAGGAGCTGTTCTGCCTGTTGCCCAATCACATCCTTATATGCCTGCTGATTTTACATAGTATATCTATTATATGGGTCCTACCAACATGAAAAGCCTTCCTATAAGCAGTTCAAGATCCTGTTGATTACTTTTGGTACCCAAAGCTTATTAAACTGCAATTTTGAACTAGACAGAAAGACCTGAGAAAAAGAAAAGGCTACCTTTGGGTAACGTTCTAACTTTTCCTTCAGCTGAGCCTCTCTTAAAGATTTTGTCATCAGTGGAGCTTCTTCCAGACGCTTCCTAGATGAGCGGGAATAAGACAAGCTGTCACTACTGCTGCTCTAAAATATACTTTCATTGAAAAACGAAAGGCTCCAGCAGGATATATGGAACAGCTCAACAGTCCCATATAGCCTTCACTGTATTCCCCTTCTGTGCATCCAACCCAAAATCTCAAAACTGCCGTTGCTCAGGAAACCTGACAAAAACCTAAGCACAGAAGCTGATCATAAGAAGCCTTATGAAATGCAAAGATGATAGTATATTGGAAAGAAGTATTAGCAATCTAGGCTATACAAAACATTTCATATAGATAAGGAATACAGGATTGTAAATGGATTTAGCAAGCATCACCTACAATACTGTACAAAATTAATTTTACTCTGTACAAGGACATGTACTGAAGCAGATTGCTACTAAGATGATCTGGGACCATTTTCTGCGATTACATGCAAAAAACAGATTTATTCAGCCTCTGTTTTATTGGGTTAAGTGACACAATTACTCCAGGGAGGGAAAAAGAGTTACTGAAGCTGAAAAACAATGTTGGCATAAGAACTAACGGGTATTAATTAGCACAAAGGAAACAAAACAGGAACGAGATATTTCAGACAATGAATGAAGCAAGGCTGTGGATTGGTCTTTTAAAAGGAATAGCGGGAACAAAAACTAATCTAACCATATTTAAGACAACACAGTAAATTCAGAAAAGAAGAATCCTGTAAGCTTAAATTTAGCAGATACCTTTCAATTCCATGTTCAGTTTCAGTCCCTTTCCCCTATATATCAGCATCCTGAATAATACTTAATTCTGAACAACCTATTTATCAGGCTAGATTTTGGTGAAACATCTGCTCAAATAACTGTAAAGCTGAACTATTATATGATAATCTTCCTGTGTCTATGTAATTTGAATCTCTTTCTATTGTTGAGGCTCATCAAGGTATCTCAGGAACAAGTGCTGAACAAAACAACTCCAAGCTTTCCTCACCAAGAGCACCCAGAACACCTACCTGGCACAGATCATGAAAATGATCAAAAGTGCCAATTAAAACTTTGAAAAGTGAGCAGCAAACTAACCTGTTCTGTTCTTTCTGTATCAAGTTTATGATTCATATTGATTCTCTGCTCTTCATGAAACTGAAACTGAATTCTAACCACATTTAAAATACTGCATTGTGTGCAGCTAGTTCTTGGTAAGATCCACCAGCTGAGATCAGCAGCCAACTGATACCCATGTCTTGTGGAACTTGCCTTTATTTTTATCCCTGACCATGGAAGGAAAAAGGGTTACAAGCATCAGCAGATTTGGAAATGAGGTCCTTTTAGAGGGGGGTATTTTCCAGTAACCCCCGACCAAATGACCATACATTTGTACCACTAACTACTCCAGACCCACAAGCAGCAGAGCAATTTTCAAGCCAATCTGTGTATGTGGATTTTGGAGGCACAGGGAGAGGTGGGGGAGGAGGTGGTGTAAATCAACTCTAAGTAGAAAGTTCTACTCAGACATGGCTACAGTATAATACTGTCCCACAGTTTCATAGAATCTTTGTAATGTTTAAAGTATGAAACTAAGTATGTTCACAAAGTTAATCAATTGAGGAACACATAGATGGTAAAATGCTGTTGTAATGGGGAGGCTACCTTAACCTGAATTTCTAGTTCAGAACAGGAAAAAAAGTACAAAAAAATCATGTATATCTGGCAGCAAGCTGCTTGAACAACAGAATATGCATAAATATGCAGTTAGCCCAGTTTCCTACACCTCTTTGTCCCCTTTGGGAGCATCCAAAACATTCTCATGTCTTGATTTGTGATTAAGTTTCATTTTGCACTATTTCTGTTTGGATAATATCTCAAAATTTGTATTTTGTGATTAGATCATATGGAAGGTAACTCCAATACTTAAAATACAATGCTCTTCTCACTAGCTAAAAACGCTACTAGCTGCTACTGAAGTCAGTAGCAATTATTCCTCTGTGACTGGATTGTTGTGTTCATGTATTTGCCCATCACATGTTACCAAGTCTAGCCATTTAACTTCTAACAATCAACTTCAGATGAAAATACAGCGAGCAGGAGCTCAACACGGTTTTGGGCCTCTAACAAATAAAGACACGTTACTTATAAAGTTAGTGGCTTCTCTTTCAGAGGAATGGGGAGGGAGGGAGGGAGGGAAGACTACAGCATAGTAAGTGCCTATGAGTAACTCCCTGAAATGCAGAAGATGGGCACAAATCTTTCTTTTATTCCTTTCTTAGTGTGGGTCCAACTTCTTTAAGCTGCTCAGAAAAACTTATTACTGCACAAGCATTGGAAATACTTCATGATGAAACTTTCAGCATCCTAGTAAGCCCATTATCCCATGACACAAATAGTCAACTGATTCACACAACTTTCAGCATCCCAGTAAGCCCATTATCCCATGACACAAATAATCAACTGATTCACACAAAAACATAGATCTTGGCACAGAATCATGACCCTGTGCTCAGCTGGCATTAAACCTAGAGGTTTCTAGGCCTGGTCATTAATCCAACACCATTAATTCATCTACAACCTTTGCCTCAGAAATCACAGCTACCTACAGGAGGATAGCACAACCTTCCTCAATAAAAAGACATGCAGTGTTCTCCGTTATTACCAGAAAGGAAACTTGCCTCTCGCTCTGCAGCTGTGCCAAACGTTTCCGTACATCATCCACTGTGACTTCAAAAAAATCATCAGGAAGGTCTTCCAAGACAGCAGGAAGAGGTTCTAGCAGGTCTAGATGATATACAAGTGGTTCTCGTTCTAATAGCTACAGAATAAAAGTAAGCTCAGGTTAGTGTTAAACACATTCTTTTGTTAATGCTAGAAAGTTCTGGACAAAAAGTAGAAGCATAGTATTTGCAAACTAAAATGCAACACATGGTATGGAATTAATCTCACTAAGGATAGATACAGACTATTTAAGTTGTCAATGATGAAACCGGTCACCCTTTATTGTTGGTGGAGCTTGCAGTACAATTCCTCCCCAAAAGCAGCAGGGGCCTATATTTGTCAGTTATGTCACACAGCTAAAGGAGTTCGCTACTCCAAGAAGTCTATACAGGAAGCAAAGAAGGAAAGAAAGCAAACATCACCCTTCTCTTCAAGAAGGGCAAGGAGGAGGGAACTACAGGCCAGTCAACCTCACCTCAGTCTCTAAAAAAACAATGGAGCAACTAATCCTGGAAACCATTTCTAGACACATCAAGGCTGAGAAGATGATCAGAAGTAGTCAACAGAGGCAAAATCACATTTAACCAACCTGATGGGCTTCTAAAAAGGCATGAGTGACTTAGCAAATGAGGGAGGGACCTCAGCAGACTGGAGAAATGGACAGAGAGGAACCTCCAAGAAGTACAGCAAAGGGAAGTACCTCCCTGGACTTGGGGAGGAATAACCCCATGCATCACTACAGAATGGGGGGTAGGTCAACCATCTGGAAAACAGCTTTACAGGAAAAAACCTGGTAGTCCCGTTAGACAACAAGTTGAACATGAGCAAGCAATGCTCCCTCATGGCAAAGGCAGCTGACAGCATCCTGGGCTACATTAAGGAAAAGTGCTGCCAACAAGGTGAGGGGTGTGATCCTTCTCTTCCCTCTCTACTCAGCAAGAGTGAGGTGAACATCCAGCTCTAGCCCACCCAGTACCAAACAGACATCGATCTTCTGAATCAAGTCCAGCAAAGGGCCACAAAAATGACTAAGAAAATGGACCATCTTTCATATGACAGGAAACTGAGAGAGCTGGGATTGTTCAGCCTGGAGACGAGAAAGTTCAGAGGGAATCTTGTGAATACATATAAATATCTCATGAGATGATCTCAGCAAACTGAATCAGCCTCTTCTCAGTGGCACCCAGTGACAGAACAAGAAGCAAAAGACACACATTGAAACACCAGAAATTCTATCTAAACAAAGAAAAACAACTACACAAGAAAAAAAAACCGCTTTGTTGTGAAGGTAGTTGAATGGATCAAGTTGCCCAAAGAGGTTGTAAAGTCTCCATCCTTGGATATATTGAAAACCTGACTGGATTTTGTCCTGAAAACCCTGCTGATTGTGCTTTGAACAAAAAGGTTGGACCAGATGCTATTGAGACCTCATGTGTTCTGTGATTCAAAGCAGATAGCTGCTAGAAAAGAAGTTCCCTCTACATGTTAGCTGAAATAAAGGTACTTATTACATTTACTGTCATTACACATTTCTTCTCCCCTCATCCTTCATATACCCCTTCAATCCAAAGGAATGAAGGAATGCCTGAAGGTTCTTTTCTCTACTTTCCATCCATTTTTCCTTCTCCCAGGCACAGGCCCCTCTGGAACAGGAGTCTCCCTCAATTGTCAAAAGAGACAACACAAATTACAAGGCAAAATTCACTCTATTTGTAGGCACTAAAGGATAATTTGAGAAATTAAAAGAGCGAGGTTGTGTGGGTGGGACCCTTGTCTACTTTTAGAAAGTTGAGTGGAGTCAGCTCTAACTAGAGGGTGAAGGAGCCTGATTGCAGCTTTCCCTGGGTTCAGGGGGAAAGAATGCCCAGAGTGGTATAGCTCCTTGAGCTGCGTGTGTGAAGAAGTGATCCTGAGCATGCAGAGCCACCCTCTGGGAAAGAGCCTGCTGCACAAGTTCTAGCTGCTGCAGGCAGAAGAACAGGGCAGTCAACTCTCCCCAACCATGCAGCCTTGAGTTTCATTCACTCTGAACACACCTTTCTTGAACACCAGGCTAATGAAGAGATTTCTTCTTCTAGAGGAAAAGACTGAGTGGACATGCCCTGTGGTGTATTGCAAAAGATGCTGAAATACAATGGAGAGAATTTCAGTGTCTGCATTAACAAATCCTAAATTTATCATTTAATAACTGGCTCGAGCAAGCACTTCAGCGAAACATTAACAGTAGCAAGATTCCAGAGGAAAACAGTCAGTCACTAGCCAAACCAGGGTAGTGGCTAAAGAAATCACAGGATACTGGACAGCAGCCATACATCCCAATCCTAAGCGTTCACCTCTCCTCCCGCTGCCTGTTGACTGTCTGGGCTTTTGTGCATTGGAATTATTACACAACTGTCACTTTCCAAATGTCTCCATTCAGACAAACTGGTTCTCACTGAAGACTGGTGATCAGGAACTTCCCCTGCTAGAGCAATTCTCCAGTCTATCAAGACTGGGTAAGAGCTGTGGAACAAAATCTTCCACATCCCAGACAGGACTGCCCTGCTCTTGCACACCTGCGCTGCCCGGCACAGGCACACAGCTAGCTCCCCTCTGGCCTCTTGAGTCCATACTTTTATCTCACTCTTTCCTCAACCAGCACTGATTGCTGAGTATCTTACCTTCCAACATATATAACTAAAAGAAATTACTTAGCAACTACTCAGAATGAAAAGCCATACTTTTCAGTATAGAGGAAAGAGTAGTAGACCACAAAAAGAAAAGAAATACAGTAAGAATTCCCTAACTTTAAATTGTCAGCTAATTCCCAATAAAGGATTCAATGCTCTGGAGAGAGCTGTAATAAGAGAGTTTATAGAATATAATTCGGGGGGAGGGCCCCTAAACATTTTTTTTTCCTTCAGAGTTTCTGCAACTCATTTCCAGGGTTGTACCACAGATTCTGCTCTGAAAAGAGCAGCAGTGTTTGCTGCAAATCCACCACTTCACGATCAAGCAGATGCAGCCATGCTGCCTCAGACAGCACAAACCTGCCATGTCATCACACCTCCTCGCTGTGTATTCCGCACTGCAGGAATCACCTGTGCTTCTCACTTCATACAGCCCTCAGGAGCACTCTTAAGACAGAAAGAGCTATCTGTTTCTGTTGCTCAATAACTCTGTTTCCCCAAAGTCCAGAAATCATGTGTTACTAATGATCTTCAAGTACAGACAGAGCCTGAAAACCACCTTCCCACATAAACTTGCAAAAAGAATCTGCTCCATGTACCATCTCTTTCCCACTCCACATCCGGTATTTTCTGCAACTGCAACAAAGCTAAATATCTCTATTAATACTAAATGGCCACCATGAAGTTATTCCTATCTTCTATTATATAACTCAGGAGAAAAGAAAGCTATTTATCTTTCAGGAGTCAAAGATACTACATTATGGTTTGTCATCTTCCCAAAATATCAATTCTTCGAAGTCTCCTCTTCTACGAAAGTTGAAATGGTAAGCACTTCTCACCAGCGGGCTGAAGCCATCTGTTCACAGCAGTGTCTTCTAAGCAGTCTACATAATTCCAGTCCACGTAATAGAGGCAGGTGTCAGGAAGAACATATTTCACTCTACGGTAGTACATTTCACTCTACTGCAGCCTTACGTAATCAGGTTAAGTTGAGGAAAACCCACCTTTATCTTTTAGCAAAGTAGTGGCTACTGTGCTTTCCCCTGCAGGAAGCTCTCCCTGAAGAGCCACCTCCTCCTCACCACTTCGGGGAGCTCTGATCTCCGGGGAAATCTGGTGTAAAGTTACCTTCTAATAATTAGTGTTCTGACATCAAAGTCAGCACGCAGCTGTCTGTAAACCATCTTCAGCCCAAGAAATGAAGGGACGCCAGCACAGATTTTATCCAGTCTCTCTCTTCAACTCCAAAAGCCACACACAGGCAAAGCATTAATGGGAAGATTCTTTTACAAAAATGGACCTTTGATGTTTAAAAATAATTTGTTTTGTTTTGGTTTTTTTCCTCAGGACTGAAGAGGGACAAAAAGCAGATGCCATGTGGCTAGCCCTGCTCTTATGTTGCTGCTGAGAGTAAGGAGAGCGAAGGATGGCAGGAATGGAGGAGGGAACAAAATGTAATCAATCAGCAGCAAAAGCATGAGAGATCAAAGGGCTTGAAAGCAGCAGTCAAAAATCACATGCTGTTTAACACAAGGGCAGAACCCCCTCAACAGAATCTGCAGCTGCTTCCAAAGCTGCTTTCACACTGGAAGGGAGGCTGGCTACAGAAGTGCCTCTAAGTGGTTTGAACTGGACTGAAATTCTGAGAAATACGCTGGAATCCTCAGGCCACCACTGTTCAGCTCCACGCTCATCAGCACAGCTTCACATAAAGCTATAGCCAGCAAAACAATAAAGGCAGTTGAGGAGACGTGAGGACAGCAGGACCGCTGAAGACAGCTCCAAACCCTCTCACTCTTCTTTCCTTCCTTGTCAGACTCAGCTGACAAAGGGGGAGCCCTTTCCAAAACCCTTATAGATGAGAACATGATTAAAGGGAACAATACAGTAGGCTGGACATGTTGACTGCTCTTTATATATATTCACAGTATTTTTTAGAAGGTTACAAAACATTGATCAGATGGACTTCAATGTATTTCAGACATACTCAAATATTCACCTCCGGCTTGGCAGGACCTCTTTCTGATGTATTTACAATCTAGTCCTTCCAGTGTCTGGCTTCTGCTCCTAAACAATTCAGAAATCCAACAAGAATAGGCTGCAGCTGCACAGAAGTCAACCAAGGTAGAGTCTCCGCATTTGTGTGAGAGAAAACACACATCTTTGTTACGTTCCTATTGCATCAAGCTCCCTTTGAATCTCAGCCATCCTTTCTTCCTCCCTAGGTTTTCCATTGTTTAATCTCTTTGGTAAATCAGAACCAAAGTTAAGAACTTCTTGCTGTAGGAGCCATTGAAGAGTGGGAAACAACGAAGGAGATCTCTCGACTTTAAAGCTATCCCTGGTGATGTGTGCACCAAGCACATAGAACAAAGTCGATTTTGAGGAATCTCTGACAAACAGTAACGTGACCATATTTTACTTAATTTTAGCTTACTTGCCAGATATATCCAACCTTGCTTTAGGCACTGCATTTCATATAGCTGCCTTGCAGAAAGTATGCCTGACTGCATTCAAAGATCATCCTGTGGCGGCACCACAGCACTGGAAGAGCCATTTCTTCTGTTACATCTATGTGGGTTATTTTTAACTTTCATCTTCAACTCAGAGACACCAATAATGCCGGCAAATGTAGCACCTCTCTTTCTCAGAGCAGGACTAAAGGGAGGTACACTTTAGATACAGAGTAAAGTATTTACAATAGGACAGAAAACGCTTTTAGATGCAAGCCAAAATAGATATAGAGGGAAGAGACAGATGATGACAGATGATTTCTGCAAAATCTACAATTCTAAGAAAATTAAGACTCAGAGAAGCCACAGGATTGGACTATAGGGAAGAGGCAGGGAAGAGGTTCAGACCTCTTTGGCAAAAGTGATACATCTGTAGCTGAAAAAATCCTTTCCTGTATCTAAACTCCTTGTATTCTACTACTGTCCCCAAAAGAATTATACCAGAAGTCAAAGCAAAGGCATACAGAAAAAAAAACATGAGGAAACAAATTTTAATTACTCATCAGCATGGGAAACTGCTTTTAGAATAGCTTGAATATGGAGATTTGTGTTCCACAGAAAGTCTCAGACAAGAAACCTGAGTACACTCAACAACTTCAGAGCTAGAAATTGTGAGGATCTTCTGTTCAGATCCAGTTGTCGCAGAAGTATGTGGTAGGCATGGGATCGAGCTACAACTAACCTGTTAAGACCACAATCCAGCATCTGGCCAGAAAGGCTTCCTTTTCTGCATACAGAACTCCACCAAACTTTTATCAAGCAGAAGGTAAATAAGTCACAAAAAGCAGCAAGTATAGAGTATTAGAAAATACAAGTCTAGCCAAATTCTGCTCATCTTCCGCAAAACTACACAGTAAACAGCAGTTAGAAAACGCCAAGCACTCAAGTGACAAAGGGAACACTTGGTAATGAAATTTAGCTCTGCATGGAATCCGAGACACAGAAACGGAGACTCTTCCAGATGGCACTTTTAATGCAGTATCAAAGCTCTGCTTGCCTCTGAACAGCATACAAATTCCCATATTCCCATTCTTCATAGTAATGAGGCTAAATGCAAAACTTTCCTACTGAACTCATCAGAACTGTATGCCACCAAGACACCTGACCTTAAATTATGTTTGAGGGAGAGAGGTGAATCCTAAATTCTGAAGCATCCTTCCCCTCTTAGGTGTTTGGCCTAGCAGGGCAAGGCACAATTAAAAATCTCTCTTGGCAAATGTTCTGCAAATGTTTTTTTTTCCCTTACCTGTTCTTGCTCCTTTAGTAATTCTTGGCTGTTCTTAGATTTCTTTGGCCTAGAAGGGCCTCCAGGGCTGGAGGAAGATATTGGCAGCTTTGAAGATGGCTTGTCTGACCCAGGAGATGCTGCAGCCTCAGGAGAGTCCTCCAGACATTGTCCTTCTCCAGAAAAATGGACAAATGCAGCACACTCATGCTTCAAGGGAGGACACAGTTCCCCCAAGCTGGTATGAGATTCTCTTATGAAGTCTTGGTTGTTTTTGCAGTTATGTAAAGATGAGGTCACAGCACTATGGTCCAAGCCCTCTGGGAAAGCATGTGCTTGAGTTAGGGGCACAGCCACTGCTGCTTCGGTGGAGCCAGCACTCACTGTCAGCTCATTACACTGGACCATGGAATCCACGGCCTCCTCCTGACTAGAGGAAGAGCATTTCTTCAAAACCACCCTTAAGGAAAATACAAAAAGGAATAAAATCAAAATCATTTATCCTAAGAACACTGTCTTCCCCTTTCCTAATATGACTATGAAACAAAGGAGACAGCTGGACTCAAATATACCCCTAAATTTAATCTGCATCTTCCAGTCATTCTCAAATTCTCAAGAACAAGTTCTCACTACTCTCAAGTTTATGAAGAGGAGAAAGGGGACTCCAGAAAAACAGAACAGGAACTACCCTCTCCACAGGAGAGGAATTGCCTTCCAGGAAGAATCAGCAGTCAGCTAAAAAGCACACGCTCTCATCACCCTCACCTCCAGTATCTATTGCAAAGATCGCAGAAGAGCTTTCATTGTCCCTCACCCTCTCAACCAGGCAGCAGGAGGCACTGCAAGGACTGGGAATTTAAAGCAAGCAAGAATGTAGTAGATTCTGTTTCCTCAGTCATGGAGACAAGACTAAATTTGAATTGTCTCACTCACAGGAAAGAAACTAAACAAGCCCCTTTAATCTGCATACAACTGCTCAGTGCCAGCGTATGCAGCTGTGGGAAGCACATCTGGGCAGCAGTTTTAGATAAACAGGCAAATGTAACAATTACTGAATGTCGCGATGTTTGTCTTTTTGAACTTCAATGCATTTTTGGGTACTTTAAACAAAACAAATCCACCACTATGTAAAAAATAAAGGAAAAATAAAGTGCCCCAAGCTTTGCTCCTTCCAACCTGATGATGGCACTGCCCCCAGTCAGACCAAGTGACTTCAGCGTTGTCTTCCTTAGGGCATCTTTTCCCGTTATCTGCAACAAAAATGGAGGAAACACTTCATAACAACTGCTACCCAAGAGGGCAACTAAAGAGCTCTATTGAAAGAAGCATGCATCAAAATAAGCACAAGACCACATCAGAAAGAGCTCAAAGACACTCCTTCTGTATTTGGAAATGAGAATTGAATCCATTCATATTTACCCGTACTGCTTTACCAAATTCCCTACTTATTAAAAGGTTCTGATAGAAGACAACCTACATATATTTCTGTTCCATATGTACCTCCAAGATCAGAAAAAGATTCTTTCTATATCAGAACTTAAACCACAGGCAACATTTCAGACCTTAAAGGTAGCAGATTTCATTGCATATACCTCCCATCTGCTCACTGTGACCTGTTCCAGAATAAAGATGACCTGTCCACAGAGGTCAGTGGGAAGTAAAAGGGACGCTAGGGAGAGCAAATTCCATAATATACACACACAAAATATTAAAAACATAAAAACCTTAATAGCAAAAGATCAAAACACAGAGAAAAGCAAATATTTATTAAAATGAAACCACTGTTTTGACTCTTGAGCTTTAAAAGAAGTTGGAAAGAAAAACACAAACAGGTCATTGAGCTTATTTTATGGGTCCAGAGGTCTAAACGGCCCAAGGTTGAGTTCCAAGAGAGCTTTTTTCCATACAGACACGTCAAGCTTTAAAGAGACCAAAGTTTTTCTAGTTCCCCTCTCAAGAAAGCTCAGAGGAAACATTTTCCAGGTTGGAAAAATGAAGCTGAATGCTGGTGGTTTTGCTGTTTTTATGTTGGTGGGGTTATTTTTCCTTTTTTCTTTTTTTTTTCTTTTCTTTTTTTTTTTTTTTAATGAGGGGAAGAGAAGGAGAAGAGTCAGCTAAGAAGAGCTGGGTGACTTACCTCATCTCGCATGTAAATACAGACCAGAGAAAATTCACCATGCTGTTCCATAAACTCTCTGCAATAAAAAGCAAAATAATCTGCAGCACCTGTAGAGCAATATATCCCCTCTGAAACCACTGTAAAGAAATAGTTAGAAGTAAAATTAGCTAGGTACACTCTCCTACTTGCAACTCCAGCAACAGCCCTTAGACATTTCACAAAACCAATATTGGACATTAGGTAAAGTACTTGCTCCAACACATCTAGTATTCCGTAAACACAGCCCTGAAAAAGTTTTAAAAATAAAGGGGAAACAATTCTTCAAGTCAAAATCTAAGATAAGTTGATCTTACTGGATAAGTTTCAGAACATCACTGTTGCTGTACTTTAGCTACTCAGTATCTAACATGACATAATGCTACTCGATTTTTTAACCTTTTATCTAACCTATTTAGTTTATTACAGCTTAGATTATATTTTCATTGGGCAAGGACCAGTCACTTTCTGTGTATACATGGCACCTAAGAGAGTGAAGCACTGCTTTAAAGCAAATAATCTGAGGACAAGGAATTTGTCTGTTTTAGTAACAAATTCATTTTAAAAAACAAGAAGACAGCAAATGTTTTTTGATTATGGAGACAGGGACAAAAAAAAAAATAAATAAATAAAAGGCTGTTGAAGTAGTCTAAGTAAAGATAAGCCACAGTTTAGAATTTCAGTGAGGTAGAAAACATCAGTAACGATGCAAGCTGATGACAGGTCATTTGCAGAGGAAGACTTAAAAATGAAGGATTCATAATACAGAGATGGGAGCAGAATTGTATCTAGAGACTAAAAAGAAAAATTTTAAAGAATGCTAGTCTTCCTATTTTTCTCAAGATAACAAATTCTTAAGAAACTGTCATATATTCTCTTGATCAAAATGAGAAGATGTACAGGAAAAAAAACAATCGCTGTGTCACTGCAATTCTCAGTTTACATCCAAGATTATTCACTCATTCAGTAGTGTAGTTCCCATTTTATGCAGAGCCAAATGTGTTCTGCACAACCCCTCTACTGAGAGGGCATACATAAGAAAGTAGTACAGGCTTATTCTCATCTCCCTCAGTAGCTCAGAATTCCATCAGATATCAGTTATTCTATATCAAATTGGAGTTAAAAAATAATGAAAAAAGCCTCTATCAATTCTAAACAAATAGCTGCCAAACATTTTCTGCACCTTTCATTAAGTAAAATGCTAGTACTGGTAATACTGGTTAAGCTACAGACCAGAATTTTGGTTAGAGAGTAGTAACAGCAGTACTTTATACCAAATCACTGAAATCAGTGAGACAAGTTGATTCAACAATAGAAGAAAGAATCTCTTTCATGTTAGGCCCCCTTTCGATGATCAGAGTGCAACTCAAATTGAAATCAGCTGAGAATGTGGTGAAGCACCAGCAGATGAAGGAGAATAGATTGCTTCTCCCCCTGGAGCACATGAATGCCAAAAGGTGACCAGGAGAAGATTGTCCATCCTGAGGACAGTTGCAGTTTGGAAAGATGGTTGAATTCTCAAAATCCTTTTTTTCAAAGGCTTTGAATTCTGACTGTCAGCCTAACCCAGCAGGAGAAACCACAAAAGGTGAAAAAGCTGCCTGAGGATATTCCCCAAGAACATGGTGAGAGTTCATGAGACCCATCCTTTTCCCTAATGCTGTGATGTTCAGCAGTTACTGTTAAGATGTTCTGTGCAGAGCTCTATGTCATTCCAGCTATAGCCAGAAGATCGCTCAGTAACGAGCTAGTAAGTCCCATCTGTACTGCAACAGCTGTTCTACCATCAAAAGCAAAACAGCTTAAATTCTTCTCCATTGTAAAATCCCTTGATCTCAGTACTCTCTGTAGTCCAGCCTCAGAGAAGACGGGCTCTTCCTATGCCTCACCCCAGCAGGAAACAATCACCCATCACCTGCTACTTGAACAGACCCTTTGCTACAAAACAGCTAATGAAGTCCACCTGCCAGCCCAAGATACTCCACTCCCCAGGCCTCTGACAAAAGAGGCAGAAGCCAGTCCCTGAACTCAGCTTGACATTTTATGCTCTATTACCCATGCTGGCTACTAAATTCAAGCAAATCTTTGTAATTGGCTTTCTTAAAGAGTTATGTAAACACTCACACTTAACAGTCTCTTCAACTATTTGATTCTAGTCTTTGTAGACAACTACAGGAAAAAGCAAAGCCTTCAGGATCTGGCAGCTTGAAAAAAAAAGGCAGTCTTTTTCTCTGAATACAAGTTTGTTACAGCAATTTGTTATAGCAAAATATTCCCACTTCAACAGTTTCTCTGCATTGTTCGTACTTTGCAGAGACAATCACAGCCACACATTCCCCTTAGCACATTTGTGAAACATTTCTCAGCTTAGTATCCAAGTGCCACAGAACTGAAATATCAACTCAGACTGCTTATGCCTAATGTACTTCTTGTATCTCAAAATTGTACTTCCAGGGACTTGCTCTATCTTTTCTTTTAATTTGTGGATGTTATACCTGAGGTGGGAACAGAAGATTATAACAAAACGACTTAATTACAGTGATCAAAGCTAGGCTCTTTTCAACTCTCCTGGGAAGGAGTTTAATGAATGGAGTTCCATTAGTTAAAACACTCTCCCTGTCTATACTATATGCACACACATATATATATATTTATGTACAATCAGAGTCTTGCATAATATTAACATTAATCTATTTATCCCAGTAGAAAGTGTCAAAACAAACTGAGCAGGGAAAGAGTCAACCAGTCTACAGAGCAAAAACAGAAGGGAAACAGCCGTAAGGTTCCAGGAAAATTCATCACGGATATTTACATTTAGACTTAAAACTAAGCTTCAAAGAAACGTGAGGTAGGTGGAACCAGAAGTCATTCAGAATTGGGGCAGACACCTGGAAAACTACGACACTCAAATCCTTGAGTAATCCTTAGGTGCAAGAACACATCAAAGAATTCCAGAGGGAGGGATGTGGGGGAGCAAACCTGTTAAGCACAGACCAGAATTGAGATCCCAGTTTGTTTTAATTGTAGCAGTCTATCTTCAACCTTCATCTCAAAGTTAAAACCTAAGCCTTTCTAAATAAATCATGCAATAGCACTGTGATACAGAACAAGGCAAGCCAGAACAAAACCAAAGAGCTCCAGTTGCTGTTCTTCCACAGAGATAACAAAGACAAACACAACGACACGTAAAACCAGTCCTGAGGGACGGTTCTGATTTGGCAGAGTTGGGGACTGATAACTGCTTTCAGGCTAGTTGCAGCAGGTCACTGTGGGATTATATTCAGATCCCAGTTTTTGGAACACACTTCTTCCAACCAACACACCAACTTCCCTCCTACAGGACATAAATGAGATGCACCCACAGCATCCTACTCATATACTCAATCTTTAGACTATGAAAAAATTATCATCTTCCTAACTCAGCATCAACAGCTACAAAAAAAAAGAATTAGAACGCTCTGCCCTGACTTGGGAGTTCTGCATTCAGTTATCCACTACCAAGGACAGAAGCTGCATACAACACTGCAGGAATCCAGAGATCAGGTTCCTAGCAGAGAATGGAGTTTGTTGAAAGACTGCTAAGCAAACAATGAGCAGCTGGAAAGAGAATCCTGGAAACACAAATCCAACAGCAAAGATGGAGCAGCACTGACAGCGCAGGTAAGCCAAAGAGGGTGAGGAAGGCAAACTAAACAGGAATGGAAAAAAATGAGAGAGTTGTTTTAACAAACCATATGAGAATTATGAACAAACTGTAGCACTCTATGTACGCTTAGGCTTTTCTAGACACTCTCAAGCAGCTAATCACCTAAACCTTATTGCTAGCATTGATGCTTCCAAGCAGGACTAGCTACATCCATGCATCCTTCTGCATCTGGGGAAGGAACATTTGATACATTTTCAAAAGGAAAGCTAGACAGAAGTACACAAAACTTCTGACATACAGAGAAAACCACACAGACTGTTTATAGTCTGAAGCTCTCTGGAAGCACAGGAAGGAGCAAAAACAGCCAGAGAAACAAAAGCTTAAACCTCAAATTGCCTATCTGGAAAGGTGAATTGCCACCATTTAGGAAGAGAGAAGCTGAAGCACAATGCAACACATATCCTCAGACAGAGGGCCATAAGAGGGCAAACTAATTCAACTTGCTCACTTCATTCACCTTTCCAGAACTTCTTTCTACTTCAATCCATGGAATAAAATAGATTAAAAAACCTTCTAGAAATGTGTGGAAAAATACCTGAATATACCAAACAATACTGCAAAAATAACAAAGAGTGAAAGCCATTGCCAAAGCTGTCTGCAGTTGCAAGCACTATGTGAAACAGTCTCACAAAGGTGCTGAAGCTGCCAGACCGGCAAGAGTGTAAGACAGAGAAGCAACCCTGCTCCCATGCCCAGTGCTAAAAGGGTGTATGTACATCACTAGTGCCCTCAACCAGGCTCTGCAGAACAGACTCAAAGCAAGTATCCCCAAGAGACTTATTTTTGTATAACTCTTGGAAGCCAGGAAGCTCCTCCTCCAGCTGCTGCTAATCCATTACATGCACTCACTGAAGCAAGCACACACATCAAACACAGTGTCATTTCTTTGATGTGCTGTTCTTCAGAAGGGGAACGGCAGGCAGATTAGATTCCTTCATGTAGTGATCTGACAGGGCCTGTAAACATCTTGTGCAAGGACTGCCGCACGCTGAGAGGAGGAGCAGCCTAGAATAGCTTCCAGACCTTCTTCATACCCAATTAGCCAAGATGGACGCTGGAGACCCAAGGGAAATTCCAGTGGATTTAGCATACTTCCCCTCACGCACTTAGAGCAGCTAAGCATTCCAGGAAAATGTCTCCAACTGGAAAGTCCAAGGAAGGATTCAGCAAAGTCAACAACTAGTTGACTAGTTAATCAGCTAAGTCAGTACATACCAAAGAGCAGCGCAGCTCGTGACACCTATACAGTGGCTATATAGAATCAGTTCACTGATTAAGTCACCCCCAGCAGCTTTGCTACTCATTTAAAATTTAATAAGTCTGCAAATATCATCCAAATATCTGAACTCAGCTTCCAGGGGTAGAAAAGAACAGCTGTAACTTATGAACTGAAACTAATAATGCTTAGCACTCTGTGGCAGTTAAATTCTTCAAAGAGCAATACGCACTTTAACTAGTAGTGTTACAATAACCTATTACATATAAAAATACTCCAAAGGAGCAAAATTACATAAGAAAGCTTGAATTTTAAACCAAGGAAATGCCAACTAATGTGTCAGAAAGCCACAATAAGGACTATTTATCACTAATCACAATGACCCCCACATCAATTTAGCAGTTCCTAAAATGCTACAGGTACTTCCTCCCATAGGGATAAGTATACTGTAATGTATAACAGGAGTTTTAAAAATATCCAGAAAAAAATATACCTGGGTTCCATATCCCCATTTCTCCTCTTGCCTACTCCTTTCCTCTTCCCTACCTCAAAAGGAGAATAAGAAACATATTTATGTATTTCTGGGCTCACCAGACTACCTCAAGCATTTACTCAGATTATGGTTTGAGGGATAACACAAAACAATGAGTAGCAATACTGATATTAGCCATTTCTGTCCATCATGCTGCTTCCCTGTTTTGCATCATTGTTTCAAACACACTACAAACCTCACAATTGTCTATGAGAGACAAATGCGAACTGGATGAGGAAAATGATCTACCTGAGAAGTAGCGCAGAGGAAAAATACTACTTTTCACCTGAATTGAGCCAACTGATGCCAATTCCCCCACAAAGCTATGCAATTACTGTCACCAAACCAGAGAGGAATTAGAAAGGAGAGCTGGAAGCAAATAGTAACTGTTCAATCCACTCCTGACACCTAAAATTGTGTCAGCCTGTTTCCTACACCTGCCTCCCTCTCTTGGGCCAGCACTAGGCACTTCTTTGACCTCGTTATGAGGCAGACTTGGGCTAAGATGGCAGAAAGGCAACAGCCCCCCAATGGAAGGCTGGAAGATGTGGCTTCTGCGCCCTGGAAACAGCTCCAGACACACAACTCAACTGTGCTTCCCTGATCTAAGGCAGTGCTTTCAGTCAGTTTAACCCCTCAGTACATGGCCACCTGTGCTTTTAGCCTACTTCAGTACCACTGCAGAATAACCAACTTTATAATGTATACTACTACATACTAGCCTGCAATGCAGGCTAAAACACATCTGTAACTGGTCAGTTGCTATGGCTCAGCTACCAGGTGATGAGTCATCATTTTGCATCTTGTACCTGTATTCTAAAAGTTTGGGCTTATCCGAATATTACCGCCCCATCACTCCTGGTGATCACTCATTTCATAGATTTATTAGTACCACAGCCATGGAGACTTAGAAGCTCTGACACAGAAGCCCACAGGCACTTCAGAAAAGTATTTCAGTGGTTTCCGAAATTAACAAAAATATCTCCCAGTTACACAATACTGTTACCCAGTATCTGTACAGTGAAGTAAAAGCTTCAAAAACAAAAGAAGCAAAAAGTTCTTTAGTCAAGTTAAAAATAGCCTGGAGCAACTGTCAGAAAGTGAGAAATATAAGCAAAAGAACAAACTAGAAAGACAGGATTGAAAAGATGTTTTATCCCAAGATAGATAAATGCACACATAACAAAAAAGGTCGAAATTCTGTTCAAAATAGAATGGCTGTCACAGCTTAAAAATTGTCTTTCAAGCCACAGTGCAGGAAAAGAAAGCCTTTGAAAAAGAGTTTATTTGCTTGACATTTTAAAACAATACATCATTTTAAGTCAAAAATAAAGAGAAAATGAAGCACTGAATTAGACTGGACTCAAATAAGAAGACTTTTAACCCACATGTATGTGTAACAAATGTAAACCTAAGTAGAACATGAGATCAAGAATAGACTAAAAGTACTTTTATTCACATGGGAACTAATCAGCCCATTTGAGGACACCACAATAACCTCCTGAGAACTTTAGATTCTAAAAGAACCTATATAAATCCCAGCCTCCAAAGTCATAATATCTTGAATGAACATCACCCTCCCATCACCTGGACCTAGAGAGCTGAAATACAGAGCTGGTGACTAAGTTGGTCTAGACTAATTTCTCATTTCTGGCAGTACCATGCACTTAAAGAAGTTTGTATAAAAGATAGGTGCAGTAATGTATATGGGTATAGTTTCTTCCAAATTTAGCAATTTCTTAACAGTTTATGACTTGAAGCACAAGTGCTACTCCAGAATCTAAAAATAATAATGAAACTATGGATTGCCAAATATGAAAGAGCAAGGGAAGATAACTGTGTGTGTTGTAAAGGCAAAATACAGGCAAATAAAGGGTAATTTTACAAATACGCAGGTTTCAACTGGATCACTCTAATGACAACCAGCCGCTGTCATGCAGGAATACATTCAAAATAGATTTCTTTTTTCCTTGCAGTGCTCACCTGGTCTTCGGAAAATGGTTGAAAACCTCCCATAAAGTTTGTTGACAAAGAAAGGAATCTTGTAAGCGAGAGCCATCATCTAAATGTAATGCAATCCGAACCTATAGGAAAATACACGGAATTAAGTGAAAATGGAAGCAGGGAGAAGAGTTAATTATAGCAGTTTTGCATTCAGCTGAGGATAAAATTAATACTGGAATCATTATTTCCTCTGTAGCACTCAGTTCCAAAATGTGAGATCTGCTTTTCTGAATGTTCACTCACTCTTTCAGCACTTTTCAGCTTAAGCATTGTTCTAGGAGGATGTGCAAAGGTGGCATCACTATCTGAAGAAGAGAATAAAACCTCACGTAACATATCTCAGTTTCAGAGAAAGCTGATTAAAATGTCAGATCCTCATCTGAACTCTGTTTAGAGAATGATCAATACAAGAATCCCAAATAATGGATTCATATCTTGAGTCTTCACAAGGAGTTGAGATGTTTTGGTTTTACACTAGCTGAAACTTTACAGAAAGAGATTTCACAGCTATACAGAATGAATTCCAACAACCCAGATGGAAGGTCATGAACTCATTGATGCAGCTGCATAAACTGAAATACCAACATAGAGCTCTTCAGAATAAGCACTGATTTGGGAAAGAACTTCCCCGAGGCAGAAGGAAGGGCATACTTGCACATCTACATAGAGAAACAATGAACATGCTTCAAATCTATCCTGTTTTATTTAAAAGTTTGAAGACCTAACTATTGAGTCCGAAATTTGTGTAACTTGCAACTCTCTAATGCTTCTTAGCTACCAAATTTTAACACACAATTTAAAATAAAATCACAAAATAATTTCTGGCTTTCAATTACCATGGTCTCAAACACCTGTAGACAGCATTTGAAACAGAAGGCAAGGGACAGCTGTTACGCCCTGCTAAATCTATTTGCTGCTATTGACAGTTCTAATTAAAAAAAAAAGAAAAAGAAATATGAATAAATAGACACCAATCTACAGTGATGGCCCTGGTAGATTGTCGGCTATCCCAGCTCCTTCATTCACAGGGCTGCAAACTGTCATCTGTTGCAGCCAGCAATTTTTTCTGCATGAAGGAAACAGTGGCATCATCAGCAACTAGCCAAGAGAACTAAGCAGTTTCATCTCATCACTAACATGACCTCATGCTTTTTCGATGCTGAAGACAAGCTTCAGATTAGTCTCTGCTACAGCAGAGTGATGACAGCTGACATCACCATTCTATAAGAAGCCAGCCCCGAAATTCAGAACACCAGTTGCATCAGTTTTTGGGCAACAGTTCAAAGCTAAGCTTGTCATGAAAATCATATTCAGTCAATTAGAAAATAAAAGTCTTTCTAAAAATCCCCAGCTCTATATCAAATGTTACAGAGACCAGAGCCAATTATTTGCTAAGTTTACAAATATATAAGCAAGAGGCTAATGGCTTCATCACTAGACTGTATTTGTTGGTGCCCTAGATCACCTGCTTTTTCAAGGGAAATTTGTTCAGCTTTTCACTAGAGACATGTCTTACAGGAATCAAGGATTTTTTACACAAAGTGGCAAATCTAAAAACTTTTTTTTTTAGTATCAGATCTACTGAACACATGATTTATCAAAATCTGTAGTCTATTCCCTACTGCCAAACGCTCCACAGGAAAATACCTCTACTTCCATGAATATCATTTCAATAAAGGAGCTGGTCACAAAAGCACCACCACGAGCCTGAGTGATTGAGCCCACAGTTTAATTGCCCTTGCGTTAGGGCATAACACCACTGTCAGTTCTAGTCATGGAGTTATATAGCTGTTTAAAACTTCCTGCAGTACTCAATATCGATTCCCTATGGCAAGGGAAAATTTGTTGTCAGTTGTATTTTGTACAATTATTTTCTGGCATTAACCATAAAATTCTTCCAAGATCTCTGTTCTAAGTTTACGGGGCAGGAATTGTTTAGACTGACTCTTGACAAACACACTGATATTTTTTTTAAACTCTTAAAAATAGCAACAAACAGTTCAAGGAAAGCCGTCCTCCTGCAGACATGGCTGCTGAAACACAGTGTAAGAGCAACAACTTGAACCTTCATTAGCTCTTTTCTTCTGCAACCCAAGTAGTGATTCGAAGTTATGCACTTTATTATATACACAGTCCTTCCCACACTTTCTCATATACTGTGTATATCTTCTTGAAAAAGAAGAAATAAATTGTTTTCCTTCAGTACAGAAACCCTCAGACGGGATGCACATGTCAGATAAAGTCATCACCATACCATTCTGACAGAATCGTTTCCCTCTGGAACAGAAACTTAGTGCAATCATTATCCCTTGGAACTAAAAATCACAGCACATGCTGCTAACCTTGTTTTTTGTTGTTGTTGTTCTTGTTTTTGTTTTTTTGATTATGTGTATCATTTGGAGATCAAACGTCCTTCTGACACAAAGTCAAAAACAAAACATTAGTGCACAAAACAAAACAGAAGGGGGTTTTACAGAGAGAAATACAGACACAAGATCCATATTTCTCTACATAGGAAATAGGATCCTAAAAACAACCCTACAATAAAGGAGAACCAAGGTTTCAAAACCTCGCAACCCAGAAAAGTCTCATTTCAGCATACGTGTTAGCTAATATTTGGATAAGGCAACGGCCTGTAACAAAATCAGACTAATACAACTCAGAAGACAGACAAAAGAAATTAGTATTAACAGCCTTCCTCAAATCTGAGAAACTCTGTAGTAGGTAAGTCAGTAAGAAGAGGGACTGCTGCAAATCTTCATTTGCAGGCTGCTTAAACGAGATCATATACCCTTTTCATCATATCATATGAAATGTTTAATACTCATTAACAATTACGCTTTAACAGTTATGCTTGCGGGTTCTATAATAACATGTATAAAAAAGATTTTTAAATCTTGTAAGAGTAAATGTGACAAAAATTATTGCAGATAAAGCATCCATCGGCATTTTCCACGTTGCACTGAAAAGGCATACTCAACCACTGCCAAATACTGAAATACAACTGAAATAAAAATTAGGACAATCTAGCACAAAGCTGCAAACCTACCATCATCTGGCCGGTAAGCGAGAACTTTGGCTACTGAATCATTCCAAACTGTCTTCCCCCCAACTGTTCTCTGGGTGGTCTTCCACTCATGGACTGGCCTCACTATGCTCTGATCATTTTATCTCCTAATCACATCCAGCATAACGGAAGAGCAAATAAGCCAGGTTTTGCTGTGAAATGGACATACCGTGCTCCCCATTCCCCCACGGTTACACGACACTGGCACCATCTCCAGCTTGGCATTGTTGGGCAGCTTGGCAAACCTCCACTGCAGGGAGAGATCCAACATGCTTCTCTGAAACCTGGATTGAGAACAAGCCCATGAGGACACCAGGAATTACCACGAGCTACCAGAGCACTCTGAGCACGTGAAGGCTGCACAGCCCTACAGGGCAAGCAGCTTCCCCACTGGGTGAGGAGCCACGGAGGAGACTGCAATGTGCAGCCAAAAAGATTCTGTGTATGAAAAACCTGCAGTTCATGGAGGCTGCACATTTTACAAAGTCATATATATATATACATATATGTGTATATATATACATTTAACATTTAAGAGATAAACAACAGCTCAATACTCATTCATGCACTGCATTCAATGCTAAAACAAAAGTAACTTTTAGTGCTGGTCACAGAGGTAACTTCTTGGTTACTGCGGAGCAAGTGGAAGCCGAGGAGAGAGGGGATGACCCCTGTCAAACACAGCCCCGCGGCAGCGCGTGGGGAGGTCACGGGATTCCCGTTTCCATCTCCAGGGGGTGGGAAAACCCGCCCCGGGCCCGTGAGCAGCCGCCCGGCGGCCGCGGGGATGCCGTCCCAGCGAGGCGCGGCCGTTCCCCCCATCCTCGGGCGGCGGGGGGTGGCCGGGCCCCGGCGGCGGCGGGAGCGGAGGGGGAGCCGCCCCCATGGCGGCATGAGGCGAGCGGGGGAGTGACGAGGCCGCGGGGGAGTGACGAGGCCGCGGGCGCCGCGCGCTGCCCTCGCGAGGCGGCCGGCGGCTCCCCGGCGGGCGGCGCGGCCGGGCCGCCCTGTCCCCCCCGGCGGGGCCCGCCGGAGCGCCCCTTCAGCGAGACTCACTTGAGGCCGTACTCGTCGGGGCTGGCGCCCTGCTTCCTGCAGACCTCCTCGAGGATCTGCCGAGAGAAGCCGCCGTCAGCGCACGCCGCCACCGCCGGCCCCGGCCCCGCCGCCGGCCCCGCACCCACCTGCAGCAGCGCCGTGCCGGGCCCTACCCGCACCGTGACCCGCCCGCCAGGGGCCAGCACCGACACCGACGAGCCCCCCCCGCCCGCCGCCGCCATCTTCCCGCCCTGCCGCCGCGCCACCGCCGGGGCGGAGCCGGGCCGCGGGCCGCCCCCTGCCGCCAGCCCGCCCCGCCGCGCCGCCGCCTCGGCCCCGGGCAGCGCCGGGGCCATCGCGGGAGCTCTGCGGGCAGCGCCAGCGGAGACGCTGGCCGCGGGGCGGGAAGGGGGGCGCCGGTCGGCCCGGGGGTCCTTGGCCGGGAGGGGCGGCCGCCCGGGCGCCAGCGCCCTCTGAGCGCTCGCTGGAGCCGGGGAGTGTCACCGCCCCCAGCCCTCGCTGTGTACACAGCCTCTACGCTAATAATAGTAGAGTCATAGGCCTCTCCCCTAACACCGCCATGAGCTATCAGCAGCGTCGTTGCATTTGTTCACGTAACTTTTTGCTAAAGCCAGACCGACCGCGCTACCCCTGACGAGTGCCATCCTCGCTGCGCTAGCCCTTTGCTGGGTTTGTGCACGGCGGGACACAGGGCTGGGCGGGTGGGGCGGGAAGGAGCCTGAGTGCAGGCCTGGCCCAGCAGCTGGGCAGCCAGATGTGCCTGGAGGCAGCATAGCCACGTGCTGAACGTCCTGCGGAACCCGTGAGCTCCTGGGCTGTGAGCCAGCGGTGATGGGAGTGAGTGAGGGCGCCTCTGCGGGTCCCCAGCAGCGTGCAGCAGCTACCGGCACAGCCACTGTCCCGGGAGAAGGCAGCGCCTCGCTGCACTGCCCTCGAGGACGAGTCCAAGCAGTGTCACAACCTGGACATGCGTGGTGAGGCCACGCTAGTCTATCCCTCCCTGCGAAAGAGGGCTCTTGGCACCCCCCCCTCAAAAAAAAAAAAAACCCTTTTGAAGCCTTTCCCCTAACTCTTAGCACCTCCTTTGTAGCATCTAAGCCATTCTCCAGAGATTCAGCTACAGTCTGTTTTGTTTGTTCCTATCATAAAGAACTTTTAGTTCTGGTGACCACTGGAATTTATCTAGCTTCAGTTGTTACCACATTCCAAATATTTCCTTTACTTTTTCTATATTTATCGTATATGTAAAGCTTAAGTCCCCAACACTACCCACCAGCTCCCACAGAAATGTCTGCTTTGCTTGGCTTAAAACGAAAAAGATCCTTTTAAGGGAAGAGACTTTTATTATAGATAACAATATATCAGCAGTGAGAGAGAAGGGAGAATAAGGAGTGGGAAATTGGATGGAGAGATATCTTCTTGCTTATGCCTGTAGCTTCCTAACTCCACACAACTCTTAAGTCTGCATCCCCATTTGGGAAGATGCCCTAATGCTAACATAGGATATCAACTTGTACAATATGTTGCTAATGTTTAAAAATGTCTTTACAGTCGTTGTTTTGGATTTGTTGTTTTCTACTGGAAAGTGTAAATGACATGTTGCTCATACAGCTACAATGTTTGGGTACTGGAATCCTGGTCTGTATCTGTGATTCCTGGATTTCAAAGCTGGGATGGACAGGGAGCATGTATGTAGTCAGTTATCACAGAAAAGCTGATCAGTGACTGGTTAATCCACATCGACTGAGCCACTTTCAGTAATATGGCGATATCCTGTAAATTTTCTGTATGCATTTTCTTGACTGTTCTAGCTAAGCAACTATGGAAATTTCGTATCATTATAACTATATATGGAGATATTGCCACCATCCTTCTTTTATATATATTTTCTCAGCTCATATACCAAAGAACTTTGTTCACACTATCAAGTGCAGCAGTGCATAAAGCAGCTGTGAAGTGCAGACCTTTTGAGCATCCTCTTTTCCAGGAGAGAGATCCACCTCCTAGACCTTTGTCGTAGCAAGAATGACTCATGCAGTTCAGTCTGGTTGGTACACTGTGTCTGACTGGGAACAGCAGCAGAACACAAGGACAGGCAGGTATATTTCTCCTAGTATAAATTTCTCGCTACCAGCTGTCCGCACTTTCTACACTTCTGCCTCAGCTGAATCAGCAATTACATTTTTACATCTAATAAAGCTGATTGATTTTTCTTACATGAATTTTCTCAGATGTTTTGAACCTGTCTGAGCTTTTGGCCCAGACAAGATACTGGGCAAAAGGGTGCCACAGTTTAATTGTGTCCTAAGGCAGATGTACTTAAATGTGTTTGTTTGAGATGGTCCTCCTCAAGTATCTTGGATAAGTCATTTGGTATCACACAATAAAAATGCAATAATAGTGATTCTATGTTTTTGCAGGTCTATGGACATATTTCCCATAATTCCCCACCATTCTGCTATAAAATATAATCTGAAGAGGCAGGAGGACTTCATGGTAAGATTGTTCTGAAAGTTTCTGTATCCCCACAAAAAATGTAACAAATATCTGGCTTGCAAATTCACTTTAGTCTTTAAAATAGAGAGAGTGAGAGACCAAAACTCTGCAGATTATCTAACAGAGAGTGAAGGTCTCCCATCCTTCCATCAATGAATATCTTCATGGAAGTAAATAAAAGAGAAACAGAATTAAAAGAATTATAATGTTATTATCAGTGCTTACTTAGTTGCTGAGGTGGAGCAGTCATTCAGTTTTAAAAGATACAAACCTCAAAGTTTGGTCTCATTTATGCACAGAGGGTAGATTTTATTTGATGTCTGAGGCATGCAGCTGTTTCTATTTTGCATCTGAAAGTGACATATCCTTTAAAGAAATGTTGCTTCTGTTAAAGACACCAATGTAACTTGAGCTGGGCACTTGCAAGTTGCAGGAGTAGAGATGAATCTACTTCTTAATGGCACGTCATTAGCAGAAAGTTGCATAGAGGTTAAGAGTCACATTTCATATCCAGAGCCACTTCTAATCTCAAATATTTATCTCAAATTAGCATTAGGAAAGAAGGTGGAGGGGATTACAACCTGGAGCTCATTAAAATACTACAAAGAAAGAGGAACTTATTAGGGAATAGCTGAAAATTTCTTGATCAATTCTAATTTTTGCCACTGTCCAGATCAAGAAGACGCCCGCAGATCTACTGGGTAAGTCTCAACAAACCTAACATGTTCTCAAAACTGTTTTTGAAAACACTATGGACTCTTTTATGTTTCATTTGTGATTATAGTGATTAAACCATAGAATGACCTTTCCCTTGAAACACTTTTTAGGCAGCTTGTGGTGCTTTGCACTAAATAGATATTCCCAGGAACATAATATACAGACTAAATCATTTTGATGGGTATTAAATTGAAACAGCATCTCCCTTTACACTATTCCCAAAGATGCAAAATGTCTAGCTGGCTTCCTACATGCCTTACTTCTACTAAAATAAAAATGTCAAGTTTTCAATTGCTGAAGCTGGAGTTCAATTCATTCACAGCTTCCTCTGAGCTGCCTTCCATACTGAATCCAGTCTGCTCAGTATAGGAGGGTTCATGAACGTTTAGTGAACCTCTCATGCTGAAGGGCAGTATTTCAAAATGCTCTGAGGCTTCTGTGCATTCTCTTCTTTCAAAATTCAGTATATCAAAGAGTTAAAGAAATTAAAACCTATAGACAAAAAAAGCAGTGTCCCATGCCATACCCTTACAAAGCCTTACTCTTCTCTAATAGCCTCCAACTCCTTCATGACAGAAGCAATATGAATGTTTTCCTGGTCTTTCGAAGGACAACAAAAGTGCTCTGAAATAAACCCTTCTGATGTATCTGAATTAGGAGCAATGTGAAAGCTGAAGCAAAGCCAAAATAGGCATAATCTAAGTTACATTGCTTCATGTCTTTGGACAGAGGCCCAGAGATCTGCAGCATTAGCATTACATGCCTTCCTCCTAAGGCTGAGGTTCTTCCTCACAATCAGCTACCCCTTACTGCTCTGGTAAAATGTAGTTACAGAGCCCGGTGATGTCCAACCTCCCCAAAGAGGAGATGCATGAAAACCACGAGGAACGAAAGCTGATCACTGTCAAGAACAGCACCCTTTTCGAAAAGGAGTTGAGATGAAGGTTTTGTATTCTTCAGACTAACTGTTTGCAGGTATCGGGTGACATGTGAGCCTGGGTTGTGAGTGCCAGCTGCCCCAGGACTGCTGGAGTCTTCTGCAGGACTTGCAGGTTCATCCACTCAGGCTTTGTACAAACCACCCAGCTGCCCCCCTGGTCAGCGGCTGAGCTTTTCTCAAGTGATCATTTCTTTTTACCCATCCCAGCAGAGAGGAAGGGATGTCACAGGCAGTGTAGAGAAAGATGGGATGATATAGAATTGCGCTGCCCTCCCAGTATCAGCGGGTGGCTTCTGTATGTGTATGGTGTGTTAGGCTTTTCCTACCTTAAAAATACTATTGGTACTAACAGCACTTAAATGAAAGTAAAATATTTAGAGGCAGAAATCTGACTGAGGACAGAATGAAGACTAAGAGTGCATTAAGAGTAACTGCAGGATTGAAATACAACAAGCATATTGCAAAACCATGTGCAGTGCAAGTGGGAAATTCAGAGCTAAGGATACACTTAAAGACCAGACTAAGGTAGAAAATGTAGTTACAGCAGCCGAACAGCCGCTCTGTTAATTTCTGCCCAAGGAAAAACACATTCTGCTTTGAGAATGTACTATTTTCACCAATTTGATCCCAGATAAATTGCCTGTCAAAGACACACTTGTTTCCCTGCTCCTCTTTCCAGGGCTGTTTAGGTGCATTTGCTGCCATTTCCGTATCTCCACAAAGTCGGAATTATTTAAAGGGTAACATTTTATCCGAATTTCCCGGGTTTGTGATGACGAGTTTTGAAAAAGTTGCAGCATGTCTGTAACATCTGGAGGTCTCACACTTGAGTAGCGGAGCTCCTGGAGACGCGGATCTCAGGGGGATCTCGCAGGAGCAGAGGCGCCTGGCCGGGTCCCCGCTGCTCCCCCTGCAGCGCCGCGGCTGGTGCTGGTGAAAAACCCCTTCCCCATTTCCACCCCGCACTGAGTCACGGCCCCTTGGATCCCTTGTGTTCCCGGACAGCGGGAGGCGTCTCCAGGCCCGGAGCATCCGGCCGCCCCGCGCTCGGGCGCAGCGACACTCCGGAGACGGCGGAAGGAGGGTGTCGTCGGTGCGCGGGCAGCGCCGCGGAAGGTGCTGAGAGGCGCCGGGAGGAGCCGGGGAGGAGGAGCCGCCGTCGGGCCGGAGGGAGCCGGGGGGCGCAGCGCCCGCAGGGCCGGCACGTGCGGGGCCTCGCGCCCGGG